>NW_026596240.1:5206484-5260472 GCF_907164565.1 Psammomys obesus | reverse complement strand
ACACACACACACACACACACACACACACACACACACACACACACACACTCATCTTTCTTTGTGTAGAAATGTGAATGTTTGTGTTCATTGTGTTTACTGCCCAGATAGCGCAACTAAATGCTTCAAAATATCGACTTTTCTTTTTGAGTTTAATGTGAGATGTTTTCAGAATTAGCTATGCTTACTAGTACATAGATTTAAAATACATAAGAGGTGCCTGGATATTCTCATTTTAACATATATACTTAGTCTTAAATCTAAAAATAAACTATTTAGTAGGTAAAGATTATTTTAACTTAATTTTTGTGTGCATGCATACACATTTCTGTGCATGAACATGGATTTGTGGAAACCATACCGTTCATGCACAGGACAGAGGACAAACTGAAATGTTAGTTGCCACATACCACCTTATTTAAGGAGGAATCTCCTTGCTTTTAGCCACTGCGTGTGCCAGGACTATTAACATACAGCTTCTAAAGACTCTTCTCATTTTACCGTAGGAATTCTGAAATTACAAAAATGTGCTACTGTGGCCTTCATTATATGGGTTCTGAGGATGCAAAACCAGGCTCTCACGGTTGCACAGCACATACTTTATTTACTGGACTATGTCCCAAGAATAATTAAAAATAGTATTTTAAAATTAAAAGAAACTTAAACACATATTTATGAATATAAAAAGCACAATGTGATTTGGGGGGGTCTGTTTTGGAGAAAAAGAAGTACCAACAAGAGGGTACTGAGTGTTGACTATAGGTAAGGAGGACTGGAGTAATAGTCCAGTGGGTAATACTGTTTGCACAGAAAACCCAGGATTGTATTAAACCCATGTCTGTCAAGTGGATTACAAGCATCTGTAACTCCAGCTGCATATAATGAGACTCACTTTTCTGGCCTGTACACACACAAATACGCATGTACACATTAAGGATAAATATTTTTTAAAAGACTCTTTTGGAAAATGTTAAAATAAAGTTCAATACATAATAATTTTCATTATAACAAAAATAAAGATTTGGATAAAGTAAGTTAAAATTTGCTTTTTCTTTTAAATTACTATTATGCATCATTTTACTTAACAATAATTATATTTCAATTTTCCATGTATTTTACATATAATTTTTAACTGAAATGTTCGTGAAAATGTAATTTTTAAAATTAAGTTTACTTCATGTCTGTTAGTTTTTATATTTTCTGGATAATAGGATTCCAATTTATTTCCTTTTTACAGAACTACTTTCACCTAAGCTCTTTAAAAATTTTATAAACTCACACCCATATGATTTCAATGCTTAAATATTTCAATAATATAATCCAGCTGATGGAAGAGTTGCCATTGCAGGATATATGTGTGTGTATATATATATATATGTTTATTCCCAGTTCCCTCAGATTGTTCTGAATAGAAGCAAAAACCTACAAAGAATAAACTGACAGGGAATGAAATACAAGGGTCTTTCTTCACAAATGTTGAAAACACAACCTTAAAGTTGATTCAGAAGCAAAAATGAGCAAGTATAGACAGTTTTCCTGAAGGAAAACTACACTGCAGAAGTTATCACCACACCTGATTTGAAATTATACTACTGAGCCATTGTAATTAAAACAAATTAATGGAACTGGATGGTGGATCAAAATACTCCATGCAATTTCAGTTACCTTATTTCTATCAAAATGCCAATATATTATATATTCAAAAATACATCTTCTGAATAATACAGGAAACATATTTAAACTTGGAGAATGACAAAGCTAGATTCTATTTCTCACCCTGCATAAAACTCAACTCTAAATTGGACAAAGAGTTCAAGATAAGACCTTGAAACTGCTGCCTTAAAATGTAGAGAATATACTTCAATATATTTATAGGTGCAGGTAAGCACTTTTAAAATAGGACACCAAAAGTGCAGGAAATAAGACCAACAACTGACAGATGGGATCTCATGAAAACAAAAAGCTTTGGTACAGTGAAAAAGGAAAAAAAAAAAAAAAAAGAAACTGTCAGTTGAGTCAAATGTATCACACAGAGAAGGATAATTTTTTTATGCTATACCTCTGATACAGACTTAGTATCTAATTCAATTATATAAGAACTCATAAGAATAGTCAACATCAAAAATCCCTGTAATTATAAGAAATCAACCATAGAACTTAATAGAAATCCTCAAGAGAATAATTACAAATAGCCAATAAACACTCAGAGAAGTGATCAACATCCTTAACTATCAAAGAAATGCAGATTCAAATGAGGTTTTGATAGACTTTACACATTGCAGTAGCCACAATCATGAACATAAATAACCACAAATGCTACTGTGGATGTGGGGAAAGTAACTCATATACTGTTGACGGGAATATAAACAAACAAATACAACTTAGAAATCAGTCTGGAGGTTTCTCAAATACACAAACACAGAACCACTATACTGGCTCTACCACTCCTGGGTAAATAACCCAAGAACTTGATGCCTTGCTACAAAGATATTTATACATCTATCGTCATCATTGCTTTATCCAAAAGAGCTATGGAATGGAATCAACCTGGATATTTATCAACTGATGAATGAATTAAGAAAAGGTAATACATATACCCAATGGAATATAATTCAACTGTAAAGAAAAGTGATATTATAGATTTTGTAGAAATGCTATCGAGTTTGTTTTCAGGACATAGTAAATTTAATCTTTAACAGTTCAAGAAATGCTCTCCCTACTGGTTAACTTTCAAACAATGGATGGTGTATTAAGACTATGCCGACAAAAGGTATAAATGGTATTATCCGTTCTTGGTCATGCAAGCTATGATGCTGCTCTTCCAGGAAAGATCTCACTGGTTAAATAGTGGTAAAACTGTTTGTGTGTGTAATAGACTGCATTTTGAATTAAAAATCAGGAAGAAATCCAGATTTGTGTTATTAGTTAATATGAGCATGGAAAACCATATAGGTAGGGAAGCATAGGCCCTTGGATTATGGCCTCTTGCTAAATGATCACTTTGTTAAAGTTCCTTGATGCTAATAGATATTTAGGCTAGTACAGTTGTGCTGGTATCAGCCTTCAGTAATGAAGCTTCTGTTGCAGAGGGCAGTGGTTAGTAAGGTACTCATATTTGTTCAAATTTCAGAGAGTGAATAAATTTGAGTTCTCATCTATAGAATTGACATTTAAATCACTTTCAACAGAAAACATGTGGAAGAGGGAGAAGAAAGAATCTAAGAGCAGAAATAAGGAGGGATCATATGGAATACTACCTTTAGGACATGACAAGGCACTTGCACAGATGAATTCCTGAAAGTTAAGGTCATCTGCACAAGATCAAGTGAATTGAAAATCACATCATGAAGTCAGCAGGGGCTTTAAAGGCACTATTTACCACCAAGGAGGTACACGACATTGATGGTTGCTAGGTGTGGGAGAATCACATTTGGGGGATATGCCCACTGATAGGCTGTCCACACCATAATGGATGGCTACATACAGACCGTACAAATGGGACTAACTGCCTGAAAAATAAAGTATTAATTAATTAATCAATTAGTTAAATTATGCATTAATTAATTAATAGAAGAGGATGTGAAGTTGGGAGAAAGATGCATTTTGATGTCCTGGGACTGGAAGCTGATATGGTCAAAATATGTTTTATGCATTTATAGAAATTTCATTGAACAAATAGATAATTTAAATACCCATAAGCTTATCTTTATGCAAACAAATACTTCATAGGTAAATTCATAATAGAAGATATGTAGAACTGATGAGTTTTCCCTTAAAAAAACATATTAGTTCCTATATAAGTAATGACTGAATAGAAAATCAACATTAATGTATTAAAGTAATACATTTCTGGGCAGGAATTATAAATAAATAATCGAGTATGCAAGGTCACCAGTTAGCAAGCATAGGAAATTCACACTGATCAGGGTGTGTTTCCATAAATACTTATCAATGGCAAAGGAAATGTAAAAGAAGGCTTTGAGTTAATACCATCAGTGGGACATGTCAACTATACATATCTCCTGAAGTGATGTACCAAGAAGTCACAACAGCTGGGGTAAATGGTAAATGCTTCCCAGCAATGTCCAGCCTCAAAACTACATGAAGAAAAATGTATTATGTCCGTGCTTGAACGGCATCTCACTTGTCTTAGTGTTTTTATTACTATAATAAAACACAATGGCAAAAACAATTTAGGAAGGAAAGGGTTTAATTCACTTACACATCTAGGTAACATTCAGGCACTCGGGCAAGTCAAGGTAGGAACTTAAGCAGGGCAGGAACCTGCATGCATTAAATTATGTAAAGGACATAGATGAATGCTGCTCACTGGCTTTCTCCATGCCTTTCTCAGTTACTTGTATCAGTGAGGAATACCATGTCCGAGCTGAAGCTACAGTGAGTTCAGTTTCCCCAGTTAATCATCAGCAAAGAATATGTACAGACTTCAGATCACTAGGGCAATGATCTCAAAGGGTCAGACATCTTTTCTCTTCCTGCCTCTACTTCACAGACATCAAGTAACTCTTCTAGATCTTCTGTGTATTCTCTCTACTACCTACTGCAGAGATATTTGCACATCTATGTTTATTG
Source organism: Psammomys obesus (assembly GCF_907164565.1). NCBI lineage: Eukaryota > Metazoa > Chordata > Mammalia > Rodentia > Muridae > Psammomys > Psammomys obesus. The sequence continues at coordinate 5,255,882 of NW_026596240.1, read as the reverse complement.
CTGCTTTATCCACAGCAGCTCTAGAATCAAATCAGCCTAGATGTTCATCAGCTTATGAATGTTCAACAAAAATATAACACACATGCTCAACTAAATATTACTTAAATGTAAAGAAAAAAAAAACCAAAACATTGTGGACTTTCTGAAAATGCCAGACATTTTGTTTTAGGACATAATAAAGTTAATCTTCAACAGACCAGGAAACTCTCCCTGCTGGTTAGCTTTCAGTGATAGTGGATGGTGCTATGAAGACTGTGGAAATAAAAAGGCATAAATGGTATCATCCATCCATGTACTGTGCACACTATCATGCTGCCATGATATTAAAATGCTGTAGAGCTCAAAGACAACCCTCGAGCAGCCAGTCTACACAGGCAATCTAAACTCATAAATTTTAAATCAGTATTTTGGTCAAGCATAATTAAATATCTCCACAAAAGCCTCAACGAGAGAAAGAAAATCAGTTATGAGTTGAGATTTCTAAAGTGAGTAAAATGTACTGTTTTTCTCTTTATAAGTTCACTACCTCAAGAACTTTTTTATAGTACCAGAAATACAATTAATACAATTGTATATAAACAACTGACTAATACAATTAATAAAATAAATAAATATTCTATGATAATGTTAGTCATAACAAAAAGGAAAATGAGCAAAGGATACATGGAAAGTTCTTGTAATGTATTTGTAACTTACCTGAACATCTTCCATGAAGTGAATTGCTAATAAAATTATATATCACATAGACCTTTGGGTAAATCTTCTGTTTAAAGTATACTAATGAAGCATCAGCAAAATTGCCAATAAGGATGTCATCCTTGCCAGCAAAGTAGTGGTACTTTAACGGTTCGAAGCTCACAATAAGAGTTACTACATCATTATGAATATTAAATCAAATAATAAAAAAATGCTTCCATAGTACTGGGAGTAATACAGAAAAATAAACAACTTATTTTTACAAGAAAATAAGAATAAAGCAGATGTCATATTGCTGCTTCTATATGAAAATTACAGTTACCCAGTGGAGGGAAAGATGTCATTAAATGTATACTTCCTCCTTCAATATACATCTATATGACTTATTTTTTGTTTCAATTGTGTATTTTATTTTTATATACTCTCACATTGATCTCTATCATGTGGCTTAAGGTGGCTTGGTGTGAAATTTTCATTAATATTCTTATAAAGTGCAAATAAATGATTGAAGAAATTTTAGGTACAAGAAGGCATCTGGGAGAGTGAAAATGCATGTTCAAGGATTTGAAACTCACAAAACTTATTCTAGACACAGTAAATGGTTCTAATGTGATGGAAGCCTGGAATGAATGAAGGAAGACAGAGAAGCTCTCAATACAGATTGAGGAAAATTAGGGAATTAATTTCAGTATAGACCCATTGGTATAGATTTCACAGAAGATGAGTTGATGGATAGAAAAAAATCTGGAGAGTTGAGGGGGAAGGACAGCTGGCATCAAGTGAGGATGTGACTCAGAAATTAAGAACAGAGAGAGAGGTATAGTTGCTCAAAGACAGCCTCTAGTAAGCTGAATAGACAAGCAACTTAAACTTATAAGTTTAAACTCAGTCTTTTGATTAAGCATATTCAAGTACCTGCTTAAAATGCTTGATAAACAATTTTGTCTAACAATGCTCGCTTTTGTTTTGTTTTGTTTTTGTTTTTTTAAATTCATTATTAATTACACTTTATTCACTTTGTATCCACCTTGTAGTTCCCTCCCTCCTCCAGTCCCAATCCCTCCCTTCCTCTACCCTCTGCATGCACGCCCCTCCCCAAGTCCACTGATAGGGGAGGAATTCTTTTCCTTCCTTCTGATCCTAGTCAATTAGGTTTCATCAGGAGTGGCTGCATTGTCATCTTCTGTGGCCTGGTAAGGCTGCTTCCCCCTCAGGGGGAGGTAATTAAAGAGCAGGCCAATCAGATTATGTCAGAGACAGTCCCTGTTCCTATTACAGTGAAACCCACTTGGATACTGAACTGCCATGGGCTACATCTGTGCAGGGGTCTTAGGTTATCTCCATGCATGGTCCTTGGTTGGAGTATGAGTCTCAGGAAAGACCCCTGTGCTCAGATTTTTTGTTTCTGTTGCTCTCCTTGTGGAGTTCCTGTCCTTTCCAGATCTTACTGTTCCCCACTTCTTTCATAAGCTTCCCTGAATTCTGCCCAAAGTTTGCCTATAAGTCTCTGCAGGGCAGAGCCTTTCAGAGGTCCTCTGTGTCAGGTTCCTGACTTGTTCACTCTTTTATCCTTCTTCTGATGTCCATCCTCTTTGCCTTTCTGGATAGGAATTGAGCATTTTAGCCAGAGTCCTTCCTCTTGATTAGTTTATTTAGGCGTACAGATTTTAGTAGGTTTATACTATATTATATGTCTATATGAGTGAGTATATACCATGTGCACCTTTCTGCTTCTGGGATAGCTTACTCAGGATGATCTTTTCCAGATCCCACCATTTACCTGCAAATTTCATGATTTCCTTGTTTTTTTTTATCGCTGAGTAATATTCCATTGTGTAGATATATAACAATTTGTGCATCCACTCCTCCACTGAGGGGCATCTGGGCTGTTTCCAGCTTGTGGCTAATACAAATAAGGCTGCTACAAACAACTCTCTACAGATAAAGAACTTCAGGAGGTATCTCCATCCCTGATCTCAAGCTGTACTACAGAGCAACAATACTAAAAACTGCATGGTACTGGCATAGAAACAGACTGGTTGATCAATGGAATCGAATAGAAGACCCTGACACAAATCCACATACTTATAGACACCTGATTTTTGACAAAGATGCCAAAATCATTCAATGGAAAAAAGACAGTATCTTCAAAAAATGGTGCTGATCTAACAGGATGACTACATGTAGAAAAATGCAAATAGATCCATACTTATCACCCTGCACAAAAGTAAAGTCAAGTGGATCAAAGACCTCAACATAAAACCAGACACACTAAACTGCTTAGAAGAAAAAGTGGGGAAGAGCCTTGAACTCATTGGCACAGAAGACAACTTCCTGAACAGAACACTAACAGCACAGGCTCTAAGAGCAACAATCAATAATTGGGACCTCATGAAACTGAAAAGCTTCTGTAAAGCAAAGGACACTGTCAGAACAAAACGACAGCCTACAGATTGGGAAAGGATCTTCACCAACTCTATATTTGACAGAGGAGTGATATCCAGTATATATAAAGAAATCATGGAGTTAAACAGCAAAAATCAAGTTATCCAATTAAAAAATGGAGTACAGAGATAAACAGAGAACTCTCAATAGAGGAATATCGAATGGAAGAGAAACACTTAAAGAAATGCTCAACGTCATTAGCCATCATGGAAATGCAAATCAAATGACCCTAAGATTTCACGTTACACCCATCAGAATGGCTAAGATCAAAACCTCAAGAGACAACACATGTTGGAGAGGATGTGGAGAAAGGGGAACCCTCCTCCACTGCTGGTGGGAATATAATCTTGTACAACCATTCTGGAAAGCAATCTCGTGCTTTCTCAGACAACTAAGAACAGTGCTTCCTCAAGATCCAGCCATACCACTCCTAGGCATATACCCAAAGAGTCTCAAGTACACAATAAGGACATTTCTTTTTTTTTTTTTTTTTTTTTTTTTACAGTGGTAAACTGTCAATATTCCTCCCCAAAAACCTGATTTCAGCCTAACAGAAGGATACCATGTTTGCTACATAAAATATTTTACACAGACTAGAGGATATGTATTGTTGGCACATCAGAACCATTTGAGAACATTAGTATTATTCTTCGTTGGGAAATACGATGGCATTATTATTCCATTTTTAATTGGGAAAGATGTAAGCTAAATGTTTTATTTTGTGTACTAGCTATAATAATTTTGTTGCCTCTGGCATACTCACAGCATTTAATCCTCAAAAAATTAGCATTAGGTTTTGAAAATTGTTTCCTATTTTTAAGTATTGAGGCTGCTTAAATGTAAACAGTCTGCCATCATTGTGAATAAATGCAGTTAATGACAGGGAGGAAATGTGGCTTGTAAAAGAAATTAGAGGAAGAATGAGCATGGTTCTGCAATTTCTTTTTTTACATTGAAAATGTGCTAGTGATGAATTGAGGTCAATATCTTATGTTTTATGTATTTGATGTAGCTTATTTGCATAAATCAAAACTCTTAGTCTCTCTATCTGCTAAAACTAAAATATAGCTCATTTCTATAAAAGACAAATCAACATGCAGTTTATGTACACTAGAGAAAATGATGTGTTTTTTTTTTTTGTTTTTTTTTTTTTTGCCAGAGCTAAAGCATACTGCTCCTACCAAGACAATCAAAGCAAAAAATAAGGGAGAAAAATCAAATTGAAACTGATCCCTGGAAAGGAGACACATTGAGGGAAAAAGAGCCCTATATCCTGAGTTATACTTCACTAGTCAAGCTGAGGCTGTGGTTCTAAGAATACATTGCATTGTGAGAGGTGAGAAGAAACAAGGCACAGCTCAATGTTTTCATGATAACACAAGTGAGAGCTGACAGAGGCTTGGATGAGAGAGCTGTGTAAGAAACAAAGTAACACTCATAGAGTATCTTAAAGGTAAACCCATCCTGCCTTTTCTGTTACATTGTAAATTGTACAATAATAATTGTACAATAATTAATCATTACTAAGTGAATATGATTAAATGATTGTTTTATGCAGTAATAAAGGACAATGGAGACATTATGCAGAGGTTATTTTCAGAGGTGTCATAATGGATATTTGTCATACAGTAATACATGAGATTAAAATAATACAACCATACCCATTATTAACTAAAAATGATTCAGAGAGGAATTTGTTTATTTGTTTCAACACTGTGCCTAAACCTTGATCAAAGATGGTAAGTATAATAAATAAGGAAGTTGTAATAAAAAAGCCTCAATTGCATTATTTCCAAATGTTTAGAATGTTGAAAAGAAGTGTTAGTTATTATCTTGATTACATAATTATCTTATTTTTTCTCTTAGTAGCATATCTACATTATTTTTTATATTAGTTTATTTACTTTACATTCCAAGGCTATCCATTCTTCCCAGTCCCGCCCACTTCCCTTCCTTTCCACTTCCCTTCTCTCTTTTTCCCCAGGAAAGGGTAGCCCCTTTCCCTGTATTAACCTTTCCCAGCACATCAAATCACATCAGGACTGAGAATATCTTCATCCACTGAGGCCAGGCAAGGTAGCAATGCCAAAGAGAAGCGATCCAAAAGCAGGCAATAGAGTCCATGTTAGAAACAGCTCCCCCACCCCCTCTCTACTTGCCAGGCAACTCATATGAGGATCAAGTCACCAGCCCTCTACATGTGTGCAGGGGCTCAGGTCCAGATCATGCATGCTCCTTAGCTGATGTCTCACCCTCTGAAAGTTCCCATAGTACTGGGTTAGTTGTCTCTGCTGGTCTCCTTGTTAGGCTTCCAACCCCTCCAGATCCTTACATCTTTCCCCCAACACCTTCACAGGACCCCCAGAGCTCTGCCCCATGCTACGTAGCAAGTCCCAGGATCTGTCTCAATCAGTAGCTGGCTAAAGCCTCCCAGACAGTCAAGTTATGCTCCTGTCTGAAATCATCTTTGATTCTTAGTGTCAGGGGGTGGCTCTCTACCATGAGAGGGTCTACCATGAGAGGAATGCCTGAATCATCTTCCTCTGTGGTTTGCTAAGGCCAAAACACCAGGGGCAGGTGATCAAATGGCAGGTAACCGAGTTCATGACAGAGGCAGTCCCTGCTTCCTTTACTAGGGTACCCAGTCAACTGGGTACTGGAAATGGAAACTGAGCTGGCAATTGCCTACATCTGAACAGGGCATCTAGGTCCTCTATATGCACGGTCCTTGGTTGTTGCATTAGTATCTGCAGGCCCCCCTGGGCCCAGAATTTTTTGGCTTTGTATAGTTTCTTTGTGGAGCTCCTGTCCCATCTGGGTTCTTCTATCCTTCCCTTCTCCCATGAGACTACTTGGGCTCTGCCCAAAATTTGTCTGTGTGTCTCAGAATCTGCTTTGATCCCCTGTTGGGTGGAGCTTTTCAGGACCCTCTATAGTAGGCTCCTATCCTGTTTCCTCTCCTTCACCACTTCAGGTGTCTATCCTGTTTGCCATTTTGAATGAGATTTAAACATCATCCCTAAGGTCCTCCTTAGAGTTTAGCTTCTTTAGGTCTGTAGATTTTAGTACAGCTACCTTATATTATACTGCTAATATCTTCTTATAAGTTAGTGTATACCACACCTGCTTTTCTGTTTCTGTATTACCTCACTCAGGATGATTTTTTTCTAGTTTCATTCACATGTCTGCAATTTTCATGATTTCCTTGTTTGTATAGCTGACTATTATTCCATTGTGTAAATGTGCCACAATTTATGTATCCATTTTTCTGTTGAGGGACATCTAGGTGGTTTCCTGATTCTGGTTATTACAAATAAAGCTGTTATGAACATACTTTAGCAAATGTCCCTATTGAATGATGGGTCATCTTTTCAGTAAATGCCTAGGAGTGGTATAGCTGGATCTTGAGGTAGCGCTATTCCCAATTTTTTGTAAAAGGGCCAGATTGATTTCCAAAGTGCTTGTACAAAATTAGAACTCCATCAACAATGAAGGAGGGTTGCCCTTTTCCACACCCATGCCAGTATGTGGTATTTCTTGAGAGTTTGATCTTAGTTATTCTGACCAGTGTGAGATACAATCTCAAAATCTTTTTTATTTGCATTTTCCTGATGACTAAGGAAGTTGAACATTGCTTTAAGTGCTTTTCAGCCATTCAGATTCCTCTGTTGATAGCTCTCTGTTCAGCTCTGTGTTTTTTTAACTGGGTTGTTATGGTTATTGTTGTTTGATTTCTTGAGCTGATAACATATTTTGGATATTAGCCCTTTGACGAGTGTTGGATTGGTGAGGATCTTTTCCCAATCCGAAGACTGTTGTTTTCTTCTATTGACAGTGTCCTTTGCCTTGCAGAAGCTCTTTAGTTTCTAGAGATCCCATTTATTTATTGTTGATCTTAGAGCCTGAGATGTTCTGTTCAGGAAGTTGTCTCCTGTGCAAATGAATTTCAGGCTCTCCCCCTCTATTTTTGTAACAGATTTAATGTATCTGCTTTTATGTCAAGGTCTTTGATTAACTTCGATTTGAGTTTTGTGCAGGGAGATAATTACGGATCTTTTTGCACTTTTCTATATGTAGACATCCAGTTAGACCAGCACCATTTTTCAAAGATGCTGTCTTTTTTCAATTGTGTAATTTTAGCTCCTTTGTCAAAAATAAAGTGACCTTAGGTATGTTGGTTTATTTCTGGATCTTTGATTAGATTTCATTAATCAGCCAATATATTTCTATGCCAACACCATGCAGTTTGTGTTAATACTCTGAAGTATAGGTTGAAGTCATGAATGGAGATACCTCCAGAAGTTCTTTGATAATTTTAGCTATTCTGTTTTGTTTTGTTTTTTGTTTGTTTTTTTTTTCCATATGAAGTTCAGAATTGTTCTTTAAAGGCCTGTAAAGAACAGTGTTGGTATTTTGATGGGGGTTGTATTGAATCTGTAGATTGGTCATGGTAAGATGGTCATTTTTACTATGTTGATCTTACCAGTCCATGAGCATGGGGCATCTTTCCATCTTCTTTAATTTCTTTCTTCAGAAACTGGTAGTTCTTGTCATACAGGTCTTTCACTTACTTGATTGGAGTTTCATCAAGGTGCTTTGTTTGTGGTTATTGGGAAGGGTATAGTTTCCCTAATTTCTTTGTCAGCTCTCTTGTAGTTTGTGTATAAAAGGACTTTTTAAAAAATAATAATATTATTTCAAATCACTTTTCTAAACCTGTTTATCGGCTGTAGATGCTGGCTGGTGAAATTTTTGGGGTCACTTTAATACACTACCATATCATCTGCAAATAGCAATAATTTGACTTCTTCCTTCCCAATTTTTATCCCCTTGATCTCTTTTAGTTTTCTTGTTGCTCTAGCTAGAATTTCTAATACTATACTGAAGAGGTATGTACAGAAATTAGATTGCTGTATATAGCCTTTATTATGTTTAGGTATGACTCTTTTATTCCTGATATGTCTAAGACTTTCATCATGAAGGGGTGATGGATTATTTCAAAGGCTTTTTCTGCTTCTAATGAGAAGATTATGTGAATTTTTTCTTTGAGTTGGTTTATATGGTGGGTTATGTTGATCAATTTTCTTATTTTCAAACATCCCTGCATCCATGGGATGAAGCCTTGTATTTGACTTGTTCTTCGATTCAGTTTGCCAGCATTTTATTGAGTATTTTTGCATTGATGGTCATGAATGAAACTGGTCTGAAATTCACTGTCTTTGTTGAGTCTTTGTGTGATTTAGGTATCAAGATATCTGTGTCTACATAGAGTGAGCTTGGCAATGTTCCTTCAGTTTCAATTTTGTGGAATAGGTTAAGGCTTATTGTTTGTTATTAACTTTTCTTTGAATGTCTGGTAGAACTGTGGGCTAAAATCATTTGGACCTGAGCTTTTATTGATTGGGAGACTGTCGATGACTGCTTTTATTTCCTTGGTAGTTATAGGACTGTTTAAACTTTTTACCTGATCTTGATTTAACTTTGACAAGTGAAATTGATCCAGAAAATTATCCATTTCCTTTAGATTTTCTAATTTTTTTCAAATATGGGCTTTGAAGTAAGACCTAAAGATTTTTTTTTTTTTTTTGGATTTTATCAGTGTTTGTTGTTGTGTCCTCCTTTTCATTTCTGATTTTGTTAATTTGGATACTATTCCTCTGCTTTTAGTTATGGGTTTATATGTCTGGTTGATTTTCTCATAGAACCAGCTCTTCATTTCATTGAATCTCTGTATAGTTCTTTTTGTTTCCAATTTATTGAATTCTACTATGAGTTTGATTATTTCCTGTCACTACTCCTCTTTGGAGTGTTTACTTCTTTATATTCTAGAGCTTTCAGGTGTGCTGAAAAGTTACGAGTATGGGATCTCTCCAATTTCTTCATGAAGATGCTTAGTGCTATGAACTTTCCTCTTAGCACTGTTTTCATTGTGTCCCACAAGTTTGGGTATGTTGTGCCTTAATTTTCATTGAATGTCTGAAAGTCTTTGTTTATTTCTTCCCTCACCTACTAGTAGTTGAGTATGGAGTTGTTCACTTTCCATGAGTTTGTAGGCTTTTTGTTGTTTCTGTTGTTGAGTTCTGAGAAGATCAAGGGGGTTATTTCAATCTTTCTATATCTGTTGAGGTTTGCTTTGTGACTGAATAGGCAATTTTGAAGAAAGTTTCATGAGGTGCTCAGACGAAGGTATGAAGGTATATCCTCTTGTATTCACGTGACATGTTCTGTAAATATCTGTTAAGTCCATTTGATTCATGGCATCGACTAGTTTTATTATTTTCCCATTTAGTTTCTGTCTTGATGATCTGTCTGCTGGAAAGAATGGGGTATTGAAGTCTTTCACTATTAATGTGTCAGATTTGATGTATGACTTTAGCTTTAGTAATGTTTCTATTACAAATGAGGGTTCCTTTGTAATTATTTACTTGAAATGCTGTATGCTGGCAGAATTAGGAAACATAGACTGTCTGAAAGTGCCTTTTAAGAATGGGTAATAATTATAGAAATGTATAACCTTCTTCTATCCAATCCTCCTGTCTATTCATGAGACAGGGAAAAGTACATCAATGAACCATTAGGATGGTGACTGATTGATGGCTCTGTTAATGGTGGACTCTTAATTACTCTCATTTTAATTTTTAACCCATACACTGTCTAAAGAGCTAGCTCGCATTGTAGTCTATCATCTCACATGCACTGCTTTTTATCTATCCATGTTCAGTGATATTTATATATGCTGAAATGTTCAATATACTGGCCAGGTTGTTATCTCTCTAGGCTACTGCTTTAACAGGCTTATATGGGTGTTTCTATGTTCCCCAAATTCTACCCAAAAGAGTGCTGTATACCTTATTACATTGTATAACTATAGACAGTCATGAGCCTTGGAATTGTATCTGCTAATGATTATGGAGGTCTGTCACCTGTTTCTCTATGACCATAACCAAACATATTAGCTGCATAGTATGTTACCTTGTCTTCTAATGTTATAGTTTGGAATGCTAAAATTTCAAATATAGTCCTACTCCATCTGGTTGAATGACAATAGAGAAAGAGAGGAACTTTACCACAAAGTTGATTAAGTAAAAGACATTGAAGACATTGCAATCTAGAGGGTACCTATAACCTTCAATGAAGCAACTAACTAGAACAGGACAAGCAAGTCATAGTTTATGTGAACTTCTAAAATTCTGAAGGCTTCTTTATTTGGCTCTATTTTTTGGTAATAAGAGTGTGATTGCTAATTTTCTTTGTCTTGACTGCATTTAGAATCTCTTAGTAGTCTTAACTCTAGGTTTGTCTTTAATCTATAAGATAATTTTTAGAGAACTTTTATTGAGATGTAAAGAGCCACTGTGCATATAGGCAGCACCGTTACATAGGTTGGGGGTTCTCCAACTAAAGAAAGAATCACCAGCATTCAATCTCTTCCTGATTACAAACACGACTAGTTACCTTCTGTTCCTGTTCCCAACCCTTCTCGACCATGGGAGAGTGCACCATCAAATTGTAGGGTAAAATAAATCTTTTCTTCCTTAATTTTTTTAAACATCAATTTTGTCAAAGCAAAGAAAAAATTAAGGAATACAGAAGGAAGTAGAGTAATACAATGGCTGACATTAATTTCTCTCTGCCATAATATATTACAACAACTCTATTTTCCTTTAGTCATGTGGATGAGACAAGACAGTTTGTTACTCCAGATTTTTCTATAGAAAAACTAACCCAGACTCTCTTCCCAGGTCCCACCATGAAAGCAAAGACTTTAAAGCTTTCCTAAATTCTTCTTATGTGTTTCTCTAGACTCACCTCATCAACAATTTTTGTCTCACCTTAGCAATAAAACATTTATTAACTCAAGAAAACCAGCCAACTGCTGTTACACCTTTTTCCTTGCATAGCTTCTCAGTTCTATGCTTCTCTGTTTCCATCCTTTCTGTTTACTTAGTTTGACTATAAGAGGAATCTCATGCAGTGAGCTATTCTAATACTTCATCTTGATGAGTATTGGAACTGCCTACAGTTTCATGCACAAGGCATCCTGCTTCCATTCCCTGGCTTCTTGCTTTTGTTTTGAATTCTTGTGCTCATTTGTGCATTGCAGGCCATTTATGAGCTTATCTTAGGGAATTTGCCTCACAGCAGACAAAATGATTGGGGTGTGTGTGTGTGTGTGTGTGTGTGTGTGTGTGTGTATGTGTGTGTGTATGTGTGTGTTTGTACTTATGGTACATGGAACAAAACTAGAGTCAGTGCCCCATTGGATTGTATAGATGCACTTTCTAGTGTGTGACCTGAATAATGAAATTTTTATACACACCCCACTCCAAGTACACAAATGGCTTATTATGTATTTACTAAATGTTACTGAGGTAAATTAAAAAAAAAAAAGTCCATCAAAGGAAAAACAAACAAAAGAAAAGCCCTGAAATATTAATCTAGAATTTAGGTTTTTCTTCTACATGGTCCATTTCAAAATTGTTTAGAAAGACTGCAAGCTGTCATCTTGAAACGATTGTCAGTTGCATTGTAGGGCATAAAACACTGACTGCCATTAAGAGCACTTGAGAAAGAGTTGGCAAGCTGTGACACACTGCTGAATTTTATGAAGCATTTTTAATATAAAAAGTACTCTGAAGAACTTTAGCAATTTACATGTGATGAAATCATAAGTGTAAAAATGCCACCAAAAGTATGAAGACAGCAAGGACAGAAGATGAGATGAAGAGGGCAGAGGTAACTGCCTTGATATTTCAAATTAAAAAAAAAAATAAGCTAGAGAAGAAATAAATGAGTCAATTTATTTCATTCAGTGTCTTAGAGGGTTATAGTTGAGCACAAATACTTCAATGACTGACAACTCGGGTATGAAGACATTTGCAAGCACGTGGAAAGACGGAAGCAGAGAGGTATGATTATAAAAGAGAACAAATAATTTTGGGATGCAGAAGAGTTGATTGAATTTAATCTTATGTTAATCTTTTTCCAAGTTTAATACCATATTTTTGGAAATCAATGTAAAAAGAAAAAATGTATTTTCAAAGTTGTTACATGAAAAAACAAGATAGGCAGATTTTTATACAATTCATAAAACAGAAAATAAGCTATGTTCTTCCCCAACTTCTCTAGTATAACATGTGGTCTGGCCTGTTTTTTACTGCAATCAACTCTGTTTATTCTGGTCTCTAATAATTGAGACCATATAATAATTAAGAGGATATCTAATAATAATATGCTCTGACTTTATAGGAGGGGATGTTTTGAAGTTATGTCAATTAACTTTTATTTGTGTTGGAAATGATTACTCATTAGTGTCATTCTATACTTGGCAGAGCCCTGGATTTTGCCAGGTGGCTTGGAACTTTGCCTCCAGATGGAGAACAGGGGTTCTATTTCTTTCAGAGATAGCTAGAGTACTATAAGGTAAACCCAGGTCCCTAAGCCAAGCTGGGGTGTGGGAAAGGTTTTCCACAGAGTGTTAAACTTTACCTCTTTTAGCGTGAAATTGCTGCTGGTTATGGAAGCTCAGGCATTCCAAGTCCTATGGCAATACCAAAGTGTTACAGATTTATTTTTTTTCAGATCTATTTTTAATTAATTATTTTTTTTATTAATTACAGCTTATTCACTCTGTATCCCAGCTCTAGCCCTCTCCCTCATTCCCTCCCAATCTCACCCTTCCTTTCTTTTCTACTGCCATTCTACTCCCCTAGTCCACTGACAGGGGAAGTCCTCCTGTCCTTCCATCTGATCCAACTCTATCAGGTCTCATCAGGACTAGCTTCATTTTCTTCCTCTGTGGCCTGGTAAGGCTGCACCTCCCTCATGGTTAGGTGATCAAAGAGCAGGCCACTGAGTTCATGTCAGAGACAGTCCCCCTTACTATGGACACAGAGCTGCACATATGTGCAAGGGTTCTATGTAATCACCATGAATGGTCCTTGGTTGGAGTATTGGTCTCAGAAAATAACCCTCGGCCCAGATTTCTTTCTTTTTTTTTTCTTTTTTTGTTTCCTTTTGCAGCGCCTGTCCCTACAGATCTTTCTAACTCCCCCTTCTTTCATAAGATTCCCTGTATTTAGCCCAAAGTTTGGCTAAGAGCTAAAGCATCTGCTTTGATATACTGCAGGGTAGAGACTTTCAGAGTCCCTCTGTGGTAGGCTCCTGTCCTGTTCCCTGTCAGAGGTGCAGATAGAAGCACATGCCTGGTGGCCCAGACCTGGCAAGACCTGGAGGGACTCAGCCCAGCAGAGGATAAATGACAAATCTCAGATAGTCTTGAAAGGAGAAGGCCTGTACCTTCATCCCTATGAAATCAAGGGAAATATAAACTCGGGACAGGGGATAGAATTTGAGGGTGAATATGTTTGATTCACTGTGGTCAGGGAATCAGGGTGAGGGGAAATTTTCCAAGTACAGTTGAAGGTTACTGTTTAAGGCTAAGGCTTCCTCAGCAAGGTGGGGCATTTCTAGGAATTCCTAGATGCTTGCTAGATCAATTTCATTATCAGGGAAATACCTGGCCTGTAATCTGCCCTGAGGGCTATGAAACACTCCTTATAAGACCTGGAGTCACACAGATTAGGGGAAACTTTTAGCATCCTGCTGAGAAAAGGGAGTCTATCATCATTGTCTGAATACAAATAAATGGCTATTTGGAGATGATCTGCTTCAACCTTATTCAGTAGAGTTCTTGAGAGTTATGAGTCACCAAGTGCATTGCTGGGAATCAGATGTGGGTCTTCAGAAAAGGCAGCCAGGGCTTGATGCATCCTCTCACCAAGTGATCATGAAACATTGAAATCATCTTAGTTTAGAGCACAGTAGAAAATAAATTATTCTCCAGAGCTGGTGAGATGACTGTTCGGATAAAGGTCCTTGTTTCCAAATATGATAACCTGACTGTGATCCCTAAAATCCACATTGTGGAGGGAAATAACCAATTCCCTGAAGTCACTCTATGATTTTTACAGGGTTGCTATGGTTTTTATGCAAATGCTTGTTTTCACAAATTACTAAGTAAATGTAATAAACAGTTCAAGCTTTGGCCAAGATTATAGTTACTCTCTACAAACTGACAGCAACCCCCATTGCTGGAGACAATACCTGTGCTACACATTGACCATGGAGGTGTTGAACCTTCACCCTCCACATTCCAGCATCTTTGATACAGGAACTTACCTTATATACTCTCAAAAGATAAACATGAAAACCAGACATGCCACAAACACTTTATCTATAATGCAAGGTATGCCAGGGCAATGGTAGAACAAGCTTGTGGGAGTGACCAACCAATATCTAACTTGATTTAAGACCCAAGCAACAAGATGGAACCCTTATTAAGAACCTAAAATTAGATAGCCAAAGACCTACAGACAAAACCAAGTAATACTATTCTTAAAACAAAAGAAAGCAAAATGTAGCGAAAAAAAAAACAAAGAGTCTTAATGAATTTGTTATATTCAAAGATCAGTGCTTTATTCACTTTATTCATCCATCATTGAAGATGCTTCACCCCCATCTGCAGAGGCCACAAATGCAGAGGGAACAAATATAAAAAGTACAACCAGACATTACACAGAGAGATAGAGACCCAGCAACATTCAGTTTTAATTGGGATATCCCCATCAAATTCCTCCCTCAGAGCTCAGGGAATTGAGGAGAATAGAGAAGCAGTGTAAGAGCCACAAATAACTGAGGAAACCAAGAAAGCAAGGTCCTCGAAACGAACAGGAGTAAAACTCATACGAACTCGCAGAAACTAGAGCACCATGCACAGGGCATGCACAGATCTCTGCCCTGTCCTCTGCACATGTGTTGTGTCTTCCAGATTAATTTTTTTTCATGTGACACCTGAGTGTGCAAATGTGTTGGTCTCCTAGGGTCTTTCTCTATCTCTATCTCTCTCTCTCTCTCTCTTTTTTTTGGTATGACTTGTTCAACTCTGGTGGGATAGTTTCTGCTTTATTTTGTTACATTTTAAATGATTGGATGGATGAGTGAGTGAGTGAGTGAGTGAATGAAGGAAGTCCTAGCCATTAGGGTTATAAACTGAACTTTGACTTATACCTCCTGAAAGAGGAAAAAAAATGCATTTTCTCCAATAGAGTGACAATGAATGCATCAGCCACACCAAGATAAACCTCAAGTTGAGGTGTAGTTGACTAACATAACGAACTCCACACTTGTTTGGTGTTTTATTTTCTTTTGGGGTATGGTTTTAGTTTGTTTTCTTAGTTTTGCAGGTTATTTTTTGTTTGTTTGTTTGTTTGTTTTCTGAAAGAACTTAAAGTTGGGTGGCTATGGAGGGGTAGAGAATGTAGAAGGACATGGAAAAGGAGAATGTGATTATTTTTTTAATTAATGTTGTAAATAAATAAAATTCTTGATACCATTAAGCTAAAGAGATTCTTCAGCAGGTAAAGTGCCAGACCAAATATGTGAGGAGTCGAGTTCAGATCCCCAGAACCCACATAAAGCCAGTCATGGAAGTTTTCATTTATAGTCTTACTGCCTCTAAGATGATGTAGAAAGCAGAGGCAGGAGACCCTCCAGAAGGCTATGGGCCAGCTCACCTCCCATAAGCAGTGGTGGACAACACAAAATCTTGTGTCAAAGAAGATGGAAGTGTGGACAGCGCTCAAATCTTTGAATTCCACATGCATGCTGAAACTTGCACACACCTATACCTACACACAGAAACAGTCTCACACATACATACCCACATGGTATAAATAAGAGTAATTATCTGTGGGAAGACATGGAAAGCCGCAGTGTAGTAATGATCATGGAACTCAGCCACAGCCCCTCTCTCTCTCTCTCTCTCTCTCTCTCTCTCTCTCTTTTCTTTTTTAGCTGCAGTACACTTTAGTTTTCTGGACCATATTTATCTACATGTTGCAATGAGACTCCACAAAGAACTTTAAATTACATTCCACAAACTAGAGTTTCAGTTAAAAAAAACAAAACTGCATGTTTTCATATACAGCAGAATCCTGAAAGATACACTCAGCATAGCAAGTGGTAGCAGAGAGCATTGTCCGAATGCATAATGCAAAATCTAAATTTACTGGCTAGCTTTTTCTGTTTTTCTTTTATAATTAATGAACACTGGAAGATTCTGTTTTTGAGAAGTCAGATTCAAACCATAATGATATTGAAGTAGTCAGTTTCAGACAAGGCATTGTTATGCGCAGTGAGAGGTGTTTAAGCACTAAAGTGTTGGAGACACTAACAGCAAAATTTTTAGTTTGAAATTCAGGTGAATCTGAGTATTTTTGGAATCTACTCTTGTATAATGCTTCACAAATTGCATTAATTGCTAAGGTGATTCTTAGTGTAACTGGATTTGTAACTCCAGGGAGCCTTCCTCCTGAAAGTCCTAGGCTTTTGCAAGAATCATTTCCTGATATGTTTAAGGCTTTTTGGAGGTATTGTCTCAATCAAGAAACTGAATGTTCTAGGCCCAGAGGCCACAAATTAAAGTAGGTAAAAACTTCATCAACTACATACGTAGAATTTAAAAATGAAAATTGATAACAGACAGCAAAACATATGAAGCATGAGACTGTGCTTTTTGTTGTTATATATTTCATGGTAAGTATGGAGTGGAATATTGGCTAGAACAAAATCATGGAAATGTTAATGTTTCACTTTCTATATTCTGTCTTTCTCCTGCACTCACTCCCTCTTTCCTTCTCCTCACAAGTAGGTATTATGTGACTATCAGGTGCCAGGTGATAACTCCTGAACCAAGATTAAAGTGGTGAGAAAGACAAACTGAACCTATATGCTCTTGCTGCTTATATTCTGAAGAATAAGTCAGACAGAAAACAAGTAAATTAGTCAAACAAACAAAGAAAAATTAAAAAAAAACATATTGTTTCTTAAATGATATTTGTCTATTTTTTTTAGATACTGTTAAAGAAAGAGAGGAAATAGAGTCTGTTTTACAGAAGGTTTCACGAAAAGCCTGATGAAAGCTGTGTGTAAGAATCACCCCGACTTTTCAGAAGTGGCATTTCTTGACATGATAAAAAGGACAGGACTTACACAAAGACTTTATCAACTTGACTAAATTTTCAGTATCTCCATAGTTAAAATTATTCCATCCTGTTCACAGCTCCCTGAAGTATGCATATATATTTTGCTGTTTGACAGTCACAGATTCTAAGTGATATTCCAAATCTGTGAAGTAAGCTAATTTTTAATCTGCAAAATTCAGAGTCAAGGTCTGTATTATTAATCAGTTTTCTGTCCTAGTGAAAGCAATCCAAATACTAAAACAGAAGGTGAGGCATGCTAAATACATTACATCAATATAAGTTGATAGTATTGGAACAAAAAACCCTTAAATGTTGCTGGGATGTCACAGTTAAAAAGGAAAGGTGAAGATCAGAGTAAGAAAGAGATTTTTGGAGGAGCAGTCATGAGGAGATGGGATGCTAGGTGTTTGGAGTTTTATTTTGAGAACTTTGTGAAACCTTGCCCACACATAGATACACAGGCAATGTTAATTAACTGTTTCAAAGCCATCTTGGATATTTCCTGGCCAATGAAATTAAGGTGAGCATGCTTGAGGCTGACATCAGAAGACTCCTGTTGTAGTCCTGTGATAGTCACTGAAATGTTGGTCTGCTCTAGCAGTTATCAGAAGCTGTGGTATATAAAGAGATTAAGTATAGATGAAATATATTCATAAATACAAAGATCATACATGAGGGGAAAGCCTGTAAAACCAAATCCTAGATGTGCAAATTTAGTATATTTGCTCTGTCCATTAAACTTCAAGACAATATAGTAAACTGATTCACTAACTCTTTAAAAGGCTTATTTACAGAAGTTCTATCACAAATATTAATACTTACATATTCTTTTGTAATTTTTTATAAAGAATTCCATACATTAATACAATATTTACATTCCTACTTGTATTTTAACAATTTTAACCTGTCCTACGTCCTCTGAACTTCCTCCAGAATTTATATCATCTCTAATCATTATATGCACACACACAAGCATACAAACATAGCCTAATGATTACATTTAGTGCTGCTATTGTGTGTGTATATTTAGGGTTGAACACTGAATTGTGTAGCTTATCAGGTGCTGATCCCTGGAAAAACTATCTTTTTCTCTTTGAGCAGTAACTGTTTTCCTATAATTTTCACCTAGAGGTGAGAACTTGTGACATTCCCCATGTCTGCCCAAGCATAATATAAGAGTTTTTAACAACTTAATATATCTGAAATCACTACTTCTGTTATTCTTTATAATGCTATAAATTTAATAAAATTGTATTAATTGAATTTCTTATTGTAGAAGAAGTTATTAACATTTGGTAATTAATAAGTTTTACCTTTCTTTTATATTTTTCTGTTAACGTTTCCTTTCCCAAGGTGTTTCTACTGTAAAAGTCTAGCAATCTGGAAAGCTCTTTATATGATTTTACACATGGGTTCTTTCCTCTTCTTCTTAGGTTCGTTCTGAACTCTTAAGCACAAGTAAATAGGACTTGTAGTGCATCTGTCTATGCTTCATTGTTGTTTTTTAGACATGTGTTATGTATATGCTATGGGTTCAATATCAGAATGGAAAATCATTTAGCATTAGCATGTTCTTGTAGTTTTCACATCTCATAGGTGAGTCATGCATGTTGGAAAGGAAGCGATGCATTGCATAACTTTCCTTGGGTTGAGTTGACATGTCTTAGTGAGGTGCTGCACTCTAAAGCAATTGATTTTTTTCTTATTTTTAGTTCAGAATTACACCTAAATATCTGTTTTCTTTGGCCATCTACTTCTTTTTTTAATATTATTTTTTTATTATTAGTTACAGTTCCTTAATTTTGTATCCTGCTCCCTCTTCCCCTCCTAATCCCACCCTCCCACCCTCTTCTCCTCCCTGCCCCTTTCCAAGCCTACTGATGGGGGGACCTCCTCCCCTTTCATCTGACCCTGGTTTATTAGGTGTCTTCAGGACTGGCTGCAAAGTCCTCCTCTGTGGTCTAGCAGGGCTGCTCCTCCATCGGGGTGCGGGAGGGTCAGAGGCCATCTAGTTCTTAATTTGGGGTAAGCGGCTATGAAAGTAAACAGACATAACACCTGTATAATCACAACTTCCCAAAGACAGGAAGAGGCAGGCAAAAGTTTAATTTACGCAAATGATGAATGGGGACTGGAAAGGCTGGTAAAACAAGGGCTTTAATAGACACTGTTAAGGATGACCAGTCTAAATAGAGCTGTTAATTTCTTTTCTGTTCTAGGTCTTTATTTTTCTTTCAATATTTAATGTTAGTTTATTGAATAACTTGAATAAGCAGAAAAATATGTTATAACATTGTATTTCTTGAAAGTTTAAATCACATTCATAATCAAATTGGTACTGAAAATATTTTGAATACCTCTATCTGTAAATCAAGCATATAAGGAGGTACATTAATAGTGACCTGAAAATAAATAACATGTACATACATTTAGATGTATGTACGTTAAACGTGTATTTTCCTTACTACAAAACTACAATACATTAATGTGACCACAAGTAATAATTACTCATACTATAAAATGTTATAAATATAATGAAGTTATATTTATATAATAAATTAAATAAGCATGATGTAATATATTATTATAAAAATCTTACTTTTTAGAAAGAAGAAGTTTTAGAAAGTTAATGTTTAAATTTTTCTTACAGTTGTATCAAATTATATTAAAATGATTTGGTGAAAGACATCAGCACAGACCAGCATTAATAAGAATGATCAGACTGTGGTCACAGCATAACATCAGTAAAAAATTTATAGGCATGAAACAACAACACAGTTCATTAGTCTGCATACTTAGCAAGTTGATTTAAAAATTTAGACCTTCTGTCTTTGATCCATAGTAGCATCTTCATTCTGAGTGTTCAAAGAAAGTCAGACCTTGTTGCATCTTCTAGCTGGATAATAACCAAAAGCTGAACTCCACATCTGTTCTCAAAACAATGACTTCCATACTTACCCTGTTCCTGTGTGTAAAAGTCTGCTCCCTATTTTTAAAGAAAAGGCGTTGTTGATATAAATACATGGCAAGAGATGACTATTTGAGACTTATCTTACAGTTATTCACATCAATTAAGCCAATATATTTCTTTTAAAATAACACTATGAAAATTCAAGAATATAAAAGAAAATGTATTCAGTATTATCAAAATATATTATAAAATAATCATATTGAATTTTTAAAAAAATAATTTTAGGACTTTTTTTCTTTAATCTCATTGACAAATAGAGAAAGGTTAGTGAACTGATTTAAATGCATATGATTTCAGGCACAGCATTTGTTTCACCTTGCTATGGCTCTGTCCTTGTAAAAAGAGCTGCTATATTTTTGGAAGGGTGGGGGAACTCCAAACTCTCAACATTATATTTTTTTTATTAATTATATTTTATTCACTTTGTATCCCCCCATAAGCCCCTCCCTCTTCCTCTCCCGATCCCACCCTCCCAACCCCTTCTTCACCCATGCCCCTACCCAAGATCCCTGATAGGGAAGGTCCTCCTCTCCTTCCTTCTGATCTTAGTCTATCAGATATCATCAGGAGTGGCTGCATTGTCTTCCTCTGTCGCCTGGTAAGACTGCTCCCCACTCAGGGGGAGGTGATCAAAAAGCAGGCCAATCAGTTCATGTCAGAAGCAGTCCCTGTTCTCATTACTATGAAACCCACTTGGACACTGAACTACCATGGGCTACCACTGTGCAGGGGTTCTAGGTTATCTTCATGCATGGTACTTGGTTGGAGTATGAGTCTCTGGGAAGACCCCTGTGTCCAAATTTTCTGGTTCTGTTGCTCTCCTTGTGGACCTCCTGTCCTCTCCAGATCTTACTATTTCCCTCTTCTTTCATAAGATTCCCTGCATTCTGCCCAAAGTTTGGCCATAAATCTCAATATCTGCTTTGATAGTCTGCCGGGCAGACCCTTTCAGAGGCCCTCTGTGGGAGGCTCCTAACTTGTTTCCTGTTTTCTTTTTCTTCTGATCACCTTACACCCATCAGAATGGCCAAGATCAAAATCTCAAGTGACACACATGCTGGAGAGGTTGTAGAGAAAGGGGAACCCTTCTCCACTGCCGGTGGCAATGTAAACTTGTACAACCACTTTGGAAAGCAATCTGGCACTTTCACAGACAATTAGGAATAGCGTTTCCTCAAGATCCAGCTATACCACTCCTAGGCATATATCCAAATGAAGCTCAAGTACACAATAAGGACATTTGCTCAACCATGTTGGTAGCAGCCTTATTTGTAATAACCATAAGCTGGAAACGGCCCAGATGCCCCTCACCTGAAGAATGGATACAGAAATTGTGGTACATATACACAATTGAATATTACTCAGCAATAAAAAAACAAGGAAATCATGAAATTTGCAGGTGAATGGTGGGAACTCGAAAGGATCATCCTGAGTGAGCTATCCCAGAAGCAGCAGGACACACACGGTATATACTCACTCATATAGACATATAGGCTAAACCTACTAAACTCTGTACACATACAGAATCCAATCAAGAGGGAGGACTCTGGCTAAAATGCTCAATCCCCATCCTGAAAGGCAAAGAGGATGGACATAGTGAATTTTTAAGAAAGCATATAATGTAGAATATTATAGTGCAGAATAATCCGAATAAGACACACAATATCTCAAATTAGTCAAAGAAAAAAATAAATAAAATATAACGTTACATTCATACATTCTTTTTCATGTTTAGAATTTGTCTTTCCTTTTTTCAGCTTAAATATGAACTGGTTTAGTTCATTTTTAATAAAAGCTTATACTATAGTTGATGAATTCAGAGTTAAAATACATAATGAGATATGAAGGGATTTTTCATCCTGCATAAGATAGTTTGTGTATGACAGCTGATTCCCCCTCAAAGTTACAAGATGGTCAAATTTATTTCTTGCAAATAATGCCTTTCCCATTCTACTGTTCCAATTCATCCCCAAAGTTCTCCTTCCTATTTTATTTATTTATCTATTTGTCTGTTTATTGTTACTTATTACAACTTATTCACTTTATATCCTGGCTGTACCTCCCCATCTCTTCCAAATCTCACCCTCCCTCCCTCTTCTCCCCTTGTGCTCCTCCCTAGTCCACTAGAAAAGATCATCCTGAGTGAGGTAACCCAGAAGCAGAAAGACAAACATGATATATGCTCACTAATAAGTGAATATTAGCCGTATAATATAGGATAGGCATACTAACATATATAGTCCTAAAGAAGCTAAACAACAAGAAGGACCCTAGGGAAGAGGCCTAAGCCTCATTCAGAAGGACAAATAGGATAGACATCGGAAATAGAAGAAGACAGGGAACAGGACAGGAACCTTCCATAGGGGACCTCTAAAGTTTCTGCCCTTCAGGGTATGGAAGGAAATGCTGAGTGAGACTCATAGCCAAACTCATAGCAGAGTGCAGGGAATCTTATAGAAGAAGAGGGAGTTAAAAGGACCTGGAGGGGACAGGAACTACACGAGGAGAGCAACAGAGCCAAAATACCTGGGCCCAGGTGTCCTTCAGAGACCGACATTCTAACCAAGGACCATGCATGGAGAGGACCTAGCTCTCCTGCTCAACTGAAGCCCATTGGCTGCTCAGTTTCCAAATGGGTTCCCTAGTAAGGGCTGCAGGGGCTGTCTCTGAAATAAATGCAGTGGCTGGCTCTTTGATCACCTCCCACTGGGAGGTGCAGCCTTACCAGGCCACAGAAGAGGATGATGCAGCCATTCCTGATGAGACCTGATAGGCCATGATTAGATGGAATGGAAGGAGGACCTCTCCTCTCAGTGGACCAGAATTTACCTTTCAAATCTTTGATGAAAATATGAGGTTATATTTGCCCTAAAATGTCTGTGCTTCTTTTGCTTGAATTTGCATTTCACTTATTAGTGTGTGTTTGGGAGTGAGCAACTCTATAGGGGTGTGTCCACGCTACTTCCTGAAGTGTGCAAAGGTCACAGAGCTGCTCGGAGAAGTCAGATGACTTCCACTACTTGTAATTAGACAATGACCCATATCACTGGCCAAAATCTATTATTTTTGTTGAATATGCATACATATATGTAACTTATTTCATTGACTATTACAGAAAGCAAATTACAAACTAAACAGAGAGCAATATCACCAGAGTTCTGTACATCTGGGAGTGCTGTGACAAAGATATAAAATTCAACTATCCCAACTTCTCTTTGCATAAGACCCATCTCAGTCAGCTACAGATGCTTCTAAAAACCTACTTCAGGAACCTGGGAATGAAGGAAAAGACAAAGATCAAAAGGAAATTGAAAGACTTGGGAAAGAAATCACAAGTTGTAGGAGATGTATAAAGCACTGCACTGTAGACATTGCAAACAGTGAAAGAACTGTGAGAGAACAGAGGTACAAGAACACCAACAGAACTCCAAGACTGACAATATACATAGGCTTATCTTCTCCCTGCATCTTTTTACAACCAGTGTTTCAACAGGGAGTCGTTGGGCCCCATGGACCCACCCACACCCACAACTCATTGGTCACAGGGACAATATAAGGCAAAGCTCAGTGCAGGAAACTTCAATTTTTATAAGTTCAAGATTGCAATATTGTTGTCATTCCCAAGTGTTCATGCTTTCAGAAATGCATTTTACACATGTGTGAGAATGTCAAAGAACAAGTAAAATTAATAAATTAAATTAAGATCTTCTAAGCTTGAGAACAGTGGAAATGTGTTATCCATACCCATGTGGCCAAATTATGGTGATAATAAAATAAATGCATTCAAACACCTGTGAGATTGAAGCTATCACTTTGATATAAGGACATAATTAACTACCCAAAACAAATTTCAGCTATACCTCAATACATCAAACCTTAAGTAATTTAAATGCACTTTTCTCTGTAAATCGAGCTATTCAGATGGACTAAGCAAACATGTTCATTTTGTTAAAAACAAACAAACAAAAAAACAAACAAACAAAAACTAAACAAAGAAAAGAACTGAAATTCAGAGACTTCGGGAAATAAACACACACAAAAGCAATTGTATCCATATTAAAATGATCCCAAATGAATACCTGAATATGGTAAGTACTTAAACATCTTAAGGGGGGTGGTTCATGATAGCCCACAGGGACTAAACATATAATTGTAGGCAAGACAATTCTCTTTCAAGTTTAGTAGTATGGCTCCTTGCAACCTTACACTCTGAATTGAATGAAGGACATGAGCACTTCATTTGTGTCATCTAGAGTTCTAAAAATAGGCAGAATTCAGGAGCTGAGATTCTCCTGAATGTCATTTATCAGTATGTTGTATGAGTTGCAGCAGATGAGTCAAAACAATGAAAGGACTCTGCTCATTTGAGGAGCAGTGGTCACGGAATTTATGTTCAAGAAAAACATGATTAAAGATGCGACCACACAGTATTTCTTTGCTATATTCTAATAGATTAAAGGAATCCTCAAAGGAAAGACCATGCTTAGAAGACATGGAAAGGTATTGTCTCATCATAACTAGGCAAACTATGTAGACCTACCCCTAAGGCTGCTTCTCAGTTCATTCATGTCTGTTCCACAGAGATGAAAGCATCAGGTATGCCACACAGAAATATTGGATAAAAATTTCTAAGAAATATATTTCTAAATCAAACCAACATTATATTTACATTAAAGAAATAAGTACTTGTCCTTCCAGGTTCTTCTATCCTTCCTCACACAATTTCACAAGGCTCCTTGAGCTCTACTCCTGGTTTGGCTGCAAGTCTCAGCATCTGTTTTGATATGCTGTTGGGTGGAGCCTTTCAGAGAACATTTATGCTAGGTTCCTGTCTGTAAGAATAGCAGAGAATCATTAATAATGTATGAGTTGGCTCTCTACTGTGAGGTAGGTCTCAGGTTGGGTCAGTCATTGGTTGGGCAGTTCCTCAAGCATTGTTCTCTCATTATCTCTTTATCTTTATCTTATAGGCAGGGTAAATTTTGGGTTGAAAGTTCTGTAGGTAGGAGAGGAGCTCCACAAGGAGAGCAAAAGAACCAAATAATCTGGGCACAGAGGTCTTTTATGAAACTGATACTCCAACCAAGGACCACTCATGGAGATAATCTAGAAGCCAAGCAAAGATGTAGCCTATGGCAGTTCAGTGTCCAAGTGTGTTCCACAGTAATGGGAACAGGGACTGTTTCTGACATGAACTCAGTGGCTGGTTCTTTGATCACCTCCCTCTGATCTGATGGGGAGCAGCCTTACCAGACCACAGAGGAAGACAATGCAGCCAATCCTGATGAGCCCTGATAGGCTAGGGTCAGAGGGAAGGGAAGGAGGGTCTCCCCTCTCAGTAGACTTGGGGAGGGACGTGGAAGGAGTTGAGGGAGGGAGGGAGGATGGATTTGGCAAGGAATGAGGGAGAGAGCTATAGCTAGGATACAAAGTGAATAAACTGTAATTAATAAAAAAATTAAAAATAGAAAAAATATTTTTAACATGCAAGCCTAAAAAAAGAAAAAGAGAAAATAGGCTACAAGTTCTAAAAGAAGAAGAGAGGAGTACATAGGTGGGGTTGAGGGAAGAAAAGGAAAGGATGGACTGATAGAAATGGTATGATAATATTACAATTTAATTAATAAAATAATTTTTAAAAATAAAAAAATATTTACACCAAATTAAGCAATTAGCCAATTGTGGCTTGAAATGCATGTGTATCTTAGATTCTCAAATATTTGATTTTTGTTTTTTGTTTTGTTTTGTAATTCATTGTTTTTGTTTTGTTTTGTTTTTGTCTGTAAAATGGCCTTGGTAAAAAAAAAAAAAAAAAAAAAACAGTTAAAATATGAACTTTGAAAATAAAAAAAAATACTATAATTTAATATTGGGGGATAATGATCCTTAGCAAAATAAAACTTAGACCTTTGGAGAATGAGGGTCAAGGTGGTGGAATTCTTCCCTACCTCCCATGGATTCTAATAGAACTTAAATGAGGTAGCATCAAGACAGAGACTAGGTGAATATTCTGAGGGCATTACAGGAAGAGTGTGAGGAAACATAGCAGTGAAGTGCTAGATGTCCATCGCACATGGACATCCTGAGAAGACCACTGTAGGGAAGATGAGTCACTGCTGGTCTCTCCCTTGATGCTTTGCCTTCTAGCTGAGAGCCAATATGGACACATAATAAGATCATTTAATCTGGAACTTTGTCATGATGCCCCTCAGCATTACAGATAACCAAAGCCTTCACCATGGATGACATATTGTTTACCTGGTCTGAAGATGAGCCTCGCAGTTATCAAGATTAAGCCCATGTTATGCAGACCGCTCCTGTGACCACAGTGTCTACATCTCAGCACAGAAACCAGACAAGCGCTAGGTAAAGCTCCTTCCTGGATATTTATCTTCTTTCTGTCATGCAGACATGTTAAACACAAAATTCAAATTCAATCTTTTTAGAGGCCAGGCCAGAAGAAAAGCTGAAGCCATTTCTAAACCAATGTTGTTTCCTTCCTTCCAGGGAACTGGCAGATTATTTCTGAGGGGGGAAAATAAAGACCCAAGCTGAAAACTAGGATTATATAGACATAAATGTATGTCTGCTTAACATTATCATCCAGTATTGATTGGCTCATCTCCAAAGAAGTCTTGGTCAGCTTTTTGTTCTGTTGTTTTGCCGGTGTGGCCTTTATAAGACTGGTAAATCTTTTTTGTGAACTTAAATACAGATAAGTCACGAAAACAATAGTAGAACACTCAGTACTTTGTAATTTAGTATTCGAGATTATGGTCTTAGTTCATGGCATAAATAAATGTAAATAATATATGATACATTGATCAGTAGTGTATTGCATACGATGAACAGCTTAAGAGTTATCGATAAGTAGAGTATGAAATTGCATTAGAAGTAAATGATATACTTATAAGTACGATTTAATATAGATAAGCAGCAAATGAATAAATTATTAGTATGTGAAATATTGATAAGTAGCATTATATATACATAATTTGAAATGGAAACTCTGAGAAATTCAAGGACATGGCAAAAATGCTACCAGGAATAATAGAACTAGTGCTCTTATTATTGAACATGAGAAATTATGGATAAGAAAAAATACCTTTTAACCCTTTTCTTTTCTCTAATGAAGAATGTGGTAGGATGGACACCAGAACAAGAAGAAAACAGGAAACAAGTTAAAAGCCTCCCACAGAGGGCCTCTGGAAGGCTCTGCCCTGCAGATTATCAAAGCAGATGTTGAGACTTATGGCCAATCTTTGGGCAGGATGCAGGGAATCTTATGAAAGAAGTGGGAAATAATAGTAAGAGCTGGAGAGGACAGGAGGTCTACAAGGAGAGCAACAGAACCAAAAAAATTGAACACAGGGGTCTTTCCTGAGACTGAAACTCCAACCAAGGACCATGCATGGAGATAACCTAGAACCCTTGCACAGATGTAACCCATGGCAGTTCAGTGTCCAAGTGGGTTCCATAGTAATGGGAACAGGGACTGCTTCTGACTTGAACTGATTGGCCTGCTCTTTGATCACTTCCCCCTGAGGGGGGAGCAGCCTTACCAGGCCACAGAGGAAGACAATGCAGCCACTCCTGATGAGACCTAACAGACTAGGATCAGAAGGAAGAAAAAGAAACCCTCCCCTACCAGTGGACTTGGGGAGGGGAGTGTGTGGAGAAGGGGGAGGAAGGGAGGGGAGGAGTGAGGGAACTACAGGGGGGATACAAAGTAAATAAAGTATAATTAAAAATATAAAAAAAGAATGTGGTACTTTTTTGTTTAATGAAAAAATGTAATATTTTTAAATCTCTAAATCATATTCATTGCCAAATTGAAAGATTATTTTTGAGCTT
This sequence comes from Psammomys obesus, assembly GCF_907164565.1. Classification (NCBI taxonomy): domain Eukaryota; kingdom Metazoa; phylum Chordata; class Mammalia; order Rodentia; family Muridae; genus Psammomys; species Psammomys obesus. The sequence continues at coordinate 5,227,871 of NW_026596240.1, read as the reverse complement.
TATATCCTTAGACATCTTATTTTTAGAAGTACCTGTTTGTTTATTCGTTTTAATTTCAAATATAAATAAATCTATCAAAAGTACAAGTAAAGGTGTTGACCAGGAGTGATACAAAAATAAATAAATAAATAAAATAAACTTAAGATGGTATAATCCTTTATTCTATGGAGAATTTTCCTACAGTCATAATATAATTATTTATTACTCACAGAATATTGTGATTGCTTTAATTAAGTAAAAACATAAGCTAATCAATATATACTAGACTAGTTAAGTGACCAAAAGAGACAAGATAAATTTTAAAATTTTCATGAAATACAACTTTTTTTAGTTGTATTAATAAATACGTTTGGATATGGGAAAAAAGCATTGTTGCACAGTGTTATTTCATGTGTGCTTTGAGAAAAGGATTTAATAGGCAGAACTTAATGTATGTCTTTTAAGCTGCATCTTATTTCTCGCTTCAGGTATCTCTCTACAGGTACCAACAGGAATCCATCAATAGCCAAACTGCCTATTAACCCAATGTTTTCTTTCTCATACCTGGTGGAATTATTAAAGAAAGCTGTTCAGATTTTTAGACCTTGCAGATTACTGCTACTGGTAGATATAAGTACGGTTCTTTCTCAGGTCCTATTCATTTTTCTATCAAACAACTATCAACAGAATCTTACAAATCACACAGTTAATAGTTTTTACACTCTGTATAAATCTAAAAGCAACATGAATATGTAGACTATATCTGATATTCAAGTATTCTGGAATATTAGACAGGAGGATCATGATTTATAATACTGGGCTAATCATTAAGACCTTTTTCATTTTTTCAATTTATTTTTATTTTTATTAATTACAGTTTATTCACTTTGTATCCCTCCTGTAGCTTTCTCCCTCCTCCCCTCCCAACCCCACCCTCCCTCCTTCATCCCCATCTGTATCCTTCCCTCAGTCCACTGATAGGGGAGGTTCTCCTCTCCTTCCCTGATCCTAGTCTATTAGGTCTCATCAGCAGTGGCTGCATTGTCTTCCTCTGTGGCCTGGTAATACTGTTCCCCCCTTAGGGGGAGATAATCAAAGAGCAGGCCAAGCAGTTCCTGTCAGAAACAGTCCTTGTCCCCATTTCGGGGGATCCCACTTGGACACTGAACTTCCATGGGCTACCTCTGTGCAGGGGTTCCAGGCCATCTCCATGAGTGGTCCTTGGCTGGAGTATCAGTCTCAGAAAAGACCTCTGGACCCAGACTATTTAGATATGTTGCTCTCCTTGTGGAGTTCCTGTCCTCTCCAGGTCTTACTATCTCCCACTTCTTTCATAAGATTTCCTGCATTCTGCTCAAAGTATGACTATGAGTCTCAGCATCTGCCTGGATACCCTGCAGGGTAGAGTCTTTTAGAAGCTCCCTGTGGTAGGCTCCTGTCCTGTTCCCTGTTTTCTCCCTCCTCCAATGTCCATCCTCTTTGTCTTTCTGCATAGGGATTGAGCATCTTAGCCAGAGTCCTCCTTCTTGGTTTGCTTCCTTCGGTGTACAGATTTTATTATGTTTTCCTATATTTTATATCTAATATCCACTTTTGAGTGAGTATATACCATGTGTGTCTTTCTGCTACTGGGATTACCTCACTCAGGATGATTTTTTTTTCATTTCCCACCATTTATCTGCAAATTTCATGATTTCCATTTTTTTATTGCTGAGTAATATTTAAGAAATATATTTAAATGAAAAAATAAATTCTAAAATAGAAAATCTTTTACCAATAGAATTTAGAAACTTCTATCACTTAATAATCAAACAAGCAGCCTCAATAAATTACAATAATAACATTTGGTACTGTTATTTTTAAAAGAAAACACTCGAAGCTCTGCTATGTTGAATGGTGTCCACTTTCTGGTATATTTCCTATGCTTAATTAGCTTAGAAAAAAACACAGGATATCTTTGCTTTGTGTCACACTGAGTTCATGGGCAAGATTGTGTGTGTTACTCAGTACATGTATCTCAGCATCAGAGCATTTCATTTTCCTGACTTCTTCACAGGTAGCCTGTTCAGGATAACTCATACTGAAGCCACACAGAAAAGGACGCAGAAAATAACTAAGAGTCTCAGAATGGGTAAGAGTGCTAGGAAATGCTGCCTTCCTATGTTATATGGCTAATACCCACGTAAAAGCTAAACAACAAGGAGGACCCTAGGGAAGATGCTCAATTCTCATTTAAAACAGAAAACCGAATAGACACCTGAAGAGGCAAAACAGATGGAACAGGATGGGAACCTACCACAAATGTCCTAAAAAAGACTCTCCCCAGCAAGGAATCAAAGCTGGTGAAGAGACTCGCAGTCAAATTTGGACAAAGCATAGGGAGTCTTATGAAAGAAGAAGGAAACAGAAGGAGCTGGAGAGTAGAGGAGCCCCACAAGGTAACCAACAAAGCCAAAAAAGCTGGATCTAGGGGAACTTCAGAGACTATTTCATCAACCAAATACCATGCATAGTGAGGACCTAGACCCTCTGCTCTGGTGTAGCCCAAAGATCACTCAATTTCCATGTGGGTTCCCTAGTAAAGGGAAAAGAGACAGTCTCTGACATGACTACTTGCTTGATCACTTCTCCCAGGTGGGGTAACCTAGCCAAGCCACAGAGTAAGAGGATTCATTCAGCCCTGATGGGAACTGATAGGCTAGGGTCAGACAATAGCGGTGGAAGACTTCTTCTATCAGTGGACTAGAGAAGAGGGATAGGGGAAGAAGACGGAGGGAGGGTGGGGGGACCAGGAGGAGATGAGGGAAGGGGCTACAACTGGGATACAAAGTGCATAAGTTTTAAAATAATAATGATAATGATGATGATGAATAAATGGATAGATAAATAAGTAAAAGAATGGTACTATTCTGGACATCACATGGCTATTGCACTTATGAATTCACAACAGCTACAGTTATTTGCATAATACCTTCACAAGATCAAGACAACCAAAACTTCAGCTGATGTGGGAAGAGGTCTCCAGGCTCCACACCTACTGAAGAGATATTGGCAATTAATTGCTGCTGGAAAAGTAGTGCTACTCTTTTTGGAGGGTGTTAAAATTAGTGGGTTTCCCAAGCTTTATTGGATGGTCCCATTATGGATCACTATAATTTTTATTAGTAAATTATGAAAAAATAAGGATTTGAGTCATAGTTCAGCAGATAAGAGTACTCACTGAAGTTCATTTATCAGCACTAATATATCATGTCCAGTGGCTCTCAACTTCCTGTAATTCTAGTTCCAGCGATCCAATGTCTCTGGCCTCCAAGCATCTGCACTAAAATACATATACCCTGTGCAGACACAAACTCTAACACTTATTTTTATTAAGATAATAAGATAATTTAGAAGGAGAAGGCATGACAATGGGTAGGGAATACGTGTAGGTAGTTTTGGAGGAAGGAAACAGAAGTGAATATAATTATATTTTGATGTTTGCGAAGATAAAATTCTGAAGAAGAAAGAAAATGTGAAAATGAAGAAAAGAAATGATGTACATCATTCTTAAATTTACTCTTTAGGAGCTAGGATACAATTCTCTGTATTCTTTCCCACTGTTTATGGAATATTATTGTGAGCTTTATCAACATGTAACCTATGCTATCCCAGTTTCAGCAAAGTCCACTGTAAGTAAAATCACAGATACACCCACAGGATTTCTGACTTTCTGTGAAATTTGTTTGCCTCACGCATTAAGATGTTTTCTCTTTAACTCATCAGCTTAACCTTAAATATTGACAGATACACTGTTTTCTGCCAGAGTTTTCTCAATAAAAGAATTAGTGGGAATTCATGAAGGTACATTGAAATTCTATTGAAATATAGCAGTGTGCACTTCAGGTTTTGTCTGTGTGAAGTTAAATTCAGAGGAATCTGTTGTTGTGACTAGCAACTGCTTCTTATTAATTATCTAAATTATATTAAGATCCCTGAGCAAGCTTACTAGTCAGAGAGCCAAACTATTAAGTGCTCACTCTTGGCCCTTCCTACTGCCTGCGTATTCTTTCCTATGGAAATCTTTACAGATCTGGAGAATGTGTCCAGTCAAGCAATCATGATTCTTTATTTCTATCTCCAACAGGCAGAATCCTTTAGGACTCTGACTGTTCTCCCAAGACACCTCTTCATGACCTTGTCTGTCTCACAGCAAACAGCTTCTTCATTGGAGGGTATCTTTTTCTTGGGTATTTCATTTCACATTTCTTTTAATTGCCCCAAAATTTATTAGATGCAGTTTTGAAATTGCTGACTCTCAAACCAGAGTGGCTGGGTACAAATATTAATTGTGTTATTTGTTAACTTTAATGTATTGGCAGTTAATTAAACTTTTCTATCTTTAGCTTTAGAGGAAGATAAATAAAAAAAATACTTTTTTTAACTCATAGAATAGTGGTATTGAAGACTACATATCAAAATTAGCATTACTAGATTTCCCCAGTAAGTGTTGTAATTAGCACTAATACTGAAAGTTTGCAAAGCTTGAAGCTTGCTATTGTTATCCCCATTGAATTCTGGGATAACACCTGACATAGAATACATAACAGTACTAATATCACGTATTTGTCTTCTACATTTTAAAAAATTTATCTATTTATGATGACAGATGGGACTTCTTTTAATGCTCCTTCACAGGCTGTGCCATACAGTCAGTTCTCTGTCATTCACTGATTAAATTTTCATGAATGAATAGCCTGAAGAGGTTTTTGGGTTTTTTTAAATTTTTTATGTTAATTACAGTTTATTCACTAGGTATCCCAGCTGTAGCTCCTTCCCTCATTTCCTCCCCATCCCACTGTTCCTCCCTCGTCTCTTCCCATGCCCTTCTCCAATTCCACTGATATGGGAGGTCCTCTTCGCTTTCCATCTGACCCTAGCCTATCAGGTCTCATCAGGAATGGATGCATTGTCTTCCTCTGTGGCCTGGCAAGACTGCTCCCTCATCAGGGAGAGGTGATCAAAGAGCCAACCACTCAGATTTTTGATAGTGCTCCTTTTGGTGAGGATATATATATTTAGGCTGCTTTAGCTTATGATATTTTAGACCTAGTTACATCATCTCCCTTTGTTGTGACTGCCTTCAAATAATTAAATAAAATGAATGATGTCCTTAAACTAGCTACATCTTTTTGTTTTTCAAATCATATCTCCACATTATGTACAATCACAGTCAAGAACTGAACTCTCTCAATTAAAAGCATATTCCGAGATTTAGTATGTTGCATATTTTTCTGCAATGAATGAATCATGCTTTTGGATTTCTTTTCTTTTCTTTTTAGTATTTTTTTATTAACACATCATAATCTTATCATGGATGTCTTCCTTGATATAATTCCCTTTGACACAGAACTTAGACATTCTGATACACACACACACACACACACACACACACACACACACACGAATCCTTTAACTTTGTACCCCTTTTAAAGTTAGATCTATGTCACAAAATGGTTCTAAGATGTAAAAGAATTAAAGAATTAGAGGTATTCACAATATACAGAATCCTGGTATAAACTGCAGCAGTCCTCTGTCTGTAGAAGAAAGAACAATTTAATTCAGCAGATATACTTAAAAAAACAAATCAATTTTCCATTTTGAGGATTGTTATAAAGACATTACATCAAAAATCACATACCAAACCAGTGATGATGAGACATTGCCAGACTATCTCATTAGTATCTCATTGTCTTTTCAATATAAAAATGGAGATATTAACAAGAAATACCTGACATAAAAAGCAGCCTCTAGATTATTCCCTTGGTTCTGTAGGTGAAATGGTTGACAGTTTTCAAGTTCTAATTACTAGGAGAAAAGCTCTGAAGGTTGTGCTTCTATGAGAGTTGTCTTTCTCCAAATTATACAGATGAGTGAGTATTGTACTAAACAAAGTAGTTCAGACAATTTTTTTTCTAGCCTAAGACTTTTTTTTCTACAGCCACCTACTACTTTTTATCAAAATTACCAAGAATTTTGCTTACATTTGTTTTTGGTTTTTCTTTATTCATGTGAAGTTCTGGGACAAAATTAAGTAGATGAGATATCTAAGGTGTAGTGGGAGAGATTGGCAAATTTTGTATTTTCACACTATGTATTAGTGTACAACTTTGTTGAGATTCCTCAAGAACCATCTGACTTAAACATGAGGCAAATTAAACAATGAAGCAGAAAGTGCAAGTCAAGAGATAAAACAATGTTAAATCTCAGGTTCATCTTGATTTACATTTCCCTGATGACTAAGGATGTTGAGAATTTCTTTAAATATTTCTCTGCCATTCGATGTTCCTCTATTGAGAATTTTCTGCTTAACTTTGTATCCCATTATTTAATTGGATTACTTGATTTGTTGCTGTTTAACTTCTTCAGTTCTTTATAGATTCTGGATATTAGTCCTTTGTCAGACAGGTCTCATTTATTGATTGTTGATCTTAGAGCCTAACTAAAATGAATCTTTTCTGAGACGGATAATTCAACCAAGGTCTATGCATGGAGATAAGCAAGAACCCCTGCACAGATGTAGCACATGGCAGTTCAGTGTCCCAATGGGTGTCCTCGTAATGGGAACAGGGACTGTCTCTGATATGAACTCAGTGGCTGGCTCTTTGATCACCTCCCACTTAGGGGGGGGAAGTCTTGCCAGGTCGAAGAGGAGGACAATACATCCAGTTCTGATCAGACATGATAAGCTAGGGTCAGATAGAAGGGAAGGAGGACCTCCTCTATCAGTGGCCTTGGAAAGGGGCATGGGAGGAGATGAGGGAGTGAAGATGGGAGGAGAACAGGGAGGAAGTTACAGCTGGGATACAAAGTAAATAATCTGTAATTTATAAAAATAAATAAATAAATAAATTTTAAAAAGAGATACAACAATGGTACCATATGGAATATTGAGGATGAAGAATGAAACTGACTATGTAAAACCATAAGTAAGATGTTTGTTTGTCATGAAGATGTGTGAACATATGTTCTTATGGACACTTAATCTAATGGAGAGTGTAGAAACCCACTAGATAAATTCAATCTTACAAAATCGTTTCATCATCAAGTAAATTGAAAACAAAACTGCAGCAAAAACACCTGAGGCACATAAGGCTTCAAACAGCTTGTGTGTAATAATGACGGCACAATGTAAGCAAACAGATAAATTATAGATATCAAAACCACTGTAATAATGACCATCCTAGGCTGAACAGAGGCAAGAATCTATTTATTTTATGGTAGCTTAACAGAAATTTCCAATGTTAAAAGGCAATGGAATAAACAAAGAGAAAATCAACAATAACAACAAACAAAACTAGTCTGAATTGGATCAAAGTGTAGATAAAAGAAAATTGAAATAGATCAATATTCACTACATCAATACAGCCAATAATTATATATCATTAATAAGAGAAACATGTCAAGTCATGTTAATTCATTGGCAAATTCTAGCAGGGAGCTAAAAAGGAATAACAGTGAATATTATTAAAGACTATTGTGGGCTCCCAAATGGAACAATAGTGTAATAAATTAAAATGGTACTCATATCTATCATGGACACAGATGTGAAATTCCAAGCAAATGGACAAATCAAATAAAAATGTTTTAAAAATTAAACACCATGATCAAATATCATTTTTTCATTTATAGAACAGTGGTTTAACATAAAATGAGTTAATATAATTGATGTTATTTATGTGACTAAAGTTTAGAGGCCATGGTTAACAAATAAGAGGATAATTCTAGTGTCATTTCAATAAGCAAGCAAATGTTTTGATAAGCACACTTCTAAATAACTGTGAAATAAAAGTGAATATTGTTTTTATTTATTTACTAGAATTTATTCACTTTGTATCTCAGCTATAGCCCCCTCCCGCATCCACTCCCAATCCCACCCTCCCTACCTCTTTTTCTCCCATGCCCTTCCCCCTGTCCACTGATAGGGGAGGTCTTCCTCTCCTTCCATTGGACCCTACTCTATCAGATTTCATCTGGACTGGCTGCACTGTCTTCCTCTGTGGCCTGGAAAGGCTTCTCCCCCATCAGGGCGAGGTGATCAAAGAACCAGCCACTGAGTTCATGTCAGAGACATTACCTGTCCTCTTACTAGGAAACCCACTTGGATACTGAGCTGCCATGGGCTACATCTGTGCAGGGGTTCTAGGTTATCTCCATGCATGGTCCTTGGTTGGAGTATCAGTCTCAGAAAAGATTCATGGGTCCAGATTTTTTGTTCTGTTGCTCTCCTTGTGGAGCTCTTCTCCCTGTAGGTCTTTCAATCTCCCTCTTCTTCCATAAGATACTGTGCACTCTCCCCAAAGTTTGACTATGAGTCTCAGCATCTGCTTTGACACCCTGCTGGGTCATCTTTCAGATGCCTTCTGTGGCAGGCTCCTGTCCTGTTCCCTGTTTTCTTCCCTCCCGAAATCTGTCCTATTTATCTTTCTGAATGAGGGTTGATCATCTTACTCTTTGTCCCCTTCTTGCTTAGGTTCTTTGGATGTACAGATTTTAGTATGTTAACATTTTTCTTAACTTACTATAAATACCTACAAAATCTTACTTATGATTATGTCTGGAATATCCCCTATTCAAAGTATTCCATACCATAGTTTTTTTTTTCTTTTCTTTTTGAGTGATTGAATTATAAAATGCTCTCAAATATATATTGTATGGATAGTAGTGGCTAATTTATGCAATATGAAATATTTTGTGTTTGAAACTAAATGTGTTTACATTTTAAAAATGAAATGGCAGTAATGCTACTGTTTAGTCTTCTATGGAGACAAAAGTGATTGCTTGACATCACTTTCATTTCTGACTGTATCTCTACTCTTCCTGTAAGCAAACATTTACTTATACTTATCCACATTTGAATACTGAATAGTTGTAAATATTACATATCATTCAATAGAAAAAAAATCTATTAGTTTAGTGTAACTAAGTAGTTCATAGCTATCAATAGAATTGAGGATCAGATATTTACCAACAGCACCAGAAAATGATAAAACAGTTTTATTAAAAGAATACTGTATACCATATCTTTTTAGATGAGAAGGAAGAATAAAAGGCTAAAAATGCATAGCAGAGACAAGAACATGAGTCCTGCATAGGTGAGGAGGCCTACTTGTTTGGTGACTTTTATCTTCCTAAACTTTCATCTGTCTAATAAGCAATGTGTATCACCTAAGCAGTCTAAATTTGTACACTGAAAAGATTCCTTCCTCCACTGTGAGTAAAAACTTTGCTTACCTGTCCATAAGTCCATTACACACAGTCACCATGGTGCCTTTAAAGGCAACTTTTCTGCAGCTTTAACAATGCCCTCTTAGTCCCCACTGTTATCACATTACTTTGTTGTCGAACTTTCTCAGCTATCACACTATTGATCAGCAAAGGAACTGAAGACTATTGATTTTAGCACCATTGATATTCATTTCTTCTACTTTATTAATGAGCTGTGAAAGTAAACTTTTTGCATACATAAAGAAGTCAGACATGTCTTCTTTCTTTCTTTCTTTCTTTCTTTCTTTCTTTCTTTCTTTCTTGGCGTACAGAATCCTTCAAACTCATCACCTCTTAGCTAACTTCATGCTGGATATAACCACCAGCCACAGTTAGTGCCAGGCATATAGGTTTGCCTGTAGTTGATATTAGTGAAGGATAATGCATATCCAACACTGTCCGCATCAAATTTCATTTGAGAACCTCCCACACGAATGCCTCTGGTCATTGTTGTTAGCATCTGTTCAAGAAAGGCTTTTCATACTTACTCTTCATTGATCAAAGGATAGCCTGGCTACATTAATACATGGCTGACTTATTACACTCAAATTTGAGAAAAATCACACGGGATAAACATTACTTTTTATGAAATTTTACTGTGGGGATGAATAATAACAAAGTTGCCAAGCAGTAGAAAGAATTTTAAAATACTAAGCATAAAGGAACACATATTTTTAAATTAAAATCTAGGCACAGACCGCTATTGAGTTCACGTCAATAGCAGGCTCTTTGACCTCCTCTCCCCGCCCCCCTTCGTGGGAGGAGCAGCCCTTCTAGACCGCAGAGAAGGACTTTGCAACCAGTCCTGAAGATTCCTGATAAACCAGTATCAGATGAAGGGGGAAGAGGTTCTCCTCTATCAGTGGACTTGGAAAGGGGCAGGGAGGAGATGAGTGAGGGAGGGTGGGATTAGGAGGGAAAGAGGAAGTGGGATACAGCAGGGATACAAAGTTAACAAACTGTAATTGATGTTAAAAAAATAAAAATAAAAGAAATTTGGAAAATACAAAAAAAATCTAGGCACAGAATATTATGGAGCTGTAAAATTCTTTCACTTGACTATGACTGGGCAATGTAATTATCCTTGAGCAAAGATTTTGGATTACAATAAAGTTTGAGTAAATAGAGTGATGTCCAGTTAATAAGTTACAAAGTAAGAATAAATAGATGAGTGGATAGACGTACATCATGATAGAATTGTTTCAGCCACTGCTGTCAGTCTATGTCTTCTATAGAGATGTGACTGTTTGAAAACAGCTAGGAAGGTTATCAGGACTGTGTGCTGAGAGATTGGGGAGGATATCACGATTAATATTTTTAGTAATCGTCATTATTGGCAACCACTCTTTAAAACAACAAGTCAGGTCAGAGACTATAAAACCCACTTGGAGACTGAGCTGCCATGGGCTACATCTGATCCGTGGTTCTAGGTAATGTGGGTTTGTATTTATGCATGTAATATACATTTGTGTGTGATTCATTGTAGGTATCTGTAGATAACAACTGTATCTTTCAGTTAGTGTTTTCAGTTTGGTTGGTGGTTTCTGCTTGATAACTCTGTGTCTGTGAGGGAATCTTCCTGTCTTTAACTTCTGACTCAACACCAGGCATAGGCTTATGGTATCCCCTCAGGAAGTCTAGGGAAGAACCTGCAGGTTCCTTCTATTTTTCTATATATTTAGTTCCAGAGAGCTGCCATATGCTGCTTCACTCTGGCTCCTCACTGTTTATTTCATTTATCTGCAGTGATAGAGAGACAGACTCAGTTTAATGTGGGCAGTTCTTGCTTTAGATGAATGACTCCATCTATACTATCCAAATACTTTATGAGCATGAACCTATGTGCCTATGCCCAGCATGGATCAAGTAAGCAACTCTTCCTTACATTTTCTCTCAAGAACAAGCCTTTGCTTTGACTTTGTGCTAGTCTCTGTTCCTGCTCCTGTCACAGGAGGAGATAATAGTGGCTTCAGTCTAGGTTCCAGGACACCTATTGCTCAATCAAGGCACCTTCTTTGGATTCCTTCTTGGATAACTCATTTTGGAGGTAATCTGCCATGAGTTCAGGGCTGCACATAGGCTGTTTATTTACTAAGTGAAGTGTCATAATTAGTGTACAATGAACTTGAGAAGACCTAATTATCAAAAACAAATTAAAGAAAACCAAGTAGAATAATTATAATCTGTGATTCCACAGGACTAATGAGGTCCTGCATCAATTGTACTAAAATTAGATTGCATTTGCTTATCTGTATAATTTATATTCATTTTCCTTATCAGTTACTTTATGAGATAAAAGTGATTCTTACCTAGAACAACATAAAACAACAACAACAAAAAAATCATGAAACAAAACAAAAACAAGGCTCATATATTTCAGTAGGCTTAGAGCTAACCATGGATTGTTCCTTGAATCTGAATTCTAAATCATCTTCAAATTCATTCAAAAGTGCTTGCAAATAACATTGTTTGAAACAATCAGTCCTCATTATAAAGAGAAAGTGACTTTTTAAAGAACTATTTCATACTTGAAATAAAGTATTATGCCTTAGCTAACTGAAATAAATAATTGGTAGGAGTGGGATAAGTATACTGTTCTCTAATTCAACAAATTCCAAGGTATCACTTTGCTTAAGGCATATTTCTTCCTACACATTGAATGTATAGCAAGAGTAATTTGATCCAAATGAAGCAAATGTCCTGGAAGCTATCTGGTAAAGATAGAGAAAACCAGAGGAAAGAGTTGTCATGTCTTAAAATATTTCTACAGCCCCTCCTCCAAGTGCAAAAGCAGGTAATCATATTGGTAGTAGGATGAAGACTCCCAACAAAAGACAGAGGGCAAATTTTAGGGTGGTCTGTGTGAATCATTTTAAGAGATATTAGATAGATGTCAAGAACCTGAATTTCTATGGCTTAATAACCCACGTGAGTGTAAAGGAGAATAAGGAATGGTTTGAAGCAAGATGAAGAGATGGTGATTTTAGATTGTACCAGGTGTTGCTTGCATACAGAGGGCTTATAGGTTGTGTTCAAGGTTTCTGGATTACTATCCCTCTCCATTGAGTCTAGAAGAGTTTGTCTCAGTACCTTTAAACAGCATCTGTTTAAAGTGGGTAACTCAGTCCTTCTGCAAAAGTGTATACTATGATGGCCAGATGTGTAACATTGTTATGAAAAATTAGGTGGATAGGAATGTATTCAACATACCAGATCATGTGCATGACCATATTGTTCCACTTTAGCACTTATGTTTAGAGATGTAGGTCATATACATTATTTCTATATTAGGCTCAATAAATACATGCAGAATCATTTGGGGAGAGTGAATACATGGTGTTAACACAGGGAATAAAAATAGCAGCTGTAGGGATGCACACACCACAACAGAGGAGTTTCACATTTCATTTTCTGTTCTCTTGTAACTAATAAATACCTGAAAACTCAGAAGTAGTAAAAGTGCAGATAACAATTTAAAGAAAATAAACAAATTTGCTATATAATTTTTAACAACTCTTTAGTAAGGGCTTATTATGACTAAGGCACCACGCTTAAACATAAACATGAATATAGCAATAGATTGTTTAACTATACATTCAGAATGGCTTAAATATGTTCTACGGGAGGGAAAATAATTCCATAAGAAAACTTCAGATTTAAAATTTCTCCTAAGTGAAAACATAAAAGGACTCATATCAGCCTATAAAACTCAGGGAAAAATATCATAAAGTTCAGGCTTTAAGGGAAGCCTGAAAGAATATTCATGAGTTTGAACAGCTATAAAAACAAAGAAGAAAAGATATTATAAGAACAAGAACAGGTATTAAAAAGTATTACATACAAAGCTACAGCCTTTTAATAGTTTTGAATTCTGTTGAGTATTAATGGGTAGAGAAAAGTTTTAAAAAGCACTAGTAATGGACCAAAATACAAACTTTCTCATGACATGTAAGTAAATGTTAATTGTGCTTCACAAGCCATAGGAGGGTTTGGAGAATAACATCTCCAGAGCTTGCCTTTACAGTGCAGAGTGTGTGCTAGCTTGAGAATGAGGAACTTCTTTCGAGGCAGGGATCAAAGTGCAGATATTTTCACATGACTCCAGGCCCAGGAGGAGAAAGATCTTGATGGGAAGCTTGACAATGAAGCTACACAGAAGAAAACATAAGCAGGGAGTCTAAGCATGTCTACTTCCTGTTTTTGTCAGGAAAGAAAGCTGTTCAATACAAACATGGTGGCTGGTGCAGAGGTGGGAGATTGATGAGACATCTAAAGTGAGTCAATGTGAAGCTTTGTGCTAGGTGTGTAGCACCTTATATCAAACTTGAAGTCCAGGAATGGAGAGATACTTGGAGGAGAAAATCAGATGTACCATTTACTACTGATACTAGCTAATTTTAGTTTAAGGACAATCAATTCATCAACTTAAGTGTAATTTAAATTGCTTGACACTGTCATTAGTGAATCATTGTTACTGTAAGGCTTCACTGCATATCATTAGAAAATTGTTACATCTAAATATAGGACTCTATTATTTAGAGTATTTTGCTAATATTACTTTTATTTAAAGGGAATTATTGTACATTATTACTACTGAAGGCACAGGTACACCACAGAGCTATTACTGTAAAGGGAAATGTAGACATAATTCATTTATAATTTTCATGTGGATCAAATATCATAATGTTCAGGGTAGTTTTCAAGTGAGAAATGAAAGGAAAATTGAATAAGTTGGCATGAAGTAAGGAAGGTCAGGATCATGACCCTGTCCTTAATTACAAGGCCACTAAAAATATGCTCACTGGTGGTCTTTAGTCAGGAAGTTTGGTTATGGCCAGTATTCATTTGACAATCAGGAAAGAGATTCTGAAGTCATCAAAAGGCATCACCTGACTTGATATATTTTAAGAGGAGTGAAGACTACTAGCATAACAAAATAGTCAAAATACTGAAATCAGAAAAAAAAAATAAGATGTAGATAGAATATACTGCTTTAAGAAATGTTGCTGGTCTAACTGGATGATTACATGTAGAAAACTGCATATAAATCCATACTTATCACCCTGAACAAAACTAAAATCCAAATGGATTAAATACCTCAATATAAAAATGGATACACTAAACCAATTAGAAGAAAAAGTGGGGAAGAGCCTTGAGCTCATTGGTACAGGAGAAAACTTCCTGAAGAGAACACCAACAGCACAGGCTCTAAGAGCAACAATCAATAAATGGGACCTCATGAAACTGAAAAGCTTCTGTAAAGCAAAGGAAACTGTCATTAAAACAAAAAGAATGTCTACAGACTAGGAAAGAATCTTCACCAACCCTCTATCTGACAGAGGACTAATATCCAGTATATATAAAGAACTAAAGAAGTTGAAAAGGAACAAATCAAGTAATCCAATTAAAAAATGGGATACGAAGTAAACAGAGAATTTTCGATACAGGAATATGGAATGGCAGAGAAACACTTAAAAAAATGATCAATGTCTTAGTCATGAGGGAAACGCAAATCAAAACGACCCTGAGATTTCACCTTACACCCATCAGAATGGCCAAGATCAAGAACTCAAGTGACAACACATGCTTGAGAGGTTGTGGAGAAAGGGGAACCCTTCTCCACTCCTAGTGGGAATGTAAACTGGTACAACCACTCTGGAAATCAATCTGGCGCTTTCTCAGACAATTAGGAATAGTGCTTCCTCAAGATCCAGCTACACCACTCCTAGGCATATATCCAAAAGTACACAATAAGGACATTTGCTCACCCATGTGTGTAGCAGCTTTATTTGTAATAACCAGAAGCTGAAAACAACCCAGATACTCATCAACTGAAAAATGAATACAGAAATTGTAATACATTTACACAATGGAATATTACTCAGCAATGAAAAACAAGGAAATCATGAAATTTGCAGGTAAATATTGGGAACTGGAAAGGATCTTTCTGAATGAGCTATCCCAAAAGCAGAAAGACACTCACGGTGTATACTCACTCATATAGACATGTAATATAGGATAAACTTACTAAAATCTGTACATCTAAAGAAACTAATAAAGAGGGAGGACTCTGGCTAAAATGCTCAATCCCCATCCAAAGGCAAAAAGAATGTACATAAGAAGAAGAAAACAGGAAACAAGTTAGGAGCCTGCCACAGAGGGCCTCTGAAAGGCTCTGCCCTGCAGACTATCAAAGCAGATGCTGACACTTATGGCCAACTGTTGGGCAGAGTGCAGGGAATCTTATAAAAAAAGTGGGAAATAGTAGGATCTGGAGAGGACAGGAAGACCACAAGGAGAGCAAGAGAACCAGAAAATCTGAGCACAGGTGTCTTTCCTGAGACCCATTTTCTATCCAAGGACCATGCATGGAGATAACCTAGAACCCCTGCACAGATGTAGCCCAGGGTAGTTCAGTGTCCAAGTGGCCTCCAGAGAACAGGGAGGGACTGCCTCTTACATGAGCTGATTGACTTGCTCTTTGATCACCTCCCCCTGAGGAGGGAGCAGCCTTACCAGCCCACAGAGGAAGACAGTGTAGCCACTCCTGATGAGATCTGATAGACTAGAATCAGAAGGAAGGAGAGGAAAACCTCCCCTATTAGTGGACTTGGGGAGGGGCATGTGTGAAGAAGGGGAAGAGAAGGTGGGATTGGGAAGGGAGGAGTGAGGGGCTTATGGGGGTATACAAATAAATAAAGTATAATTAATACAAATTAGATTTAAAATAAAAATGGATATATTAATCCAATTAGAAGAAAAAGTGTGTAAGAGCCTCGAACTCATTGGCACAGAAGGCAATTTCGTGTACAGAACACCAATAGCACAAGCTCTAAGATTAACAATCAATAAATGGGACTTCATGAAACTAAAAAGTTTCTGTAAAACAAAGAACACTGTCAAGGACAGTCTACCACCTGGGAAAGGACCTTCACCACCCCTGTATCTGACAGAGGGCTAATATCCAGAATCTATAAAGAGCTGAAGAAATTAAACAGCAACAAATCAAGTAATCCAATTAAATAATGGGGTACAGATATAAACAGAATTCTCTGTAGAGGAATATGGAGTGGCAGAGAAACACTTAAAATAAATGATCAATGTCCTTAGTCATCAGAGAAAAGCAAGTAAAAAAGACCCTGAGATATCACCTTACACCCATCAGAATTGCTAAGATCAGAAACTCAAGTGACAACAGATGCTGGAGAAGATGTGGAGAAAGAGGAACCCTATTCCATTGCTGGTGGGAATGTAAACTTGTACAACCACTTCAGAAAACACTCCTAGGCATATATCCAAAATATGCTCAAGTACACAACAAGGATATTTGCTCAACCATGTTTGTAGCAGCTTTATTTGTAATAGCCAGAAGCTGGAAACAACTCAGATGTCCCTCAGTTGAAGAATGGACACAAAAATTGTAGTACATTTACACAATGGAATACTAGTCAGCAATTAAAAACAAAGAAATCATTAAATTTGGTGAGATCTAGAAAAGATCATCCTGAACGAGGTATCCCAGTAGCAGAAGGACACACACTGTATATACTCACTTATAAGTGGATATTAGACATATAATATAGAATAAACATACTAAAATCTGTACACCTAAGGAAGCTAATCAAGAAGGGCGACTCTACGTAAGATAATCAATTCTCACTCAGAAAGACAAACGAGATGGATATCTGAAGAGGGAGAAAACAGGGAACAGGACAGGAACCTACTACAGAGGGCCTCTGAAAGACTCTACCCAGCAGCATATTAAAATATATGCTGAGATTCATGGCCAAACTTTGGGCAGAGTGCAGGGAATCTTATGAAATAAGGAGGATATATGGAGACCTGGGGGGAACAGGAGTTCCAGAAGGAGAGCAATAGAACCAAAACCAATCCGAGCACAGGCGTCTTTTGTGAAACTGATACTCCAAACAAAGAACATGCATCGAGATATCTTATAACCCCTGTACAGAAGTAGCCCAAGGGAGCTCAGTGTCCAAGAGCATTCCCCAGTAACAGGAACAGGGACTGTCTCTGGCATGAACTCATGAGGGGCTCTTTGATCCCCTCCAACTGATGGGGAAGTAGCCTTACTAGTCCACAGAGGAAGACAAAGAAGACAGGCCTGATGAGACCTGATAGAGTAGGGTCAGATGGAAGAGGAGGAGGATCTCACCTAAAATTGGACTGGGAGATGGGCATAGGAGAAGATGAAGGGAGGGTGTGATTGGAAAGGGATGGGGGATGGGGCTACAACTAGGATACTTCGTGAATAAACTTTAATTAATAAAAATTAAAAAAGAATATACTGCTTTAATAAAACATCAATACAGTATGTTCTCAAGTCACTAGAAGAAAACATTCAGTGTCCAAATAAGTTTACTTTTTCTGCAAAGGATACTTAATTACTATTTTTCTATAGTTATTACATTTACTGATCATGTTTATACCATCAGCCATTGTGACTTTAAAAGAAATAAAAGAAAAAAAAAACAAATAAATAACTTAGTAATATAATGGGCTCTATTTTTTTTACATAGACTGATTTATGAAAGTGTAATCCTGCAGGTAAATTATTTCACAGCCTAAAAATATAGCAATTTAGGAGTCAATAATCTGAGTCTGCTTCTGAATATAGACATGCTAATTTATGGAAGTTTAAATTGTTAGTAACATTTGTTGGGATTTAAATTATAACTGATCATGATTACTGAATATAAATACTCAGTTGTGGATCAATGTGTAGTCATTGTTTTGTGTAAAACTAGGTAGATACCTGAAGATATGATAGAATGAAGCCACAGGAAACCCTGCAGTGCTGTTCTAAAGACCATTGAATAGCACAGAACTGTGCTGAAATTCACTCAGTAATTGCTGATTGTACAAGGAACAGTAGAGCATAATAATTTATTTTGAGGGAAATCTTTGAAAATTATTCTTTGGTTGGCAAGATGGCTCAGCAGAAAGAGAAAGACAGACAGGGAGAGAGAGAGAGAGACTGAGAGAGAGAGAGACTGAGAGAGACAGAGACAGACAGACAGACACAGATATATATATATATAGAGAGAGAGAGACTTTCTTTACAATTCTGACAACCTTGGTTTGATTACCAGAACCCTTATTTAGAAGACAGTTAACTCCCCAAAACTGTCCAGGGACCTCCACAGGGATTGCATGACACATAAAATAAGAACTAAAATGATATCACAAATTACATTCTTATTTCTATTAATATATTGTTGAATATATAATATATTGATAGAAAACAATATTCTCAAGCTATTTGGGCATTTAGCAGATACTGAAACACTGGGAAAGTGGAAGGTAACTGACAAGAAACAAAGGAAATAATAAAATATTATCACTTCTCCTGATCTAGAAAGAATGTCAGCAGAGGAGGAAGGGTGACAGGGGAATAATAACAGTAAAGATATCTGCTGTCTGCACAAACAAATGTCTGTGTGTGCATGTGTATGTCTGTATGTTCATGTGTGTGTGACTGTAATAGAAATGAGAGCCAATGCAAGGATAGAGATCTAAGAAATAACTGCTATATTTCCCAAAATATTCAAATTGAAAACCACTGAAGAATGGTGAACTTTATATTTCTTTGAGACCACTTATCCATGTAATAGAACAGATTATTATTTTCTTCCTGACCCAACATACTCCTTTCCCAGCCACCAAAAGTCAGTCAGTTATGTGGTCCTCGATATGAATTGTGTTGGCCAAATACTACACATTGTCATGAGTCCTGTCTTGAAATATGATTGATTTATCTAGTGATACTCTATTGGATAAAACTGACTTTCCCTTCTTCAAAAGGTATGAGTTACAAGTAGCTTCTTGGTCACGTGTGGGACTCTATGTCCACTTCCTCATTGCAGTGTTGGCATTCTCTCCGATTTGAATGTGTGCAGTTCTTGTACATCTCATATTTTCTGAATTCATTTTACATATTTGTTTTAATTTTTGGTATTTGAGAGAGACAGACAGAGTAAGAGAGAGAGGTGTGTGTGTGAGAGTGAGGGAGAGAAAACCTGAAGTTGATGAAATTAAGAAGTTAGGCATATTGGAAGGATATAGGAGGAGCTGTGGTAGGGGAAAACATGATCAAAATGTCTTAATTACATTTTTACTGAAATGATGAATTGTAATGTAAATAAATGTTTTGTCTTTTATTTCAAAATTGCTGAATAAATTTATTTAATATATAATTTTGCAGAAAGGTACAATTTCCGGTATGGAAGAGAATAAGAAAATGTGGAAAATTAAACTTTGGCTAAAGTGTGAGATGAGATTTTGTGCAGTACTCTGAATGATTTGATATGTGCTCAAATTAGCCTAGGCAGCGGCTTATATCTTATCCCCAGTCTTTGCAACCTGCTTCCTCCTTGCCAAAGGAAGAGCAGAAAGTAAGATTTAAGAAGACAGAAAGGCAAAGAAAACAAAGAAATGGGAACAGAAGAGGGAAGAATAAATGGGAGGAGAAAAATCATTTTTAAAAAAGATTTACTTATGTATATCAATTGCGGTCTGCTAATATGAATGTAGGCACACAAGGAGGAAAAAGAACATTGTATATCCTAGAGATTAAGTTTCAGACAGTTATGAATTCCTTGTTATGAGTACAGGGAACAAAACTCATGTCCTCTGAAGGAGAAAAAAAAATGCACTTTAAAATGCTGAGTCATCTTTCCATCCTTAAACAAACAAACTAGCAGTGTGTATGTATCAGTTATACAGATATATGTGCATATATATGTATAAACATATATATATATATATATATATACATATATAAAGAAAAGAAATACAGAGACGATATTCATCACCACATGGATTTCCAATAAACTTTCCAAAACACACTGATGTCCACTCCCCATCTACCTATCATGAGATCAGATTCTAGAACTCTATTGTGGCTCACCAAACAGCAAAGTATATGTTGGTATGAGCACTTAGTGAGTTAATGTGTAATTGTGGATGAAATTTATAGCATTTTGGATCTAGAACAAACCTCATTTTGTTTGTGTATAATGGCATGTGAAAAAAATCAGCAATATTAATTCCCACAGAAGACTGGAGGGAATGACTCAGTGAAATATTTATGAGGAGACAAGGTATAGGAAGAAGGTGATGCTGGTGTTTTCAGAGGCTTTTGAGGCAATAAGTAGTTATAGGATCTAAAATTGTTCATTTTTTTGAAGATTACTCTGCCAATCATATTATATGGGTCGAGACTGATTTTGATACTATAAAGCTTTGAAATAGACCATGTGGGAATTATGGAAACCTAAAAAATAGCCAGGATAGGCTGCAAGTTGATGAAGAGAAATAGAACTTAGATTTAAAATTAATGAAATGTGGGAGTAGTTGATTATACCCACAGACTGGTACAGCCCTCAGTCTTGGTCAGAGAAGCTTCCTTTTGTAAAGTAAAGCTGTTAATGTACAGACTCATAACCATCCCAAGTATTGATAATGAACCACTGTAAGTGTTTCACTGTAGATGTGTAATCTATATTACTTGCTCTCCATCCAGGGATCAGGAGCATTGTGTATGGGTGGGCAAATGTCTGAAAGCCCTGACGGATAGAGAATAGCTCTGTGAAATATTGTCATCTAGACTGCAGGAACCATTGGTACTTGCCTAGTTTCCCCATACCAGGCATTGCTTCTTTCTTGTTGAGCTGGTCTTAAGTTCAATTACACAACTGTAGGTTACCACCAAGGTATCAATAGCAGTATTCTACCTTTAGGATTTTGTGCCATGATGGTCATTGCTGCAGTTTATAAACATCATGTCTGGGTTAAATTATTGGGTATGTTTATTTGTTTTGATATCTTTGTTTTTTTTTTGAAAACTTTCAAGGCACCTTCTAATACAATTAAAACTATTTTCTGATCAATTTTAGCTCAGAGACCACTGGATCCTGTGTCTCAAGTACCTGGTTTCTGTTTTTAAAGCTGTTGTATTTTGGGTAAATCACCAATTCTAGATCTTCTTTCACCCATGTAGTGAATGCACATAATGGTATTTTAAAACCTATCATCTATCTATCTATCTATCTATCTATCTATCTATCTATCTATCTATCTATC
>NW_026596240.1:5158821-5206474 GCF_907164565.1 Psammomys obesus | reverse complement strand
ATCTATCTATCTATCTATCTATCTATCTATCTATCTATCTATCTATCACAATTTATTCACTTTGTATCCCTGCTACAGCCACATCTCCTCCCTTATCTTGTCCCAGTCCCAGCCACCCTCCATCTTCCCATTGTCTAATGATAGGAGAGGTCCTGTTACCCTTTGATCTGAACCTAGCTTATCAGATCTCATCAGGATTGGCTGCATTATCTTCATCTGTGGCCTGGCAAGGGTGCACCTGTGGGGGAGTTGATCATAGAGCCTGCCACTGAGTTCTAGCCAGAGACAGCCCCTGCTCCACTTGCTAGGGAACTCACTTGGAGACTGAGTCTAAGAGCTACATTTGAGCAGGTTTTTAGGTCCCCTCCATGCCTGGTCCTTGGTTGGAGTGTCAGTCTCTGCAGGGAACCCTGAATCCAGTGTTTTGGCACTGTTGTTCTCCTTTTGGAGCTCCTGTCCCCTCCAAGTCTTTCTTCTTGAAATTCCCTGCACTCTGCCTACAGTTTGGCTATGAATCTCAGCCTCTGCTTCAATACATTAATCAGCAGTCTTTCAGAGGCCATCTGTGGTAGGCTACTGCGTTGTTCCCTGGCTTCTCCTGCTTCCGTCTATCACATTTTCCCTTAATAATGAAGATTGAACACTTTCTCTAGGGTCTTCCTTGTTGTTTATCTTCTTTAGGACTATAGATTTCAGTATCTTCATCCTATATTATATCTCTAACAACCACTTATGAGTAAATATATAACATGTTTCTGCTTCTGGATTACCTTCCTCAAGATAATCTTTTCTAGTTCCCACTATTTGCCTGCAAATCTCATATTTTCCTTATTTTTAAGTATTCCATTGTGTAAATGTACCACAATATCTGTATGCATTCCTCTGTTAAGGGATAACTGGGTTGTTTCCAGCTCCTGGTTATTAAGAAAAGAGCTGCTACGAACATGGCTGAACAATGTCCTTGTATACTGAGCACTTTTTGGGTATCTACCTAGGAGTGGTTTAACTGTATCTTGAGGAAGCACTATTCCTAATATTCTGAGAAAGCACCAGATTTATTTCCAAAGTAGTTGCAAAAGTTTACATTCCAACCAGCAATGGAGAAGGGTTCCCCTTTCTCCACATCCTCTCCAGCATGTGTTGTCACTTGAGATTTTGATCATTGCTCTTCTGAGGAGTATAAGGTAGAATCTCAGGATGGCTTTGATTCGCATCTCCCTGATGACTAAGAACCTCAAACATTTCTTTAAGTGTTTCTCTTCCATTTAATACTCCTTTATTGAGAATTCTCTGTTTAGCTCTGTACCCCATTTTTAATTGGATTACTAGTTTTGTTGATGTTTAACTTTTTGAGTTTTTATATATTCTAGATATTAGCCCTTTGTCAGATATAGGGTTGGTGAAGAACCTTTCCCAATCTGTTGGCTGTAGTTTTGTTCTGATGACAACATCCTTTGCTTTACAGAAGCTTTTCATCTCATGAGGTCCCATTTATTGATTGTCGCTCTTAGAGCCTGTGCTGTTGGTGTTCTGTTCAGGAAGATGTCGTCTGTTCCAGTGAGTTCCAGGCTCTTACCCACTTTTTCTTCTAACATGTTTATTGTGTCCTCTTTTACCTTGAGGTCTTTGAAACACTTGGACTTTAGTTTTGTGCAGGGTGATAAATATGGGTCTATTTGCATTTTCTACATGTAGACATACAGTTAGATCATCACCATTTGTTGAAGATGCTATGTTTTTCCATGGTATTGTTTTGGCATCCTTGTCAAAAATCATGTAACCTTGGGATCATTTCTGGGTCTTTTTTGGGATTCCATTGATCCTCCAGACTGTTTCTCTGCCAGTACCATGCAGATTTTTTTTTACTGTGGGTCTAGTACAGCTTGTGATCAGGGATGAAAATACATCCAAAAAAATCTGTTATTGTAAATAATTGTTTTAGCAATTCTGAGTTTCTTGTTATTCAACATGAAATGGAGATTTGTTCTTTCAAGTTCTGTAAAGAATTGTGTTGGTAGTTTGATGGGAATTGCATCAAATTTTTAGATTGCTTTTGGTAGGATGACAATTTTTACTATGTTAATCCTACCAATCTATGAGCATGGGTGATATTTCCATATTTTAGTATAATTTTCAAATTATTTCTTCAGAGACTTAAAATTTTTTTCATGCAGGTCTTTCACTTGCTTAGAGTCACACCAAGGTGCTTGATGTTATTTGTGGCTACTTGTAAAGGGTGTTGTTTCCCTAATTTCTTTCTTAGCAATTTTGTCGTATGCAAGAGGTCTATTGATTTTTTTTTTGAGTTAATTTTGTATCCAGCCACTTTGCTGAAGGCATATATCAGCTGAAATGGGTCTCTTGTAGAATTTTTGGGGTCACTCATGTATACTATCATATCATCTGCAAATAGTGATACTTTGACTTCTTCCTTTCCAATTTATATTTCTTTGATCTTCTTGAGTTGTCTTATTGCTCAAGTTAGGACTTCAAGTCCTATATTGGAGATACAGAGAGAGTTGACAGCCTTGCCTTGTCCCTGATTTCAGTTGGATTGATTTAAGTTTCTCTCTATTTAAATGTTTTCTATAGGCTTGCTGTATATTGCCTTTACTAATTTTAGATATGTGCCTTGTATCCCTGATGACTTCAAGACTTTAAACATGAACGGATGTTGAATTTTGTAAAATGTTTTCAGCATCTAAAGAGATGATCATCTGGCTTATTTTTTCCTTCTGTTTGTGTGGTGGACTAAACTGATGTATATCTGTATATTGAACTACCCCTGCATGCCTGGGATGAAGTGTACTTGGTCATGTTGGATGATATATTTTATGTAGTCTTGGATTTGTTTTGAGAGTATTTAATTGAGTACTTTTGCATTAATGTTCATGAAAGTGATGGGTCTAAAGTTCTCTTTTTTTTTGTTTGGTCTTTGTGCGGTTTAGGCGTCAAGGTTATTGTGGCCTCATAGAATGAGTATGGTAATATTCCTACTGTTTCCATTTTGTGGAACAGTTTAAAGGATATTGGCTGCAGCTCTTCTGTGAAGGTCTGGTAGTATTTTTCCCTGAAACCATCTAGCCCTGAGGTTTTTTGTTTGTTTGTTTGTTTGTTGTTTTGTTTGTTTAGTTTTGTTTAGTTTTTGGCAGGGAATTTTGATGACTGCTTCTATTTCCTTGGGGGATATAGGACTGTTTAAACTCTTGACCTGATCTTGGCTTAGCTTTGGTAAATGTAATCTAGCTAGAAAATTGTCCATTTCATTTAAATTTTCAAACTTTGTGGTATATATTCTTTTGAAGTAAGACCTAATGATTATTTGAATTTCCACACTTCCTGTTGTTATGCCCCCCTTTTCATTTCTGATTTTGATGATTTGAGTATTTTCTCTCAGCCTTTTAGATAATTTGGCTAAGATTTTGTCTATCTTGTTTATTTTCTCAAATAAGCAGCTCTTGGTTTCATTGAGTCTTTAAATTATTTCATTTATTTCTAATTTATTGATTTCAGCCATGGGTTTGATTAGTCCCAACCGTCTACTCCACTTGGGTGTATCTGCTCCCCCCCACACTTGGGCTTTCACTTCTGCCATTAAGCTGTTTATATGAGATTTCTCAAACTTCTTTCTGAAGACACTTAGTGCTATGAACATTCCTCTTAACACTGCTTTCATTGTGTCCCATAATTTTGGGCAAGTTGTGTCTTCATTGACTTTTAGGATATTTCTAATTTCTTTTTTTTTTTTTTTTATTTCTTCCCTGATCCAGTTGCTTTGAATAGAGAGTTGCTTAATTTTCATGTGTTGGGGGTAAGATGATCAATCCTCATTTAGAAAGACAAATGGGATGCACATTGAACTTATGACGGGAGTCTACCGCAGAGGGCCTCTGAAAGACTCTACCTAGCAGTGTTCCAAAGCAGACACTAAGACTCATAACCAAACCTTTGGCAGAGTGCAGGGAATCGTATGAAAGAAGGGAGAGTAAGTATGATGTGGAAAGGATAGGAGCTCCACAAGGACTAAATATATCTGGCCACTGGGTCTTGTCTGAGACTGACATTCAACCAAGGACCATGTATGGATATAACCTAGAACCTCTGCTTGGATGTAGCCTGTGGTAGCTCAGTAACCAATCGGTTTCCCATAGTGAGGGGAACAAGGACTATTTCTAACAGGAACTCAATGGCTGGCTCTTTGACCTCCCCACCCCCCAAGGGAGGAGCAGTCCTGTTAGGCCACAGAGGAGAGCTTTGCAGCCTGTCCTGAAGATACTGATAAAACATGGTCAGATGAAAGGGGAGGAGGTCCTCCCCAATCCGTGGACTTGGAAAGGGGCACGAAGAAGCTGAGGGAGGGAGGGTGGGATTGGGAGGGAATAGGGAGCAGGATACAGCTGGGATACAATGTTAATAAAATGTAACTAATAATAACAAACAATAAAAAAATATTTTATTAATTAAATTGTAATATCATACCATAATTATATGAGGGAATGAGGGAATGGGATACAGCTGGGATACAGAGTTAACAAAATGTTAACTAATAAGAAAAAAAAAT
Source organism: Psammomys obesus (assembly GCF_907164565.1). Lineage (NCBI taxonomy): Eukaryota > Metazoa > Chordata > Mammalia > Rodentia > Muridae > Psammomys > Psammomys obesus. Next base: position 5,201,913 of record NW_026596240.1, on the reverse strand, counting down.
TCCATGTGTGTATGGTGTTTTGTTATTTCTGTTGTTGTTGAGGTCTAGTTTTGGTCCATAGTGGTCTGATAGAATACAAAAGATTATTTCAATCTTCCTGTATCTGTTAAGGCTTGCTTTGTGTCCAAATATATGGTCAATTTTGGAAAAGGTTCTGTGAGATGCTGAGAAAATGTATACTCTTTTTGTTTGTTTGTTTGTGCTTTTATTTTTTAAATCATTTTAAAAATATTTTTATTTTAATTTTTATTAATTACACTTTATTCACTTTGTATTCCCCTTGTAGCTCCCTCTCTCCTACCCTCCCAATTCCACCCTCCCTCCCCTTCTCCACTCATGCCCTTGCCCAAGTCCATGATAGGGGAGGTCTTCCTCTCCTTCCTTCTGATTCTAGTCTATCAGGTCTCATCAGGAGTGGCTGTGTTTTCTTCCTCTGTGGCAAGGTAATGTTGTTCCCCCTTCAGGGGCAGGTGATCAAAAGCAGGCCAATCAGTTCATGTCAGAGACAGTCACTGTTCCCATTACTATGGAACTCACTTGGACACTGAATTGCCATGGGCTACATCTGTGCAGGTGTTCTAGGTTTTCTCCATGCCTGGTCCTTGGTTGGAATATCAGTCTCAGAAAAGACCCCTGTGCCCAGATTTTGTGGACATCCTGTCCTCTCCAGAACTTATTATTTCCAACTTATTTCATAATATTCCATGCACTCTGCCCAAAGGTTGGCCACAAGTCTTAGCATCTGCTTTGATATGCTGCAGGGTAGAGCCTTTCAGAAGCCCTCTGTCTGTGGCAGGATCCTGTCTTGTTCCCTGTTCTCTCCTTCTTCTGATGTCCATCCTCTTTGCCTTTCTAAATGGGGATTGAGCATTTTAGCCAGAGTCCTCCTTCTTGATTAGTTTCTTTAGAAGTACAGATTTTAGTAGGTTTAGCCTATATTATATGTCTAATACCCACTTGTGAGTGAGTATATACCCTGTGTGTCTTTCTGCTTCTGGAATACCTCACTCAGGATGATCTTTTACAGTTCCCACCACCCTTGATCTCATTGGCCCAGGAGACAGAACACCAACAGCACAGGCTCTAAATGGGACCTAATGAAAATGAAAAGTTTCTGTGATGAAAAGAACACTATCAACTTCCTACAGATTGGGAAAGGATCTTCACCAACCCTATATCTGACAGAGGGCTAATATCCAGTATATATAAAGAACTCAAGAAGTTAAACAGCAACAAATCAAGTAATCCAATTAAAAAATGGGGTACAGAGCTAAACAGAGAATTTTCAATAGAGGAATACTGAATTGCTGAAAAACACTTAAAGAAATGTTCAACGTCCATAGTCATCAGGGAAATTCAAACAAAAATGACGCTGAGATTTCACCTTAAACCCATCAGAATGGCTAAGATCAAAAACTCAAATAATTACACATGCTGGAGAGGTTGTGGAGAAAGGGGAACCCTATTCCACTGCTGGTGGGAATGTAAACTTGTACAACCACTCTGGAAAGCAATCTGGCGCTTTCTCAGACAATTCGTAATAGTGCTTCCTCATGATCCAGCTATACCACTCCTAGGCATATATCCAAAAGATGCTGTAGTATACAAGATCATCTGCTCAACCATGTTTGTAGCAGCTTTATTTGTAATAGCCAGAAGCTGGAAACAGCCCAGATACCCCTCAGTGGAGGAATGGATGCAGAAATTGTGGTGCATCTACAGAATGGAATATTACTCAGCAATAAAAAACAAGGAAATCATGAAAGTATACTCTTTTGAGTTTGGGTGAAAAGTTCTGTAGACAACTATTAGGTCCATTTGTTTCAGGACCACTGAAGGCTTCATTATTTCCCTATTTTGATTCTGTCTAGATCATCTGTCTCTTGGTGAGAGTGGAGTGTTGAAGTATCTCACTATTAAGATGTTGAGATCTATGTGTGATTTGAACTTTAATAATGTTTAATTTATTACTTCAGTGCTCTTGTATTTGGGGTATAAATGTACAGGTTTGTGGTATCCTCCTGGTGGATTTTTTTTCCTTAAAGTAAATGAAGTGTCTCTCCTCATCTTTTTTTGATTAATTTGGATGAAAGTCTATTTTATTAGGTATTAGGATAGCTTGATTTTGGGTTCATTTCTTGAAAAACCTTTTTCCAACGCTTTACTCTGAGGTAGTGTTTGTCTTTGTTGCAGAGGTGTGTTTCTTTGATGCAGTAGAATGTAGGATCCTGTTTCCACAACCATTCTGTTAGTCTGTGTTTTTATCTTGGAGAGATTAGTCTGTTGATGTTGATAGTTTATAGTAACAATGAATGTTAGTTCCTTTTATTGTGGAGTTGATAGTGATAATATGTTTGTGTACATGTTTTATTTTTTTTTTATTGTGAAGTTATCTATGTCCTATGTTTTCTTGGGTGTAGTTGATTTTGTTAGATTGGAGTTTCTCTTCTAGAATCTTCTGTAGGACTGGGTTGTGTAGATTTTGTTTAAGTTTAGTTTTGTAATGGAATAGTTTGTTTTCTCCATCTATATTGATTGAAAATTTTGCTGGGTATAGTAGTCTGTTTTGCCAACACTGTTCTCTTAGAATCTTTATTTCATCTCTCCAGGAGCTTCAGGCTTTCATAGTTTCTCTTGAGAAGTCTGTTTTGATTATGATAGGTCTACCTTTGTATATTACTTGGCCTTTCTTTCCTTGCTGCTATTCATATTTTTCCTTTGTTCTGTAGATTTAATTTTTTTGACTGTTATGTGATGTGAGGAGTTTCTTTTCTGGTCTACTATATTTTGTGTTTTTTTAAGTCTCTTGTATGTTTAAGGACATCTCTTTAAGTTTCAAATTTTTTCTTCTATGATTTTCTTGAAAATATTTTCTGGACCTTGGAGCCTGGAATCTTCTTTTTCATCGATGGCTATTACTCTTAGATTTCGTATTTTCATGCTGTCTTTGTTTTCTTGGATGTTTTGTGTTTGTAACTTTCCATTTTTCTTTTGAAAGATGTATCAGTTTCTCAAATAATATCTTCAGTGCCTGAGATTTTCTCTTTCATCTCTTGTATTTTGTTGGTGATGTTTACATTTGTGGTTCCTAATCTTTTCTCTGAGTTCTCATGCTCTAGGGTTTTCTCTGTTTGTATTTTCTTTATTGTTTCTAATTCTGTTTTCATGTGTTGCACCATTTCCTTCATCTATTTGAATGTGTATTTCTGTCTTATGATGGCATCCATTTTTTTTGGTTCCTCTTCATGTGCCTCTATTTATATGGTTATATTTGCCTGTATTTATTTGAGAGCTTTGCTCAGTTCCTCTTTCTGTGCTTCTAATAACTGGATAAGCATAAAATTAAAACATTTTTTTCTGTATTTCTAATGAGGCTTGCTCTTTGATCACCTCTCCCTGAGGTGGGAGCAGCCTTATCAGGCCACAGAGGAAGACAATGCAGCCACTCCTGAGGAGACCCGCTAGACTATGGTCAGAAGGAGAGGAGGACCTCCCTATCAGTGGACTGGTAGAGGGGTATGGGAAGAGAATAGGGATGGAGTGTGGATGGGATTGGGAGGCGAGGTGGGAGCAGGCTAAAACTGTGGCTAATTTGTAATTGAAAATCCATTGATTTAGGGGTTTTCTGGTGAAGTCATGATGTCCTGATTGTTTTTAGATGTGTTCTTATGCTGCCTTCTAGCCATCTGATGGTCGAAAGCCTTAGCCGTTTGTTCCTGAAGCCTGTCCTGTAGACTGGGTCCATCTGTCTCTGGAGTGTGGAGTATTCTTCAGGAAGATGAGAGTGGTCCACAGGTTTGAGAATGGGTGTTGGTGTTTCCCATGCATCTAAGGGAGGAAGGGTGCTAGTGCATGTGTGCAAGCACAAGAGTTGGATGGAAGTGTGCCTGCCAGGAAGGGTTGAGTGTGAGGGAGGAGTGTCAGTGCATGTTGTGGCGCAGCCTTGGCGGGCATAGTCCACATGCACAGCTGTCCTGAATGTCTCGTGGCCCTCAGGCCTGTATTGGTATTGTGCACCAAGGGCTCAGATCTGTCTGGGATGCACCATCTTGGCTCCAGGATTTGTTTGACTGGACTCCACTGAGAGACCCACAGAACAGAGATCCCTATGTTGCCTGCAGTGTGTGGAGGGAGGTGTTTGGGATGGGTCTGATGTCTGGCATCTATCATACAGGGACCCTATATCTGGGAATCTGTTTGCACTCTCTCACGGATGCACTCACTCATTGGTGTGTGTAGAAAGAGCAGAGGGCCCAGGAACTCAGTTGCAGGTGTATGTGCTAAAATCAGAGGGCCCACAGTTTTCTACTCTCAGATTTGAGTCTCCTGTTTGGCAGTTAGAATAAAGAGGCCCTGTATCTGGGGTTATGCACTGCCTTTAGCTATTGGAGTAAGCACAGGTGCAGCTGAAACTGCAGGGGAACCATAGGTCACCACTCTCAGACCCTGGAGATATCTGGGGGGGGGATTCCGGAGCTGGATCCAATCTGTCCTAGCTCAAGGGCTAGGACAGGGTTTTCTAGCCCAGGAAGCCTTGGTGTTGATGCTCTGGGTTAGCCTCCCATCCACTCACAAGTTTCTGCCCTTCAGAAATGGTCCGCAGTGGTTGCTGCCATCTTGGAGTCCCAGTCTAGATATTTTTAATTCATAGAAATTCACATGACTGCTAACCTTGTTTGCTGTAGGATTCTTTTTGAAATCTCTGATACCTTTAGGAAAAGTTAACTCTTTGAGGTATCACTTAAGAGAAAAATAGGAAAAAGGAGACTCACATGGAAGCAGCATCTCTTAGTTCTGAAACATCACATATATATATACTTTTTTCCAAATCAACCTCATTTGCACACATAAGAAAATGAAGTTCTTTTTCACTGACTGACTTAGGAATATAATTGAATGGCCTTTTGAGAATTGTTCTGCTTTTATATATGAAGACATAAATAAGTATATATAATGTAAAGCAATGTCTTTGTATACATATATACAAATGTCTTTGTGTATATATATATATATATATATATATATACACACACGTGTATAATTTATACATTCTAAGGCATAACATTTTATGTAATGAAACATTTTGAAATTTACAGTATATATATTATAAATAATACAACAAAATATAATTTGTAGTAGGATAAGTTTGTATTTTTAGTTCACTGCGACATAATTTGAATATTCAGTAGAAAACTGATAGGTTAAATTTGCCAAGGAAATAAGCCAATCCAAGCCAGAGCAGAAGTACACAAAGAGCAGGTTTATTTGGGAAATAGGAGTCTTTGGTGAGGTCAGCAGCTTCAGAGGATGAGACCAGAAGAAGTCACACCTAGTAAGGATTGTAGGCAAAGGAAATGATGTGTTTGCCACAGGCCTGATTTGTGCCCAGGTATGACCATTAGGAAGGAGGCTTTCGTGGCTGCCATCTTCAGTTGAGGGGTTTTGGGACAGCTGTCAGGAATGCCAGGAGTAGGCATCTAAGGCTTTCCTCAAAGGGCTAAGGGTTTGAGGAGAATGGGATTTACTTGATCATGTGGGGGTTGGGGGCAACCTGAGGTTCTAACTGAATAGAAACAGATACAGATATTTGAGATTGAGTAAAATCTATAAATAAGAAATTTTTCTAATGCGTAACTCAATAAGATACTGAAAATTATTATATTTATTAGAATATATAGAGCAAACATATTTATGCTGACAGAATGTTCTAACATGGTGTCAATATATTTGTAATTACTATTAATTGCTGTGAAGTTTTGAATGAAATGACACCCATACACACATATATTTGAATGTTTAGTCTTCAGTTGTTAACCCTTTAGAGAGACCATTAGGAAGGGTATCTTGTGGGAGGAGGCATGTCACTGGGGAATCAGCTTTGATGATTCAATAGCTGAGGAGACCTGGCCTTGCTCTCTTCCTACTTCCATCTTGCTGATAAAGTTCATGCTCCAATATTGTGCCTGTCTCTGTTATACTCCCACATTCATGGACATAGAACAACCCACTGAAAGTGTAAGCAAGCCTACAATTAAATAGTTTCCTTTTAAGTTGCTTTGGTCATGGTGTTTCTTCATAGCAATAAAACAGAAACTAAGACTGTAGGAAGCAATACCTAGTGCAAGCACGGTAGAATGAAGGACTTTCAGACACATGGGACTATTTTCTTCAATGGAAGGAAGGGATTGACCTTGTCACCAGGAATGCTGAGAAGAAAATGGTCAACAACCCAGTGGTCCTTTGCTTTTCTATTAGGAGACAGCTTCCATCCGAATTTTCCCCCAAACCCTGAGAATTGTTTAGTCACTTATCCTGGGTTTTCTGAGTGAATCTGAAAGTGGGCCCATATACTTTCCATCCTCCCTTAAAAAAATCTATCTTCATGCTTATTACATATTTTTCCTTTCTAGGCCCTACTTGTGTAGCCCAGTGCATAGAACTCATTATTATGATAAAGGTCTCAGAGATTTTGTTATCGTTGAGTATTTTGCAAGTGAATTTTTATGTAGCCATCCTCGAAGTTTGTTATGAGAACTGTCATTTAGAAACCCTCCAACCCCCACAGATTCTACTGTGTTTAAATGTATAAAACAATTAAACCACATGATCAGACTCTGGAAAAGTGTTGATTTTGTCTGACTGACCAGGTCTGACTGCCTCAGGTTTTTATTCTCACCTCTTCACAGTTCATTTTCCTGTTTGCTGTGATACCTGCAGAGATCCATCATATAAAATAATTGTTTTCCTTGTTTGTTCTCAACTCCTTGAGTATACATTAAATAAAGTGGTCTCAGTAATTGATAAAAAACAATATTAAAGCTGCAAATAAATTTAAAAATATATTTAGAATTTTGGATTCAACCAAATTATAAATATATATATTTATATTTATATATATACAAATATTTAGTAACCTTTTGTCTTTTAAAAAGTGAAAGAGATCATATTTCTTAACTTTTTAAACTGAGCTTTTCTTCACAGACTGCATTGTTTAATTCTGTAAATTAAGCATACTTATGTATGTATTGATTGCTAATGGACAGTGTCAGTTGCAGAGAAAATTTAAACAATGTAATAGTGTTTCTGTTGTGTTTTAAGTTACATTTTAATTTATACATTTATACAACACATTTTGATCATTGGAAGAGGGGGAGAGATACAGTGATAGATCAATATGATCAAAGTGGGTTGTGTTTCATTATTTTTAAAATAACCACAACAAAATCCTAGAATGGTTTTAAAATTTTGATGGAATGGTTATATATCCAGTAGCAATCATTGGCTCTGCTATGTTCTTTCTCTCCTCGCATACTAAAAACAGGCTTAAGATTATATTCCTTAAAGCACAGTGATATTATACAACTATTGTATATAAAAAAATAAAACTGAAAACTTTACAAATTTCAGAAGAAAATCTGGAGGCACATATCAAAAATATAATGTACATCATCAAATTAACATTAATATTCCAGATAAATTGTAGAGAATTTCTGTTATTTTGTGAGCTCTGAAAACTCCAAACTCTCTAAAACTATTGGGAGCTATAAATAAAAGCTGTATTGCTGTAATTCATTTATATTGGCTTCTTATGTAACAGTGAATCGATATTGTTGACATCCTATGGTATAATTCAACCATCTGTTGAATTTTAATAAGGCAAAGTTGTCAGATGTAGCCAGTTCACCTGACACCATGTAAATCAATATGTGGTATCATATAAAAATCATACCCAATTGATGCATATTGATAACAAGACCTGTTTTGACAATAAGGGATTAAAGATGCATTTGCTTTGGACAAAGAGCAAATCCCAAATAATATTTTAAAATGTCATTTTTAAATACTTGCTATACAAATTTCAGGCAGCACTGCCTTTGAGATTACTGTTATACATTTCAGTTACACTGATGTAGCCAAATAATACCAGTTCTCCATAAGCTAACACACCCTGGTATATAAACTGTATGCAGAGGAAAATACTGTAACTCTTCATGTCAAAAAGCAACTGATAGTAAATTGATGACGATCAATGTAAATGATCAGTCACATCACATTTCTTTCTGAAAGAGATAGCTTTCAGAGTTTGGCAGAGCTGAGTCACTGGACATCTGTAATCTGGTATACACATTATAAGTAAAGTACGTAGTTGTGCTCTCCTTTGTCCACCAATAATAAATTCGTATGACACAACAACAACAACAAACTGGACAAGATAAAATTACAGCAAATAAAGAAACCTTGAAAGACCTGGAAGAAAGAAAATTGAATGAACGTAAATGAGAATGTTGACTCAATCAACATTCTGCAGAGTGCATGCAGCAGGATAACAAGATAAAAGTTCAACTACCAATGCAGATATTTGGAAAAGGGAGAAAATGGAAGAAATAAATGATATAATTATGTTTTAATTTAAAAACATTATTATGAAAAAGAAAAATAAAAAATCTCAAGGGAAGTACTATTTATCAAATACAAATTACTAAAAAGGAAAAATTTATGATTTACAATGTTGAAAACTGATATAGTTACGTATAGATGGACAAGGATATACATTACAATTGCCAAGTGCAACCAAGCACAGAAATGCTCATTAAACATTTTCCCACACAGAGAAGATACTTGCACATTTTTATAATTTATATAAGATGTGAATTGATAATCAGATTACCCAACCCTCAGTTGCCTAGTTTCCAATTAAAAGTTATAAAAATATCAACCTTATTAATATTTTATCCTCATGTTTTTCCTTAACAGTAAGAGTTTCATAATTAAAAGACAAACTGTTATCATAAGGTTTCATATAAATTGTTTCAATGACTTTGTATGATTTTGAGTGTTTGAGGTATCTTCTCTAATATATATTTTGTATTATGAGCATTTTGCCTGCATGTATGTATATACCCATGTATATACCCAGTGCATATGAAGGTAAGAGATGAGTATCCAATCCCCTGGAACTGGAGTTACAGATGTTTGAGAGCTATGACGTGGGTGCTTGGAACTGAACCTGGATCTTCTGGATGAGCAACTGCTCAGCTATCATTTAAGCTTACTTCTCAGGTATTTTTACAATGCCATGATACTATGTCAAGTAAAATGGCTTTTAATGATTAAAACATTAAAAGTTATCTCTATAATAGTTTGACCCTGTCAATGAAATATAAGTATATGAGTGAATAAACAAATAAATAGAAATTTCTACCCTAGTTTCAAACTTAATATGAGAGAGTTGTCTGAGTTTCAGGAAATAATTTTCTTCTAGGGATTATGAGAACATTTAAAGCTGAATTTGGGTGTTTTGAATCTTTTCATCCCTTATACTTACTGAATGGTTAAATTAAGGCAATAAATCAAATATAATTCTTATTTTTTACCTAAAAGCATCATAGGTCTTAAAAACTAGAATAATAAGCCTTTGTATAGGTACATAAGCACTTTAACCAATGTTTTTGATGGCTTTCAATGCTTAGCCTTTCAGGTGTCTCGGAGTCCAGTTGAGCATCTGGGAACCAGAGGGCTTGGTACATGAGGCTGCCTGTGACTGGCCTTAAAGGATATGGGTCTTTCATAGCATGTGATAATATAACGTGATTGTTTCACATTATTCCAACCTCGAAATAATGATGTTAAACAATTGGAATAAATAATTGTTATATGTAAGTCTAGTGGTTTTGTTGAGTTTACAGCCCATATATGATGATATGACACTTTTGCTGTTCACCCTCTGCCATGACTATCTGTTTCCATTCTGTCTCCCTGGGTTTTGTCTGATATCAAGATCAGATCACAAAGCACATTGGTGTTCCCTCAATTCCATAATATTAACTAGACTGGACCAGAAAAGGAAATCACTCTTCCACATTATAATTAAAACACTTATAAAGGCAAAACTATCAGAATTACATCTGACTTCTCATCAGGAACTCTAACAGCCATAAGGCTTAGACAGATATCTTATAGACACTAAGAGACCAAACATCAGTTCAGACTACTACACCCAGCAAAAATTTTAATAATGATAGAGGGAGAAAACCATATATTCCACAACAAAAACACATTTAAGCAGTAGCTATCAACAGATCCAGCCCTACAGAAGATAATAGAAGGAAAATTCCAATCCAAGGAAGCCAACTAATCCCAGGATAAAACAGGGAAAAAATAACCCCACATCTGCAAACCAAATGAAGTTAAGCACCTACACACACACACACACACAAACATACACACACACACACACACACTCACACACAACAAACATCATCAAAATAACAGTAAATAACAACCACTGGTCATTAATATCTCTCAAAATCAATGGCCTCAACTTCCCAATAAAAAGACAGATTCTTTTTTATTAATTACACTTTATTCATTTTGTAGCCCCCCATAAGCCCCTCCCACCTCCCCTCCTGATCCCACCCTCCCTCCTGTTTCTGCATGCATGCCACTCCCCAAGTCCACTGATAGGGGAGGTTCTCCTCTCCTTTCTGATCTTAGTCTATCAGTTCTCATCAAAAGTGGCTGCATTGTCCTCTTCTGTGGCCCGGTAGGGCTGCTCCCCCCTCAGGGGGAGGTGATCAAAGAGCAGACCAATCAGATTATGTCAGAGGCAGTCCCTCTTCCCATTACTAGGTAACCCACTTGGACACTGACTTGCGATGGGCTACATCTGTGCAGGGATTCTAGGTTATCTCCATGAATAGTCCTTGGTTGGAGTATGAGTCTCTGGGAAGTTCCCTGTGTTCAAATTTTCTTGTTCTGTTGCTCTCCTTGTGGAATTCCTGTCCTCTCCAGCTCTTACTATTTCCCACTTCTTACATAAAATTCCATTCACTCTGCCTGACAGTTGGCCATCAGGCTCAACATCTGCTTTGATATTCTGCAGGGCAGAGGCTTTCAGAGGCCCCGAGATTAACAGAATGAATGAAAAATCAGAACCTCTCATGCCACTGCATACAAGAAACATATCTCAGCAATTAAGATAGACATTTCTTCAGACTAAAAGGTTGGAAAAGAGTTATTTTAAACAAATGGATTCAAGAAGCAAGCTGGAGTAGCCACTCTAGGATCTAATAAAATGGACTTTCAACCAAAATTAATGTAAAGATATGGGGAAGGACACTTTAACCATATCAAAGTAACAATTCAACAAGATGACTTATCAAATTCTGCACAACTATACCCAAATGCAAGGGCACCCTTATAAAAAAAATAAAAGTACATAACAGTAATATTACTAAAGCATAAATTACACACCAAACCCCACATATTAATAGTGACAGACTATACCTCACTCTCTCCAATGAACATATCATCAAAACAGAAACTAAAAGGAGAAATAAATCAACTAACAGCATTAATCAAATGGATCTAATATATATCTGTAAAACATTTCAGCAAAATGTAAAAGAATAGACTTTCTTCTTAGTACCACATGGAATATTCCCTAAAATTGACCATATACTTGGTCACAAAGAAAGCCTCAACAGAGTCATAACCATACAATGAAAAAAAGACAGCATCTTCAACAAGTGTTGGTGGTCTAACTGTATGTCTACATGTGGAAAAATGGTAATAGATCCATATTTATCTCCATGCACAAAACTCAAATCCAAGTGGATCAAAGACCTCACTATAACACCAGATGCCCTAAATCTATTAGAAAAAAAAGTGAGGAAAAGCGTGAAACTCATTGGCATAGGAAACAACTTCGTGAACAGAATACTGACAGCTCAGGCACTAAAGTCGACAATAAATGGGACCTCTTGAAACTGAAAAACTTTGTAAGGCAAAGGACACTGTCAATAGAAGAAAACAATCATCTACTGATTGGGAAAAGCTCTTCACCAGTCTTACATCTGAAAAAAGACTAATACCCAAAATACATAATGAACTCAAGAAGTCAAACATCAATACACAAAATAACCCAGTTAAAAATGGGGCATAAAACTAAACATAGAGTTCTCAACAGAGAAATATTGAACAGCTGAGCAGCACTTAAACAAATGTTCATTGCCCTTAGTCATCAGGGAAATGCAAATCACAATGATTCTCAGATTCCATTTCATACTGCTCAGATGACTAAGATCAAAATCTTAAGAGACAATACATGCTGGCAAGGGTGTGGAGAAAGGGAAATACTCCTCTATTGTTGGTGGGAGTATAAACTTGTACAGCCACTTTGGAAATCGAACTGATGCTTTCTCATGAAATTGGGAATAGCTCTTCATCAAGACACAGCTATATCACTTCTGGGTATATGTCCAAAAGACACTCTACCATACAGCAAGGACACTTGCTCAACTATCTTCATACCAGCATTATTCATAAGAGTGAGAGTCAGGAAACAACCTAGACATTCTTCAACCGAAGAATGAATATAAAGAAACTGTGGCAAATTTACACAATGGAATACTACTTAGCTACTAAATACAAAGAAACCCTGAAAATTTCAGGCAAATGGCTGGAAGTAGAAAAGATCCTACTGAGTGCCGTAACCCAGACCCAGAAAGATACACATGGTACATTCTCACTAATAAGTTAATTTTAGCTATATAGTACAGGATAAACATAGTACAAGGCACAGACCTAAAGGACACAGGTAATAAGTATGATTCAAGGGAGGATGCATAAATTTTGCTCAGAAGGGAAAACGGAAGAGACAGAGGCTAGGAGAGGAAAGTGCCTACTCCTGACAGTATGAATGGTACTCAGCTAAGCCTGCAGACAGTAACCTATCAGAGTTTTCTTCTGAGAAACTCTACCCAAGAAGTCTAAAAACAGATACTGAAAGTCACAGCCAAACATTGGAGGATGTGTAAGGACTCTTGTGGAAAAAGTGGGAGGAAAGAGAAAAGGACCTATTGATGACAGGAGTTCCACAAGAAGACCAACAGAGCCAACTAACCACTTCCGAGAGGATTTTGCTGAGGTAGAAGCATTAACCAAGAACCAAGTGTGGACTAGACCTAGTCTTCGCTACAAAATGTAGCTCATGTGCAGCTTCATGTGGGTCCTCAAGTAAGGAAAGTAGAAACTGCCCCTGACAAGCACTTTCCTGCTGTCTTTTTGATCACTTCTCCCTGAAGGGACTGTCTTGCTAGGCCAAAGGGAAAGTCCGTGATGAGCTGGGGTTGCTGGGAAGGGGGGCTCCCATTCTCTGAGGAATAGGTGTGAGCACAAAAGGGAGGAAAAGGGAGATAGGGTGGGACTGGGAGGTGTCATGGGATGGGGCTACAGCCAAAATGTAAAGTGAAAAAAAATAAAAAAATGAAAAGTCCCCAGTAGAGCCACATAATTTTATGTGTGGACCATTAAAATAAAATACAAGATGTATTCTGGGCAAAAGAGAAACAACAAAGAGTGATTACTTTTCTAAAATTGTTTATAGTACATTTTACACTAAAGATGCAAAAAAAGAGTTCAAATACAGAGCATTCTCCTTTGTTTGCAACTTGTATTTTGATACATCAATTTTAAAAATTTACCTTTTCTTGACATTTTCTCTGGGGTGTGGTAATATCTGAGGTTCCCAGAGGTTTAACACAGAGTTGGGCTCCATGCACACTAATTACTAGGTGATTGGCTACCCTTCTGACAGAATGCTGCACTACCATGCCTTTCTGAAAACAGATGATGAAGTTATTCTCCCTTCCTCTTGGTCTGTCACCTCAACCCTTGGCAGATAAGTGCTCATAAAGGGCTTTGTCTTAGGACATTCTCAGTACATAGATTAGTGGCGTTTCAGACCCTGACCTTTTGTAAGGCACCTATCCAAGGCTGTGGGAGTAGTATAGTTGGGTAGGCACAGTGGTACCATGCTCTGCCTACTCCAGACATTGTGAGGTATGCAACATCTCCAGTCTCAAATACAATTTAGGCTTTGTTCAGGTCTCAAAGAAGGAGTGATGGATCATGAGGTAATGTCTTCTTATGAAAGCATGATCTAATTTGTTTCACTTTGAAAACTGTAGCAGGCTTATGGGAAAGGAGGGGAAAAGATTAGACTGGGTCAGCTATGTCTTTAGGGAGCTGTGAACTAGCAGTTGGCAGTCTGTGCTGGGGAATGACTTTGGCAAGACCACAAGGCAATCCTACAGAGTCTTATTCGACTTTACCTAAAACTCCAATTAAAAAAATTAAGTCATTCATAATTTTAAGACAATATTACCATTAAAATTTTGAGGAGAAGCCCCTGTTCTGCTTCATCGGTGAAAAATACACAATTATTTTTGCATTCCATTCTCTCTCAGAGATTCTCTGAACAGAGAAAAGATTGCTGCAAAGTGTCAATTTGTATTCCCATTTACCAAACTATTCTGTGGGAGACTGGTGTAATAGGGCCTTAATGCAGAAGTCATTTCAAAATCTACAACCATAATTTTCTCCATGCTTTTGACTTTGTCATTTTTCCTCTTAATGATTTTTTTTAAACATTGATGGTTAAAATAGTCTAAGGATTAATTTTTAATATATTACTTCTTAAAGGTGTTCCATAAACATTTTGAAAGTAAATCACTCAATAGTGATTTCTTTGATAATAAAAGTTATGTGCATATATATTTATATATATACTTAAAGGATATAGACCCTCAGAAAACCTCAGAAGATTTTTTTCAACTCTTATCATACTCTTATTCTCTACTCCAAAGATTTAATCATAAGATGCACATGTACCTTTTAAACAATCTCTAGATATTTTAGATAGGACATAGTAACCACATACATGAAAGCCCGTGTTTTAGTAGCTAAATTTCATACAGATGTCTTATTATTTGAAAGCAAGTGTTGCTTATTTTCAGTTTATGTGTCTGCATGTCCACTGCTTCTCCATAAAATATACAAGTTTGTATGCTGGAGAAAGTCTTATTTGTATTATCCTGTGATTCATGAATTTTTAGGTAGTAGATAATGGGTATTCATGCTTTAAATTTGAATCAGTTATTTAGATTATTATACTTTTTTGTATATGAGATCTCAAGTGTAAGTGTATACAAAGGACTAACGAGTGGTCAGATGTATCAAATATCTTTGTTTAAAATGACTATAGAGCCTTAAGTTCTGTCTTAGATAAATGAGCAATTTTGTACTTTTGGGGAAAGAAAAGTCAGACTGAGCATCAGTATTTGGGGAGCTTAATATTATTTACTATCTGTTTCTTGTGACAAACTATTAAGTCTGCTCCTGTGTATTTTTCTGAACAATTTTTAATTGATTCTGTTTTTTCTCAAAGATCATTCTTTGTTTGTTTTTATGGCCAGAAAAGGTTATGTATCCATGCGACCAAATGGCAGTCTCAAATGTTGTAGAACCCAAATTCAGACTATACGAATCTTTGCTTGTATTCTTAAATCCTTGTATTTGGTCATTTGAGCCTAGAATCCACTTCAGCATAATAGACTCTCTGTGGTCAACAGTACCTCTTATAGTTGCTGTCCAAGCCAGGGTATTCCTTTACTCCCCACCACATTGTGGTCATCTAGCATCCATCAAAAATAACCATAGTTTGATGCTACTATGTCTTTTAAGTCGTCAGATAACTAAACTATACACATCAATGAGAAACTTCATAATGATATGAGATGATTCATAAAATTTTGCTTAAATGATTAATTATAATATTAACATCCATTGTCATAAAACTGAATTTTTACCTATAGGAATGAAAAGGTGATTGAGCCAAGTTAGTCAGCTTTGATGTTTTCATTATTAAATGCCCTTTTCTTAGTACAAATAATTGCTACCTTTTGCTGCTGATTCCAGTCTTGTTATAACCCACCATCACAGTGAAACACTATTTAATTAACTTGATCTGACCTTCACCATGTCTCTGCATCACTTCATTTCTTGTAACTCCAACTTTTTCATTTAAAATATTTTGAGTTCACTCATGCCATAGTTAATATTATCTAATACCATATTATTTGTCATTACAACTTACATAAATTGGATCTCATTTATCATATGTCTGGTACTATAAACTGGTTTATATAAATCATTACAATCATCATAATAAATCAGTGGTGTTCTTACTTGAAGAAATTTGTTCTTAGATTGGGTATTTCTACAACCATCAAGAAAATTTTATTCTTTCCATTTTTTCTCTTTTCAGACAGGATTTTTCTGTATAGCCTTGTCTGTCCTGAACTCATTTTGTAGACCAGGCTGTCCTTGAACTAACAGAAATCTGCCTGCCTGTGTGTTCCAGATTACAGGTGTGGGATTACAGGAATGCGCCACCACTTCCCACTTTTTTTTTTAATTTTTAATGTGCAAATACAGATTCATGCATGTGTGTGGACACATGTAGGTGGTTTTACATGTATGTGTGTACATGTTGTATATGTGGAAAATCAAAGTGGTTGTCAGGAATTATCCTAGATTGGAATTCCACCTTGCTCACTGAGGCAGTCTCTCAGTTAAGTAAAGAGCTTGATAATATGGCTGGTCTTGCTAGCTGTCTTGCTCTGGAGGTGCCCTATCTCTGCCTTCTGAGGCTAGAATTATAAATTGGCCTCTGATAATTCACATGAGTTTTGGGGAATTTAAACTCTGTTCATCATTGCATTCAAAAGCTTCAATTGCTGAGCTACTTTACAATTGAAAAACTAACCATGTTTTAGTAAAACAGAGAATTTTACCTAGTAAGCTTTCAAGTGTCGTTGCCATTTGCATTTTTCTAGTATAATGGGTAGTTATTAAGTAATCTAAACATATAAAATTACAAAAATTAATTAGGGTATCTTCAGTTTTCTCCACTAGTTTCTGCTAAAAACAAACAAATATGAGTCTCACTTGCTGTCAAAATGCTGTATATGTTTGTTGTAGGTGTGGGCTTGCATCTGGAACATGATTTCTTTGTTTCTCATCCTAGAAGAAAGAACTGGACTGGAAATGAATGAATAATGGCAGAAATGGAGGTGGCTTATTAAGGAGACCATTACCAAGAATGAGAGAGCCAGCCTAGAACAATATTAATGATACTCTGCAATGCTTGCAGACACGTGCCTAACATAGCTGTCCCCTGAGAGGTTCCAGCCAGCAACAGATCAAATCAGATGCTGAGACTGGCAGCCAAACATTGGGTGAGTGCAGGGAGCCTTGTAAAAGAGTAGAGGCAAAGGAAAGAAGGACCTCAAAGGGACAAGAGCCCTACAAGAAGACCAACAGAGCCAGCTAATCTGTGCCTAGGGAAACTTTCAGGTACTGAAGCACCAACCAAAGACTGGACTGGACATAGACTGTACCTAGGACCTCTACACATATGTAGCAATGAACATCTTCGTGTTCATGTGGATTTCCTGATAAAGGGAGTGGAGGATGTCTCAGACATGGAATGTGTTACCTGCTTTTTGATTAATTTCTCCTTCGCAGGGCTGCCTCCTCGAGGGACCAGAAGGGAAGGGGCAGGCTCAGTCCTAACAAGACTTGATGTGCTAGCGTAGGTTGGTGGTGGTAGTGATGGCCTCCGTTTTCTTGATTAGTAGCGGGGAGGTGGATTAGGGGTAAGAAGAAGGGAGGGGGGGCCTGGGAGGGGAGGAGAGAGGTACCTAGGATCAGGATGTAAAGTGAATTAAAAACAAACAAACAAGAACTGGCTTATATAGCTGGGAAAGCTAGAAAGTTGTTCTAGCTCAACTCAAGCATGTTGAGCCTTTACATGTAATTTTTGTGGCACCCCCTTCCAGCCTTTGGTGACTGTAAGATTTTTCTGGTGCAGGCTCTGTTCTTTGTTTTTAATTTATTTTTAAATATATTATAATTTATTCACTTTGTATCCCAGCTGTAGCCCCCTCCTTTTTCCCCTTCATCACCCCATCTCAATCCCACCTTCTCTCCCTTTTCTCCTCCCATGCCCTTACCCTAGTCCGCTGATAGAGGAGGTCTACCTCCCCTTCCTTCTGACCCTAGCCTGATGAGAATCAGGCCTCATGAGGACTGTCTGCATAGTCTTCCTCTGTGGCCTGGGAAGGCTGACCTCCCACCCCCATTAGGGAGGAGGTGATTAAAGAGTCTCTGCTCTTTTTAAGCAATACTGGTAGGGAGAGGTATTTAGTCTTTATGCAAACAGGGTTCTGTCATTTATTGGATATGATGCTTTTCTATGCCCTAATCTCTTTCCACACCATGAGACAGCTCTTTGTAAATGAAGGGTCATAGATTTGTGAGATGGGAAAAATATTTTGAAACTCAATTTTCTGGGTTCCTATAAAGATGAATCATTAGGTTAATGTCAAAATAAAATTGTTCAAGGGCCAAGAATACACTATATGTCAAAAATATATTGAAAATGTTATTTTATTATGGAATAGAGAACAAAGTACCAAACTAAACTACTTACTTAAAGAAAAAAAATGCCCTTTATTCATTCAGTATAATAAATTTCAAACAGGCTATATGCAAATAATTTTCACATGATCTGAAAAATGTTTTAAAGCCAAAAGGAGGATAATAACTAAACCAAGTCTAAAGTAAAAGAAGGCAGAATTCTGTTCTTCAGATAGCCTCAGCAGAAAAAGCAATTTGAAGCATGGTAGAAAGAAAAGTTGTAATGTTCTCACTGACCTTTCTGCTCTGTAGACAACCACTCACTAAAGACAGAACAATTACTCTGAAGTCCTACTCTTATCCTGTGTAGACATATATTGTACTAACCTAGGGAGCTTAAACAAAACTTGTTCTTGGACCTAACCCCTAATTCTCACTGAATCAGCATGAAACTGAATGGATATGAGGAATTTTAATAATGCTTGATGATTATACTTTTTGGAACAATTTATAGGGGATTATCTTTTCCTTGAATTTACCTTCAACCAAGAGAGAAAGCCAAGTTCCAGGATCAACTTAATACCTGCTATCACTCAACAAGCTAATAATAATTGCTCGTATTATATTTATATGGACTCCCTATATAAGATGAAAGGTTTATTTTATCTTGTGGTTATATATAACAGTAGACCTTTATGATGAGTCACAGCATTAGAATTAAAGTTATTGATTAATTTGGTAGGCTCAGTGTACTCACTAACACCTTGAAATATTGGTTTTTGAATGATCTAAAAATAAAATTTGGGAGAAAATGGAACAGGACGTTTAAGTAGGTGAGTATCTGAGTTAGAGTTTTATTTGTTGGGAAAAGACACCATGAGAGCAAATCATAAAATAAACATTTTATTTCTTTGGGGTTGGCTGACAGTTTCAGAGGTTTAGTATGTTATCATCATGGTGGGAAGTAAGGCAATGAGCATGTGCTGGAGGAGCTGAGAGTTCTACATCTTGATCCAAAGGCAGTAGAAGGGGACATTGTTCCACACTGGGTGCAGCTTGAGCAGAGGAGCCCTTAAAACTTACCCCCACAGTGACACACTTCCTCCATCAAGGCCACACTTACTCCAACAAGGCAACACCTTCTAAAGTGCCACTCTCCACGGGCCAAGCATTAAAACACATGAGAGTCTATGGGGGCCATACCTAGTCAGACTACCATAGTGGGGGTGCTAAGAGGGGCATGAGGGGATATGGGAGAGACAGCTAAAATTAAGGACCATTTTGGGAGGAGAATGGAAACCAAATGCAATAGAATCTTAGAAATATACACATATATGTAGATGATCAAATGAAATTGCCAAATACTGACAGAGACAAGGCCCTAACTAGACATCTCTTGTCACCAAATAAAACTGGATTTGGGTGGCATCAAATTGAGTTATTGGTAAAAGGTATTCCATGGGAACCTCCAAATAACTCATGCTGTTGTCAAGACTATGTTGATTTCTCTCTACAAACTGAAGTCAAGGTCTACTGTAAAATACTAGAATATGGAGAATTTGAAATGATACCTACACTGAGTCTTCACTACTGCATGTTCATCTTCTTGGTACAGGAAGAGACTCTGTATGCTACAAAGAAGAAATGTATGCATAAACCTAGACATTAATCTATAATGATGTTCTGCCTAAAGGACTGTGAAAGCAATGGTGCCATAAAACTTATAAGAGTAACCAGTCAATACCTGCTTTAAAACCCACTCCACAAGATGGAACTAATACCCAAAACTTCTTGAGTTACGAAGAACTAGACACTAGATAACCCAGGGACCTAGAACAAAACCAAAGACTACTGTTCTATTAAAGGGGTGTATCGAGAAAATGATACCTAATGTGATTCTGCTATACTCATAGACCAGTACCTTGTTCTGCCACTTTCAGGGATGCTTTCTGCTGAAGCAGATGACAAGTACAGAGATCTTTAGTCAGGAATTATTCAAAAAGACCTTTGCTAGCCCCAAACTGGATGATTCCATTAAATGTCTTTACTCAGGGCTCAGAGAACCCTGCAGATGAAGAGGTGGAATTAATTTGTTTATTCAATTTACATCTAGGTCATAGGCTCCTCACTCCTCTTCTCCATCTCACCCTCTCTCCTACACCTCCCCTCCCCTCTTCCTTAGATTGGGGGATCCCTGCTACCCCCACACCCCAGTTCATCCAGTCACATGAAGACTGAGTTCTTTTTCACCTGTGGCCTGGTAGTGCAGTCCCATCAGGAGGAAGTGATCAAAATCAGTCCATGTCAGAAATAGACAGTGCACCCCTCACTAGTGACCCCATATTAACCCTGGCTGCCCATCAGCTACATATATGTAGAGAACCTATGTCCAGTCCATGCACGCTTCTTCAGACTCTATAGGCCCCTCTGGGACCCGGATAGTTGTTTTATTGTTGTTGATGTTGTTTTATTTTTTGTTTTCTTGTGGAGCTCTTGTCACCTCTAGGTCTGTTTATCCTTCCGGCTTCTTTTACACTAGACTCCCTATGCTTCTCCAGATGTTTGACTGTGAGCCTCAGTATTTGTTTCAACCATTGCTGTCTGGACACTCTCAGAAGAAACCCTGATAGGTTCCTGTATGCAAGCACAGCAGGGTATAATTAATTGTGTAGGGGTTGGCTTTCTTCTCTGAGGTGTTTCTTAGGGTTGGGCCCTGCATTCCTTGGACATTCCCTCAATCTCTGCTCTATTTGTTCTATCTTTTTTACACTTAAAGGTAGGTTGCCTGCTCAGCACTAGATATCCAACAACTTTAAGGCATCTTTGAAGGTTTGTTATTTAATGTCATGCCAGGGCTTTTTAAAAAAATTCTTTTTCATTACTTATTACTACTACTACGTAGGTTCCCTTAGGGTTCTCCTTGTTGTTTATCTACTTTAGGACGAAAGACGTTAGTATGTTTATCCTATATGTCTAACATCCACTTATAAGTGAGTATATACCATTTGTGTCTTTAAGTTTCTGGGTTACCTCGTTCAGGATGTTCTTTGCAAGTTCCATCCATTTGCCTGTAAATTTCATGATTTCCTTGTTTTTAATTGCTGAGTAGTATTCTATCGTGTAAATGTACCACAATTTCTTTATCCATTCCTTGGTTGAGGAACATCTAGGTTGTTTCCGGATTCTGCTATTATGAATAAAGCTGCTATGAACATAGATGAGCAAATGTCCTTGTTGTATGGCTGAGAATCTTTAAGATATATGCCCAGGAGTGGTATAGATGGATTTTTTTTAGTATGAAATAAGTTTATTATTGAACAATTTCATTCCCTACACACAAATAAGTTATTTATTACTTAATTGTTTATGTGGGTTTTCTGAATTGCTTCTGGTTAATGAATATTATCCTCCAACATTTACATTTTGTTTCAATTATTCCTATATTAATTTTTTATTAATTACACTTTATTCACTTTGTATCCCCCCAAAAGCCCCTCCCTCCTTCCCTCCCAATCCCACCCTCTTACCCCCTTCTTCGCATATGCCCCTCCCCAAGATAGAGGAGGTCCTCCTCTCCTTCCTTCTGATTTTAGCACTAATCCTAATTTCCTGAGAAAGCACCAATTGATTTGCAAATTGGTTGTAAAGGTTCACATTCCCTCCAGCAATGGAAGAGGGCTCCCCTTTCTCCACAACCACTCCAGCTTGTGCTGTCATTGAGTTTTAGATCTTAGCCACTCTGATGGGTGTAAGGTGGAATCTCAGGGTCGTTTTGATTTGCATCTCCCTGAGGACTAAGGACATTGAGCTTTTCTTTAAGTGTTTGTCTGCCATTCCATATTCCTCTATTGAAAATTTTCTCTTTAGCTCTGTATCCCATTTTTAGCTGGATTTCTTGATTTGTTGGTGTTTAACTTCTTGAGTTTATATATTCTGGATATTAGCCTTCTGTCAGATATAGAGTTGGTGAAGATCTTTTTCCACTCTGTAGGCAGTCGTTTTGTTTTGATGACAGTGTCGCTTGCTTTACCAAAGCTTTTCAGTTTCAAGAGGTCCCATTTATTGATTGTTGCTCTTAGAACCTGTGCTGTTGGTGTTCTGTTCAGGAAATTGTCTCCTGTACCAATGAGTTCAAGGCTCCTCCCCAGTTTTTCTTCCAACATACTTAGTGTATCTGGTTTTATATTGAGGTCTTTGATCTTTCAAGGTCCTTAAAGAATTGTGCTGGTAATTTGATGGGGCTTGCATTGAATCTTTAGATTGCTTTTGGTATGATGGTTATTTTCACTGCTAATCTACTAAGTCATGAGCATAGGAGATCTTTCTATGTTCTGATTTCTTCTTCAGTTTCTTTCTTCAGACTCTTGTAGGTTTTTCTTTTTTTTTCCTTTTTTTTTTTTAATACAAGCCTTTCATTTCCTTAGTTTGAGTTATACCAAGATACTTTCTGTTATTTGTGGCTATTGTGAAGGATGTTTCACTAATTTCTTTCTTAGCCTGTTTGTCTTTTGTATACAGGAGGACTTCTGATTTTTTTTTTTTTTTTAGTTAATTTTGTATTCAGCCATTTTGCTGAAGGTGTTTATCAGCTAAAGGATTTTTCTGGTAGAATTTTTTGCTTAAATTATGTTTGTTTTTTTTTTTTTTTTTTTTCTTCTTAATGTGCCTTGAGTAACTATGGAAATAAGATCATTTTCCTGTGTTTCAGCTACAATAGAATATCCATTGGTTTTTGGAGGTTCTGGTGAAGCCATGATGTCCTGGTTTTGTTGTCTGTATTTTTACACTGGCCTGTTGCTATCTGGTTGTCTGTAGACTTTACTGCTTCTTCCTAGAGCCTGGACTGTAGACTGTGTCCACCTGTCTCTGGAGTCTGGAGTAGTCTCTGCTGGGTTCACTGTCTCTCCTGGGTCACTATTTGTGACCCAGGTATGCTAGGTAGTTGGAGCAGAGGCAGAAAGATCTGTGGGATTCCTTGAGATGGCAGACAATGAGATTTGGGTCTTTAGCCTGGCTTAGCTCTTCTGGATTCCCTGGCTGTGCTGGGTGCCTTGTTTCTGCCCAGGTGAGCCAAGCAGTTTGGATGCAGGTAGAAAGATCTCTGAGCCTAAAGCTGCTCCAGTGCCCCACTGGCTTCCTCGAGATGGTGGACAATGACACTTGAGCGCCATGCTTAGCTCAGCTCCACCATGTTCACTGCCACTGCTGGGCTGGATGATAATGACTCAAGTGATACAGACAGCTGGGGATCAGGCAGAATGGAGCCATGCCTCCCCAACAGCACGGGATGGTAAAATTGAGCTCCAGGGTTTGAAACCAAGAGCCGCTGGTATGTGGAAGGTATCCCAGAACTGTTGGAGTGGGCACCTGGGTTTGGAGCCTCACCCTCCGTACAGGAAGGTATTCACTCTACAGGCAGTTAGAGTGAATGTCCAAGCTAAAGGTAGCAGGAAGCTAACCACAGAAAGTAGGCTTGGGCAAGTGGCCTAAGGCTTTGGGGTCAGAGCCACAAGCTGCTGGTCCCAAGAAAGTATCTGCAAAAGGTAGGCTTAGCCATAGTTTGTATGTACATATACATACACATACATATATATTCACACACATTTAAAAGATAACCATCCTGTTATTTGCATATGTATTATGGCTCCAAATTTATCCAAATTTAATGTTTTTATGGGATTCCTAAATGTGCAAACAAATGGATCTCTGTATCTATATGTGCCTTGTGCCTTTCTATGGGGCTCTTTTGTTTTTGTCTGTTCTATAATGTGTTATTGTTGTTTTATTTTAATTATCTGTACAAAAACTGTTAGTTTTCTAAGAGATATTGAAAGGATCAGGTGGGAGGGGAGTTGGTGAAAATTTGGGAGGAGAAGATGGAAGGGAAACTGTGATCAAGATGTGTTATATGAGAAAAATATTTTTTTTTTTAAATAAGGAAAAGAAAACCAACATAATGTCACTGAAATTTTATGTAGCTTCTGGCATTACCAGAGAGACACAGTCTCATACCAAGCACCCTGATTCTCTGGTTCTTAGTATGTCAATGTTCCCTTTGCTTTATGTACAAGAATGTTAGAAGCTACACCTATAACATCTCAGTAACATGACTGCCGAAACATGAGCTGAACCTGGACAAGAGCAGGCATGCTGAAGTAGGAAAGCCCATGAGGCTCAACCACACACATAAAGCTACAGGCAACTAAGCAATGATGAAAATAGGATAAATGGCTTCCTCTAGGCATGGGCACACCAGCTCATTGTCTACTACCAAATAGTCTGCTCTAAAAACATACATATCAGTAATATTATACATACTGAGCAGGTAGAAATATATTTGTATATACAAACATATATATATGCAAATAACAAGAATTAATGAAAAAAAAGTAAAACAATATGTCTATAAAAGAAAATAGAAAATGGTAAAATGCAACATAGAGTGAAAAGGATGAAAAACAACCAAAAGTCACAGACAGATCTAACTGCATGGTGATTTTAGTAAGGTTGAGACCTACTTCAAACCTTGCACCCTGTTTTCTGGTCTGTGTGTAATGTTTTCATTGTTTTCTGATAAATCACTGATACAAAGTTACTTTCATTACCTAGGTACATGATATTTTGGTGGTGAAAACTTAAGTTTGTGGAAATAGATGAACCTCTCCCCCTGTGAAAGGGAGATAGAGATTGACAGATTATGATTTGCAGTTTTATATTGTGTCATGTATTGTTCTTTTTACTTAGAACTATTTCAACCCTACTATACTACGTAGATTAAGGTTTGAAAATCTGCTTTATTTAAAGGGACCAATTGTGAAAATTTTCAGTCTTCTAGGCTCTGTTGTCAATGAGTTTTCTGCTGGTTTTGGTCAATAGCAGCCTTGTTTGCGCATTTGTTCGTGAACAAGGCTAGGCGCAGAGACAGAACACCTCTAACTGTCTTTACTGCCTTATGTTCCATCTCCAGAAGTCACTTGTTTCTTCTTTGTGAGTCTCCCTGTGGGATGCTTGGCAGCTTTACAAAGATTTCTGTACTCTCACATTGCTGTTGTGCTCATGGCTTTTGTTTACCTGAAATGAAATTATGTCTAGCTCTTAGTTCTAGAAACACATGGCCTTCCCATTGTCTGTTGAGTCTTCCAGCTATTTGAAGGATCGAGTAGCCGAGTGTCCTTACTTCTTTCACAAATATATAATGCAACTCCTCGACCAAACTCTATTTGAAATATATAGGCAGTGCTTGTTTTCCTCACTTGAAAAAGTTTTTCTCACTCCCACTTTACAAAGTTGCAAAACTAAATTCAGGTGTAATCCCAATAGACGTGGTTATTTGTAAAGAAAGTTTTGTTTTGGATGAAAATAAATAGTAAGACCCATTTATAGTAGACACGTCAGAGAAGAACATCCTGTGTAACAGGATATGGATGGAGTTTATAATAACACTGTCCTTGCTATGGTGGATTATTTATGACAAAAATTTAACATTAATGAAAGAATGAGATAAACAGAAAACTAGAATTTAATGTTATCATAAAAGTTTCACCTCTGTAAACTGCCAGCTACTTCGTAGTTGGTCCTTGACTGTGCTACTTCTCTGTTTTGCATTGTCTGCTGTGACAGAAATGTGTGTTCCCGGTACCTTGGAAGACAAAATGGAAGAAGATATTAAGTGAAACACATAGAACAAAATGAAAACCTGGCATATGAGCCGTCCAACGGTGAGGCTGACAATTCTATATTGAACATCAATATTAGTAAAGGATATATTCTTCCCTAAATATGAACACTCACAATATCAAATCATCTAACATGTATATGTAATAAACCATTGTATAGGTGTTTTACTTATATCTTCAGTTAATTGTTTAGGGAGCATAAGGTATTCTGAATATTGCTTCTCAGCTCATGCTTCATCCTGCTCCATCTGCCTGACTGGCTTCACCCTTTAAATCTAAATTTTAGAATCTTTATGCCACCTGTCACCACATACTGTCAATACCAAGTTCTTCTACCTGCTTGGTCACTTTCCAGCCTGATTGCTCCTATACTGGAGAAATATGTCCTATCTCATTTAACCCTTATATGTCCAGCATGGAAGACAACACAGCAAGTTCTGCTATTCATATTGTTTCAGAATATTCAGGTATGCCTAAGAAAATTTTAATACTCTGCATCTAGTATAAAAAGAATGATAATTCTCTTAGACACTGGATAATACTGAGCAAATTGTTGTTCCTCTTGTTCTATGAAACAAAGACTAAAGTCATTTTCTGAAAATGAGTATTCTATTTTTTTTTTTTTTTCTTTCATAATCATTTTTTTTTTTTTTTTTTATTTTATTTTTTCTTTTTAGTTACATTTTCTTAACTCCGTGTCCCAGCTGTATCCCGCTCCCTCATTCCCTCCCCAACCCCACACTCCCTCCCTGGTCTCCTCCCTGCCCCTTTCCAAGTCCCCTGATAGGGGAGGACCTCCTCCCCTTTCATCTGTCCCTGTTTTATCAGGTATCTTCAGGGCTGGCTGCAAAGTCCTCCTCTGTGGCCTAACAGACTGCTCCTCCCCTGGGGGGAGGTGTCAAACAGCCTGCCCTTGAGATCCTGTTAGAAATAGTCCGTGTCCCCCTTACTTTGGAAAACTACTTGGTTACTGAGCTACCACAGGCCACATCCGAGCAGAAGTTCTAGGTTATATCCATAGATGGTCCTTGGTTGAGTTTCAGTCTCAGAAAAGACCCTGTGCCCAGATATATTTGGTCCTTGTAGAGCTCCTATCCTTTCCATATCATACTAACTTCCCTTCTTTCATATGATTCCCTGCACTCTGCCGAGGGTTTGGTTATGAGTCTTAGTGTCTGCTTTGAAACACTGCTAGGTAGAGTCTTTCAGATGCCTTTTGTGGTAGACTCCTGTCATAAGTTCAAGGCACATCCCATTTGTCTTTCTAAATGAGGATTAATCACCTTCGCCTGTGTCCACTTTCTTGATTATCTTCTTTAGGTGTGTAGATTTCATTATGTTTATCATGTCTTGTAGGTCTATATAAGCGAGTATATACCAAGTTTGTCTTTCTCCTTCTGGGATACTTCACTCAGAATGATCTTTTCTAGATCCCACCACTTGCCTGCAAATTTCATGATTTCCTCCTTTTTGATTGCTGAGTAGTATTCCATTGTGTAAAAATACCACAATTTCTGTATCCATTCCTCCGTTGATGGACATCTGGGTTGTTTCCAAGTTCTGGCTATTACAAATAAAGCTGCTACGAACATGGTTGAACAAATGTCTTTGTTGTGTACTTGAGCAAATTTTGGGTATATACCTAGGAGTGGTATAGCTGGGTCTTGAGGTAGCACTACTCCTAGTTGTCTGAGAAAGCGCCAGATTGACTTCCAGAGTGGTTGAACCAGTTTACATTCCCACCAGCAATGGAGGAGGGTTCCCTTTTCTCCACAACCTCTCCAGCATGTGCTATCACTTGAGTTTTTCATCTTGGCCATTCTGATGGGTGTAAGGTGAAATCTCAGGGTCGTTTTGATTTGCATTTCCCTAATGGCTAATGAGGTTGAGCATTTCTTTAAGTGTTTCTCTGCCATTCGATGTTCCTCTTTCGAGAATTCTCTGTTTAGCTCTGTTCCCCATTTTTTAAGTGGATTACTTGGTTTGTTGCTTTTCTGCTTCTTTAGTTCTTTATATATACTTGATATTAGCCCTCTGTCAGATAAAGGGTTGGTGAAGATTCTTTCCCAATCTGTAGGCTGTCTATTTGTTTTGATGACAGTGTCTTTTGCTTTACAGAAGCTTTTCAGTTTCATGAGGTCCCATTTATTGATTGTTGCTCTTAGAGCCTGTGCTGTTGGTGTTCTGTTCAGGAAGTTGTCTCCTGTGCCAATGAGTTCTAGGCTGTTTCCCACTTTTTTTTCCAGCTGATGTAGAGTATCTGGTTTTATGTTGAGGTCCTTGATCCACTTGGACTTTAGTTTTGTGCAGGGTGATAAATATGGGTCTATTTTCATTTTTCTGCATGTAGACATCCAGTTGGTCCAGCACCATTTGTTGAAGATGCTGTCTTTTTTCCATTGAATGGATTTGGCTTCTTTGTCAAATATTGAGTATTCATAGGTGTGTGGGTTTATTTCTGGGTCTTCTATGCGATTCCATTGATCCTCCTTTCTGTTTCTATGCCAATACCATGCAGTTTTTATTACTGTTGCCCTGTAGTACAGCTTGAGATCGGGAATGGAGATACCTCCAGATGATCTGTTGTTGTACAGAATTGTTTTGGAGATTCTGGGATTTTTGTTTCTCCATATGAAGCTGAGAATCTTTTTTTCAAGGTCTGTAAAGAATTGAGTTGGTATTTTGATGGGAATTGCATTGAATCTGTAAATTGCTTTTGGCAGGATGGCCATTTTCACAATGTTAATCCTACCAATCCATGAGCACGGGAGATCTTTCCATCTTCTGAGATCTTCTTCAATTTCTTTCTTCAAAGACTTGAAGTTTTTCTCAAACAGGTCTTTCACTTGCTTGGTTAGAGTCACACCAAGGTACTTTATGTTATTAGTGGCTATTGTGAAGGGTGTTGTTTCCCTAATTTCTTTCTCGGCCTTTTTGTCTTTGGTATACAAGAGGGCTTCTGATTTTTTTGAGTTGATTTTGTATCCTGCCACTTTGCTGAAGGTGTTTATCAGCTGAAGAAGTTCTCTGGTTGAATCTTTGGGTTCGCTCATGTATACTATCATATCATCTGCAAATAGTGACACTTTGACCTCTTCCTTTCCGATTTGTATCCCCTTGATCTCCTTTAGTTGTCTTATTGCTCTGGCTAGGACTTCAAGTACAATGTTAAAGAGATATGGAGAGAGTGGGCAGCCTTGTCTTGTCCCTGATTTCAGTGGGATTGCTTTAAGTTTCTCTCCATTGAGTTTGATGTTGGCTATAGGCTTGCTGTATATTGCCTTTACTATCTTTAGGTATGTGCCTTGTATCCCTGATCTCTCCAAGACTTTAAACATAAATGGGTGTTGGACTTTGTCAAATGCTTTTTCAGCATCTAAGGAGATGATCATGTGGTTTTTCTCCTTCATTTTGTTTATGTGGTGGATTACATTGATGGATTTCCGTATGTTGAACCACCCTTGCATTCCTGGGATGAAGCCTACTTGATCATGGTGGATGATATCTTTGATGTGTTCTTGGATTCGGTTTGCAAGTATTTTATTGAGTATTTTTGCATCAATGTTCATAAGAGAGATAGGTCTGAAGTTCTCTTTTTTGGTTGGATCTTTGTGTGGTTTAGGTATCAAAGTGACTGTGGCTTCATAGAATGAGTTTGGTAGTGTTCCTTCTGTTTCTATTTTATGGAATAGTTTGAGGAGAATTGGTGTTAGTACTTCTTTGAAGGTCTTGTAGAATTCTGCGCTGAAGCCATCTGGTCCAGGGCTTTTTTTGGAGGGGAGACTGTTAATGACTGCTTCAATTTCCTTGGGAGATATAGGACTATTCAGTCTTTCTACCTGATCTTGACTTAATTTTGGTAGATGGAATCTGTCAAGAAAGTTATCCATTTCATTTAGATTTTCAAATTTTGTGCCATATAGGCTTTTGTAGTATGACCTAATAATCGTTTGGATTTCCTCAGTGTCTGTAGTTATGTCCCCATTTTCCTGTCTGATTTTGCTGATTTGTATGGTTTCTCTCTGCTTTTTAGTTAGTTTGGCTAAGGGTTTGTCTATCTTGTTGATTTTCTCAAAGAACCAGCTTTTTGTTTCATTGATTCTTTGGATAATTTTATTTGTTTCTAATTGATTGATTTCTGCCCTTAGTTTGATTATTTCCAGCCGTCTGCTCCTCTTGGGTGTATCTGCTTCTTTTTTTTCTAGGTTTTTCAGTTGGGCCATTAAGTTGTTTGTATGTGATGTTACGGATTTCTTCTTGTAGGCACTTAGTGCTATAAATTTTCCTCTGAGCACTGCTTTCAATGTGTCCCATAAATTTGGGTATGTTGTGCCTTCATTTTCATTGAATTCTAGAAAGTCTTTAATTTCTTTCTTTATTTCTTCCTTGACCCAGCTGTCATTGAGTAGTAAGTTGTTCAGTTTCCATGTGCGTGTCGGCTTTTTGTTGTTTCTGTTGTTGTTGATGTCCAGCTTTAGTCCATGGTGGTCAGATAGTATACAAGGGATTATTTCAATCCTTTTGTATCTGTTGAGGCTTGCTTTGTGACCAACTATATGGTCTATTTTGGAGAAGGTTCCGTGTGGTGCTGAAAAGAAGGTGTACTCTTTTGAGTTTGGGTGAAAAGATCTGTAGACATCTATTAGGTCCATTTGATTTAGGGATTCTGTGAGTGCTTTTATTTCCCTATTTGGTGTCTGTCTGGTTGATCTGTCCCTTGATGAGAGTGGGGTGTTGAAGTCTCCCACTATTAAGGTATTAGGATCAATGTATGATTTAAGCTTTAATATTGTTTCATTTACGAATGTAGGTGCTCTTGTATTTGGGGCATAGATATTCAAAATTGTGATGTCCTCTTGTTGGATTTTTCCTTTGATGAGAATATAGTGGCCCTCCTTATCTTTTTTGATTAACTTGGGTTGAAAGTCTATTTTATTAGATATTAGGATGGCTACTCCAGCTTGTTTTCTGGAACCATTTGCTTGAAAAACATTTTTCCAGCCCTTTACTCTGAGGTAGTGTTTATCTTTGTTGCATAGGTGTGTTTCTTGGATGCAACAGAATGTTGGGTCCTGTTTCCGTAACCATTCTGTTAGCCTGTGTCTTTTTATTGGTGAGTTGAGTCCATTAATATTGATAGATAATATTGACCAATGCATGTTAGTTCCTTTTGTAATGGAGTCGATGATCTTACCTTGTTTCATTGCTTGTTTTCTTTTCATTTTTGTTGGGATGTTATCTGTATGCCCTGTTTTCTTGGGTGAATTCGTTTTCGTTGGATTGGAGTTTTCCTTCTAGTATCTTCTGTAGGGTTGGTTTGCTGTATAGATATTGCGTAAATTTAGTTTTGTCATGGAATATTTTGTTTTCTCCATCTATGTTGATTGAAAGCTTTGCAGGGTATAGTAGTCTCGGTTGACATTTGTGATCTCTTAGAGTCTCCATGATGCTTGCCCAGGCCCTTCTGGCTTTCATAGTTTCTGATGAGAAGTCTGGTGTGATTCTGATAGGTCTACCTTCATATGTTACTTGGCCTTTTTCCCTTGCTGCATTTAATATCTTTTCTTTGTTCTGTAGATTTAGTGTTTTGACTATGATGTGACGTGATGTGTTTCTTTTCTGGTCTAGTCTATTTGGTGTTCTGTAGGCCTCTTGTATATTTATGGACATCTCTTTCTTTAAGTTGGGAAAATTTTCTTCTATGATTTTTTTGAAAATATTTTCTGGACCTTGGAGCCTGGAGTCTTCTTTTTCATCAATTCCTATTATTCTTAGATTTTGTCTTTTCATAGCATCCTTGATTTCTTGGATATTTTGTGATTGGAACTTTTCTGATTTTACTTTTTCTTTGAGAGAAGTATCAATTTCTGCAAGTGTGTCTTCAGCTCCAGAGATTCTCTCTTCCATCTCTTGTATTCTGTTGGTGATGCTTACTTTTGTGGTTCCTGATCTTTTCTCCAAGTTCTCCAGCTCAAGAGTTTTCTCATTTTGTGTTTGCTTTATTGATTCTAATTCTGTTTTCATGCCTTGCACCATTTCTTTTATGTGTTTGAATTTGGATTCCTGTCTCTCTACGATGGACTCTATTTCTTTGTTCATTTCCTTTTTGTATGCCACTAATTTTTTCTCTACTTGTGCCTCTATTTGTTTGGCTATGTTTGCCTGTGTTTCTTTAAGGGTTTTGTCTATTTCTTCTTTCTTTACCTCCAATTGACTGGCCAACTCTTTGAAAGATTTGTTCATTTCCTCCTTATAAGCCTCAAATAATTGAGCAAGCATGGCTTTAAGGTCATTTTCCTGTGCTTCTGATGAATTGGAGTATCCATCGATTTTGGGGTTTGCTGGTGAAGTCATGATGTCCTGATTTATGTTGGAAGTGTTCTTTCGCCTACCCCTGGCCATTGGCTTGTCTGAGACCTTCCCTGTTTGTTTTTGGATTCTGCCGATCAGACTGGTACTGTCTCTCTCTCGAGTCTGGAGAATTCTTCAGGAAGTTGAGAGAGGTCCCGTGTCCTTAGCGTATGCTGAGGACTAGCTGTACCTGTGGGAGGAAAGTACGCAGGCGCAAACAGAGGCAAATGCAAGCGTGCGTGCGTGTGTGTGTATATGTGTGTGTGTGTGTAAGTGGGTGTGGGCGTGTGTCTCGAGGGACAGAGTGATGGCTAATGTTGAACCCTTGAGTGTGTGGGAGGGGCTCTGCAATGTATATGTCGCAGGCGCTAGTGATGATCGCAGCGCAATTTCTGGCATTAACTGCCTTAACTCCTCAATTAGACCCACAGAGCAGGAACTTCAATGTTCCAAGTGCCCCTCTGTTTCCCAAAGTGGGTATATGGGTGGGAGGGGGTTCGATGCCTGGCTTCTGTTTTAGCAGAACCCAGGATCAGTGGAGCTGCAGATTCTCAAGGGTGCACTCACTTACAGGCAGGACACTTGGCAGAGATTGGCGTATCTGGGCTCTCTGCTCTCTGGTTTGGCCCTGCTTCTTTGATGTGCTCCGCCAGTTCCGTGCTGCTGTCACTGCCAGGTTATGAGGTCTTGCTGCAGCTGGAGATTTCAGGGTGGTCACGTCAGTGGGAATCGGGGTAATCAGCCTTTCTGTTCTCTGGTTTGGCCCTGGTTAGTCTTAAACTGGAGGGCTGATGTGCCCCGCCAGCTCAGTGCTGCTCCGCCGCCAGGTTAGAAAGTCCCGCTGTAACTGGAGACTGGGTTGCTAGTCCAGATGCTTTCTGGGAAGTCCTGGGGTCTCTTTACTGTGCTCTCCAAGCTTCGGAGGCCCAGCGCCTGGTGTGTCTAGCTTGTATGGCGTTTTTGTCTGGTTTTGGTGATTATATAGCGAATTCTCTGTCACTGTGGGATTGGGCGGGCCGTACCAACAGTGATGGCGCTCCTGCGGAGCTCGTATGGCGTCTAGCAGACTCGGGCCCTGGGAGGATGGTGCAGCCGCCGCGAGTGAATCTGGGACTCCGAGACACAGTACTGCTGGCCTTTGCCGATAAAGGGCTTGGGGCTCCGCCTCAGTGGCTGCAGGCCCCAGGCAGTTAGGTCTGCGCTGAGAAAGGCGAGTCGGCTGTGCCTGTGCCGAGGAGGAGGGAGGTCTGGGGGAGGGGAGTGCCGAGAGATCAAAGGATCGTTTCTCACCTTCCCCAATCAAGTCCGTGGGTGACCCGAGACCAAGGTTTTCACCTCCTGCGATGTTCCCTGTTGTTTAGAAAGTCTCTCCGTTGTTTCCCTGGCTTCAGAAGTTCTTCCACACATCAGCTCAGAACTTTATCTCCTCCACAGCTCGGAAACTGTGTGTGCTAGTCGCCATCTTGGCTCCGCCCCCTCCAAAATGAGTATTCTAAATCATTGGCTCATTAACCTTTACAATGTCAATGTGTTCCTTGTATTGAATTTGGCTAAATGACTGCCGCAGGTAACAGTTAAGAAAGTATTTCACATAGATGAACATATTAATGCTTTACTTAGTTTTAAATGCATTCTGAAGGATTTAGGTGAAAGCTGGTATGTGTTAGAAAGAAAATGCAAAGTGTCAGAAGAACAATTTCACAGTAAGAATGTGAGAAGTTGACAGGCAAAATGCAGCTTGCCTTCTAGCCTTTCACATTCTTTTGTTCTTTATTTTTCCATTTTATTATTTTGCTTTCTCCCTTTCAATAAGAAATTCATAATGACTAAAATACACAGAAAGTAGAAAAATAAACTACTTAAGCACATGAGCACGGGTGGCCATCTCTAAACTTACCCTCCATACTGGATGGGAGCAATTTCTTTTCCACTCACAAGTGGACTTTTCTTCTGGTTCAGAATCGGATTTCCTGTCTTTATTTGTTTTTGTTATGAATTTTCATTGGATTATGAAGAAAGTGAGATGTTTTTAAGGTACAGAAAGTTATTTTTTAATAAAAAACTGTTTTCTTGGATGAGATCTTTATATTTGCATTTTAACGGCTTGGAAAATAACTTGCAAAAATTAATTTTACTCAATGGGTACAGGGTGTGTACTTACTGAGCATTTAATGTGTTTGTATTTGCTATTGGTGTTTGAACACTAAATGAGGGGAAGTTAATAAAATATGTTTTATCTGCTCAGAACACAGTCAAAAAGACTTTATTTAGCAAACTGTCAATATGCACAAAGGTACCATGTAGTCAATAGTTGGTAATATCAAGATTTACCATGCAAATGGCAGTCATCTAAGGCATCACATGCCTTTCATGAGGAGACACTTAACAGAACATTATAAGCTTATACTGGACCAAAGGTTTTCTGCTTTCAAGAAAGAAAATTAGAGTAATATAGCAAAGATTGTTAGACATGGTTTTATAGGTCTAGCTCCAAAGTTCTGGAGGGTAAGCAGAAGGACGGGACGCATAGTGAACTCCAGGCCAATTTTAGCTATTGAAATTCTGTCTCTAACAAACAAACTGAACTGTATAAAAATTATTTTGGAGCAAAAAAGATGGCACAGTAGAAAACAGTATTTCTTGCCCAACTTGACAATTGGAGCCAAATCCCTGGGGCTTCGATGGTAGAAGCAGTGTCAGGTAAGACTTGGTTTAAAAAGCAGCTACTTGACATAATTCTGGTTGCTGGAATTCTGGAGCACTGCCACCCTGGAAAGAACATTTCTGCATTACCAGTCCACAAAAAGCGTTGCTTTTTCCTATATTTCTGCATGCTTTGTTCTTTACTGTGACTCCATCTTTTTCTTTTCTTTCATCCCTAGTCAATATAACTGAGAAGTTCTGGTGGGGACTGGGAGATAAGGAAATGGCTCAGAAACAATGGAGGAAACTCTTCTCTTCAATGTAAAGGCAGTGAACCTGAATTATCTGAACAAGAAATTGAATTCATAGAGGCCTTTTTTGCTAATTGTTTCCAGAAAATCTTTAGTCAGCTTGTGGATATCAAATGATATCAGGAATTGTTTGAGTTCCCCCCCCTGCCCTTAGATTGCTGACGTTAGAAAGGAATTAGACCTTAGAGAAACTAAGACTAACTATGTATAGTTTGTGAGGAAGAGGCTAGAGACCCTCTGAAACATCACTCCTGTTATAAAAGAAGTTTAAAAAAGGCTCAGAAAGAACTTGCTCAGCTACGAACAGCAGCTGAGAATTAAGAACATTCTAGATTGTCTAGCACCTCGTTGTTTTTATGCCACTTAGTGTAACTGCAAGATTTTGCCCGGATGACCTGTGATATGGAGGTTTGTCTGAGAAAATCACTGAGTTAATGACTCAATATGATTGTTTATTTGCATTGTAATGATTGTACAATGTATGAAGGGAAAAGCTTGCTATATTCTGTGAGTGCAATCACTGTACCGTGTACGTAGTGTACAACTTGCTATATTCTGTTTATTCTCATTTGTGGGTCTTTGGGGAAAAAATCAATATTCTGGGGAAACAAAAAAGGTTTTGAACATGTTGCAAAATGTTAAGGAAATGATTTGACAATAAAAGATTGGAATTGACTGCTGCAGGGGGAAAAAATGAGCAGACACCAGAGAGACTGTCACCCAAGAACAGTCTCTTGAAATGAGTCGTCCATCAGCTTGTACCTGCCCCAATGTGTGAAGTGATTCTCTAGCTATGATCCAGTCCTCCCAGGCTCAGAACCCCTCCTGGCTGAGGCTGTTCTCAGAAAAGCAGAGAGAACCTACTACACATGTTGTCTGTTGACTTCTGTATGCTTACCTTGGCGTGGGTACACACATACACACACACAAACACAAACACACAGAATTGGAAGAAATAAAACAAATAACAAATGAGTGATAATTTAAATCAGATAAAAATTTCTTGATAATTTTTACAATTGTATGTTTTAATATTAATTTAAAAATATTCCCAGAATGTTTCTAAACAATTCCTCAAACTAAAACTTTTCTGGGAATGTCTGCCCTAGGAGTTTGTAACACCAGGATCTTAAAGACTGTGTCTGTGGGTGAGACTTTTCAGATCTGTCTTTTTAAGATGCCATCATTAAAGCCATTCATTTCATGAATACCATCAATCAACTCCTTTCTCCTGTCGTGTCCGCATGATTCCTGCCAGGCAACTTCTATGCAATGCCTGTTAATCCAGTCATCTTCATCAAGTGGATGAAAATGTCTGTCAAACCAGTCACTTATTCCCAGTCATGTAGACAAGACAACTTGTAGATTAAATTAATGTTTTACTCTTCAAATCACTGCACATGTGTCATAAAGACAGAAACTTCCAGCCATGGTTAAAAATCTTAATGAAATATTAAGCAGCCACGTCAAGTATGGGGACAGTTTGTCTTCAGCTTATATTCCTGTAGGTCATATGACCACTTTAACTTATATAGGAGCTTCTAGAGCTTCAACTGTTCGTTGTTGTTTTACTTATTTGTTTTGATTTGTTTTCAAAGAAGTTCTTCTAAATGCAATGAAGTCCAAGGGAGGATGTTTGAATGGAAGTCAAAAGTGGATGAAGAGAGGGAATTGGGTGGGAGAGGGTGTCTGGAGGGGAACAAAGGTAGTGATCAGATGTGGGAGAGCAGGGGTGGGAGGAAAGAGGGCAGGGAGAGAGAGGAGTAACTGAGGTGGGAAGACATCTCTGAGTCAAGCCTATCACAGAGTAGGCTCCTGGGTGGATATGGGGGTGATTCTAGTTAAGACTCCTGGCTGCTACTATAGGAGGCCCTGAGAAATGCAATACAGCTGAAGCACATGACAAGGGGGTTAAAATAGATATTATGAATATGATCAATGATCTTAAAGAGGATATGAATAAACCCATTAATATGAAATCAATGAAACAAACAAATGTGGAATGAAATGAAGATGAAAGTTCAAGACATGAAAGTAAAAACAGAATCATTCAAGAAACCCAAACTGAAATAAAACAGAAAATGAAAAAAAATGTTTGTTTATTTGAGACAAGGGTTCTTTGTGTAGCCTTAGCTGTCTTGGACTCACATTTTAGACCAGGCAGGCCTCAGACTCACACAGAATTATCTGCCTCTACCTCCCGAGTTCTTGTATCACAGGTGATTGCCACTGCTCCCAGCTGGAAAAGAAAATTTAAGGAAGTCAAACAAAAAACACAGAAGTAAGTCTCATCAACAGAATATAAGAGAAGGAAGAAATAATCTTAGACATTAATGATAATTAAAAGAAGTGAATATGTTAGCCAAAGAAAATGTTAAATCTATTTTTAAAAAGAGCCAGACACCAAAGCTTCCAAGAAATTCAAGACACTCAGAAATCCAAGAACGAAAAACCCAAAAACAGGTCAAAGGCAAATATTTTCAACAAACTAAGACAAGAAAACTTTCCAAACCTACAGGATAGTCTATCAAGGTAGAAATAACATACAGAACATTAAATAGACTGGAACAAAAGGAAAATTCTCCATAACACAATGCATAATATTTAAAACAGTAAACATAGGAAACAAAAAAAAATAAACCCTGGAATATAAAATGACATATATGAGAGAGAGAGAGAGAGAGAGAGAGAGAGAGAGAGAGAGAGAGAGACATACCTGTTAGAATAATGCCTGGTGGAGATTCTAAGAAGCCAAAAAGGACTGGGCAGATGATCTGTAAACTCTAAGAGACCCTACAAGCCAACCCATTTGCCTAACCAAGCAAAATTTTCAATCACAATAGCAGAAAAAAATTCCTGATAAAACCAACTTTCAGCAGTATTTATCCATAAATCAAACTCGATTCAAGGTACTAGAAATAAAACTTCAACCTAAAACAATTATTTTTATTTTATATTTTTAGGTGTCCTCTATATATGTTATCTAAGGACCATTTGCATGCTTGGTGCCACAGAGGCCAGAAGAGAGCAGTGATTTCCTTGGGAGTAGAGGTAGCTGATAGCTGTGATACAACATATGGATGCTGGGAATTGAACTCAATTTCTCTGAAAGAGAAAGTAGTGCTTTCAACCTCCAAACCATCTCTCCAGCTACAATTTTGAGAACAGTTTCTTTATTTTTAATAACTTCATTGATTTAACAGCCTGACCACAGTCCGCTCCCTCCTCTTCTCGAAGTTCCACCCTTCTACCTTTCCACCCTCTTCTTTTCTCCCCTCCATTTCTTCTCAAAAAAGGGGAGCCCCACCCTCCCTTACAAGCCCACTCCAGCCCATTAAGTCATTAAGGACTTAATACATCCTCTTCACTTGAGAACAGGTAAGACATATTAATCTAAATTTAGCAGCATAAATAGGTCTGCAGAGAAGGAAAGCAAAGAAATGTATGGAAAAAAAAAACCATGTTACTGTTAGTGTGTTTGTGTCTAGCTATTCACTAGGGATGGATTTCAGACACTATAGCTTTTTTCTGAAAATTGTTAACCATGTCAACTTTATATGTCAAAAATCCTAGGGAATTAGAATAGAAGCCTATGCAACTGTACTTTTAAGTAAGTGGATCACATGGCTTGGTTTTCTGGACAGTCCACTTGATGTTATTTTCTGGAGTTATTCCCTAGTGTTGCAACAGCTCTCCTACTTTTTCTTGAGATGGCTTCAGTTCTGAGGCTCGAGAACTGTGCAGCCTTTAAAAAAAAATACTATTTCACAACAGACCTTCCCAGTGATGTCTACTTGAAACAGATTCAGGCTTTCCATATCTAAAAATCTGTGATTAAAGTGTTGTTAAGAACTTTCTAGCTAGAATGCAATTGTCCACTTGACAACTAGAAAAGGAAACAATCAATAATGATCTAGTCCTTTATTCCATTTTGTGACCTCATCACCAGGTACATTGCACCTTTCTGTCAGCCTGTAATTAGCTTGAACACTGCTTTCTTGACTGATTTTAAGATAATCTGAAAATTACTAAACTAAACAACAGTGTAGTTCCTGCAGCCCTTAGATATCAGACTACATTTTCACTATTAACTCAATGGCTATTAAGATACTGAAATCATTATAGAGTCTCCCTGAGCCCCAGTTTCTTTGTCTAAAAAAATGGAGTTGTTGATTTTAAGTGATGTTATTGTGAAAACTGAATGAGTTTTGGTATTTAAGATAGATAGTGCAAGCTGCCGGTTAAAATATGTTGAAGAGAATTAGCGTAGAAGTTTCTGCACTGTGTGACTATTACTCTCTCCTCATCCATTCTATGAGGCAAAGTTTAGTACACAGCCCAGATTATGAAATCTGAATTTTCTTTCTCGAATTTTCCATTCTTTTTTCTCTTACTGGTTATGTGAAGAGCAAGGGTATAGATGAAGAGGAGTGAAGAGAAGCAGGCATCTAAAGGGGAGTGAGGAGATGCAGACAACTGAAGAGGAGTGTAAAGATGGGAAGTACTGAGGGAATACTGTAGGAAAGATAAACACAATTGTCAATATTTCCTTTTAAAATTAATTTATTTTTATTGATTACACTTTAGTCACTTTATATCCCAGCTATAGCCCCTTCCTTCATCCCCTCCCAAGCCCTCTTTATTTTCTTCCATGCCCATCCCTTATTCCACTGATAGGGGAGGTCCTCTTCCCCTTCCCTCTGACCCTATTCTATCTGGACTCATCAGGACTGTCTGCACTGTCTTCTTCTGTGGCCTGGTAAGGCTGTTCCGCATCAGTGGGAGGTTGTCAAAGAACCAGCTACTGAGTTCATGTCAGAGACAGCCCCTGTTCCCATTATTAATGAACCCTCTTGGACACTGAGCTGCCATGGGCTATATCCTGGAGCAGACCTCCAGGAGTTGGAGAATTAAAGCCTGACCAATGTCTATAACTCAAAAATAATGCACCATTGATGACAGAAATAAAAGTCCTGGATGAGGAATATAATGGCAAAGCCCTAACTGTTAGAAGTCACAGTCATAGAGTAAATCTTAAACTATAGAATCAAAAGATGAGTGATAGCAAAGACAGAAAGTGTTAAGTGAACTCATGAGAAGTAAACTTGAGACTATGACAAGAAGATAATATTAACCTAACTCAAGATTCTGGTAGATCTGTAAGTTTTAGGAGAATCTGCCTACATTTGAAGAATTAGCAGTGAAGAAATATAATATTTAAGTACAAGAAATCTCATTTACCGAACTGTTGCAGCCTCTACTAAAAACAGCACGAAAATGACCATTCCCTGGCTTTTAACCCATCATTAGCAGATGGCATTAACAAACTGTGGAAGACCTGCTTATATATTTCCTATCTCTAGTTGTACCTTGGCAATATTTATGGAAACAGAGACCTGTAAACAGGATAATTATGGATTGTTTATCTAAAATATGCAAATTTGCTCTGCTAAAACACACAGAAGATAGGCCAAGGTAAATATCAGTTCATATTGGATGTTGTTATTAATGAGTCTTTTAGTACTACATTTTACAAAGTTAAACATTGAGCAATGCATACCTAAGCACCAAACAGATGGGTAACATAAGCCTTTTTTTAAAAAATGACATTAAATCCTATTCCAAAGGTTTAGAGGGCTGAAGGTCATCTGTACTGATCCAGTGTAGAAGCCCCCTTATTTAAGGCATAAAGCAGCCAGCAAGAAAAGTTTCTATAGAAAGTCAGAAGGAAAGAAAGGCATGGAAAATTCTTTACCAAGGTATTGTCAATTTACCCTTTCCCTGTAGGTTTTCTAATTACTAACAAACTGATGATTCAATAAAACTGTAATGATATAAAATAAACTAAAAAATAGGGATAGTATTACTCTAAGTGAGAGTGTTTCTAAACCACCCATTCCATACCCTTTACTTACAGACTCCAGTTCACACATCACAACCCAAAACATATTTCTTTTGTTCTCTCAGGAATTGACTTAATTACATGTTTACTGCTACAGATGAGAAGAGAAAGAAAAGATTATACAGATTTAGCAAAATAATTTAAAAGCACATTTTTTCTGATCTTAGCAATTCTGATGGGTGTAAGGTGAAATCTCAGGGTCGTTTTGATTGGCATTTCCCTGATGACTAAGGTATTTGAACATATCTTTAAGTGTTTCTCTGCCATTTGATATTCCTCTACAGAGAATTCTGGTTAGCTCTGTACCCCATTTTATAAGTAAAATACTTGATTTTTTTTCTTTTTAACTTCTTGAGTCCTTTATATATTATGATATTAGCCCTCTGCAAGATGTAGGGCTGGTGAAAATCCTTTCCCAGTCTGTAGGCTGTCATTGTGTTCTGATGACAGTGTCCTTTGCTTTACAGTAGCTTTTTTAGTGACAATCCATGCTGGAGAGGATGTGGAGAAAGGTGAACCCTCCTCCATTGCTGGTGGGAATGTAAACTTGTACAATCACTTTGCAAATCAAACTGGTGTTTTCTCAGACAATAAGAAATAGCACTTTCTCAAGATCCAGCTATACTACTCCTAGGCATATATCTAAAATATGCTTAAGTACACAACAAGGACATTTGCTCAATCATGTTTGTAGTAATTTTATTTGTAATAGCCAGAACCTGGAAACAACCCAGATGTCTGTCAACTGAGAAATGGATACAGAAATTGTGGTACATTTACACAATGGAATACTACTCAATAATTAAAAAGAAGGAAATCATGAAATTTGCAGGCAAATGGTGCATTCTAGAAAAGATCCTGAGTGAGGTATCCCAGAAGCAGAAAGACATGGTATATGCTCACTTATAAGTGAATATTAGACATATAATATGGGATAAATATACCAAAATCTGTATACCTAAAGAAGCTAAGCAAGAAGGAGGACTCTGGGTAAGATGATCAATCCTCACTCAGAAAGGTAAATGAGATGGACATTGGAAGAAGGAGAAAACAGGAAACAGGATAGGAGCCTACCAGAGAATTCCTCTGAAAGACTCTACCCAGCAGTGTGTCAAAGCAGATGCTGAAGCTCATAACCAAAGTTTGGACAGAGTGCAGGAAATCTTATGGAAAGATGAGATAATAAGACCTGGAGAGGACAGGAGCTCCACAAGGAGAGCAACAGAACTATGAAATCTGGACCCAGGAGTCTTTTCTGAGACTGATATTCAATCCAAGGACACTTCAAGTAGCTAACTTAGAACCCCTGCTCAGATGTAGCCCATGGTAGCTCGGTATCCAAGTGGGTTTCCTAGTAAGGGGAAGAAGGATGGTTTTTGACATGAACTCATTGGATTGTTCTTTGATCACCTCCACCTAATGGGGGAGCAGCCTTGCCAGGCCACAGAGGAAGACAATACAGCCAGTCCTGATGAGACTTGATAGGCTACAATCAGAGGGAAGGGGAGGAATACCTCTCTTATTAGTCGACTTGGAGAGGTGTATGGGAGGAAATGAGGGAGGAAGGATGTGGTTGGGAGGAAATGAAGGAGGGGGCTACAGCTGACATACAAAGTAAATGAACTGTAATTAACATAAAAATTAATTTTTTAAAAGAGAAAAAAGCATATTTTCCATGATCTTATTTGTAATACATCTAGTCTTCCTCTTGAAGCTGTGACATACAGAATATTGTGTTTTACTCTTTCTTTTTCCTATCATTTACCACATTAACATACTAGATTTCCTCCACCTACCTTGGAGTCACAGATAAAGTGAAAGATGATAGAGATAGAGACACAAGTAGAGATAAGGATAGGGATAGGAATAGGGCCTGACAGATAGATATAGAGACAGACAGATAGATAGATAGATAGATAGATAGATAGATAGATAGATAGATAGA
>NW_026596240.1:5157093-5158811 GCF_907164565.1 Psammomys obesus | reverse complement strand
AGATAGATAGATAGATAGATAGATAGATAGATAGATAGATAGATAGATAGATGATAAATAAAGAAATGAAGATACAGATAAATAAAGATGGTTAGAGATTGGTAGAGATAGAGAGATGGAGATAGAGAAAGAGAAATAGAGATAGGGAAGACAAAGACAAAGACAGGGATGGATGAATATGGAGACAGAGATAGAAAAAATAAATAGGTAGAAATAGGGATATAAATGAAGAGAGACAGAGATAGATGATAGAGAAATGTTAGACAGACAGATATAAACTAGATATGTAGCTAGATGATAGATAAAATATGTAGATAATATAAAAACAGAGTTGGAGAGACAGATAAAGAGGAAAGAGGTAGAGATAAGAGATAGGGAGAGAGAAAGAGAGAGCTGTGAAAGA
Organism: Psammomys obesus; assembly: GCF_907164565.1. Classification (NCBI taxonomy): domain Eukaryota; kingdom Metazoa; phylum Chordata; class Mammalia; order Rodentia; family Muridae; genus Psammomys; species Psammomys obesus. The sequence continues at coordinate 5,158,408 of NW_026596240.1, read as the reverse complement.
GGAATATTATATCCTATGTACATTCTTTCTTTTGAAAGTTTTGAACAATACACTTTTGTTGTTCCTTTACATCCACAGTTCCTACCTGCATGCTTTCTAATTCATAACTAACTTTTATAAGTTGTCTTTTCACTTCCAATTTCTCTTTGTGAAAAATGCATCCACACACATACATATACAAGGAAACATATACATAAACATGCACATCCACATCCACACACATAAACATGTGCTTACATATACATACGTATACATTTACATCAACATATAATTACACAGGCATACACATACAAGCATGTATACACACATATTTATACATAAAACCATAAATGTACATGCACACACATGCACACATACTTATGTATGTACATATTAGAGACGCATATATACAGAATAGAAAAAGAAATAGAAATACATTAGTTTAAAAAATAAATGTGTAACAGACACTTGCTATAAATCTCCTCTAATATTTCTCCTTTTAACCAAAAGCATATTATAATTTCAAGACATATTCCATTCTTTTTCCTTTTCTTCAGTTCTTACATTTTCCATATCCTTCAATTTGGCAAAATCAGTTACATCTCTGCACAAAAGCGCAATATAAAGATGTTACAATCACTATGTGTTGACTTCTTCACTTTTGCTCCCACCTCCGTGTGGAATGTCTACCACTTCTCTCCCTAAAATCTATGTTGCAAGTAAAACTTTGCTTAACTCTTGAGACTATTCATAATCATTATAAAGCACTAAAAACATTCCCTGAAATACTTAAATGGAAGTGATTGATATATTTAGAGTCCCCTCATTTTACAATTAAACATTTGCACAATTATGACTGTAATTCAACATTTTACATGTGTGTTCATATACACTTGTGATGGATAGTTTTATGTCAACTTGATACAAGCTAGAATGATCTGAAAAGAAGGAACCTCAATCGAGAAAATACATCTATAAGATACAGCTGTAAAGCATTTTCTTAATTTGTGATTGATGGGGAGAACCCACCCCATTGCTAGTGGTGCCAACACTGATCAGGTGTTCCTGGGTTCTGTAAGAAAAAGACCGAGCAAGCCATGAGTAGCAATCTAGTATGCAGTACCCCTCAGTGGCCTCTGTACCAGCTCCTACCTCCAGGTCCTTCTGCTTGATGTCCATGTTCTGATTTCCTTTACTGATAGACTAGGACCTGGAACCATAAGCCAAATGATAACACGTTTTATAAACCCTTTCATTCCCAAGTTGCTTTGGCATCTTTTTCTTTTTCTTTTTCTTTTCTTTTCTTTTCTTTTCTTTTCTTTTCTTTTCTTTTCTT
>NW_026596240.1:5142951-5157083 GCF_907164565.1 Psammomys obesus | reverse complement strand
TTTTCTTTTCTTTTCTTTTCTTTTCTTTTCTTTTCTTTTCTTTTCTTTTCTTTTCTTTCCTTTCCTTTCCTTTCCTTTCCTTTCCTTTTCTTTCCTTTTCTTTTTCTTTTTATTTTTAAATCATGGAACACTCATCTAATACATTTTTACTTTTTGGTGAATTCTGTTTTGTTCTTCAATCAACGGCTATGTGAAAAGATTCTCTGTCCCAAAGACAACCTCTATTTTGAATATATAAATCACAGAAAATAGCAAATACACAAATTTTCAGTGAAGAATATAGCCACTCTGGCTCTGCTTTACTTCAAAAATATTCAATTTAGTTCATAAATTTCAGTATAGTGATATTATTATGTCTAACAAGTTTGTCCCACAAAATCTAGCAAACTTAAGTCTCAAGTCTAGGCCACTCAACATAGGTATTTGATGCCATTTAATTTCCAAAGGGAATTTAAAACGTAAAACACTGATATTGTTTTCAATCATTTTTCCTGTGTTGTGATGCTAGGATTCCAGTGTCCTTACCTTTCTAAACATTTCTTAGGTCTTTTTTTTTTTTTTTTTTTAGGGTATAAAAAATCATGATTATTAAATTTAAGCAATCACACTGGACAATAGAGAAAATTCAGATAAGTCTTTCTCTTATTCACATCTGCAGATAACATAAGTTTATAGGATCATAAATATCCAGTTTCATTAATGGTCGGAATTTAATACATTTTAATACTCTGGGAAACTGCTAAAATTTAGGACCTCCATAGCTACATGACTTACTCATATATACTTATCTTATTAAGTGGGTCTTTGGCTTCCATCATAGCTTACATTTCTAATCTAATGTTTTCTTTAGGCATTTGGAAACCACTGATCTAGTCAATTATTTTTTTAAGTTTTAGGTGATAGAGGCACTGAGTTAATCAAAAGAATCTATGTAATAGTAGAATTTGAACTCATTGCTGCTGATGCCTGATTTGAGAGTCACTTAATTGACAGTGCCATTCCCTATAATGGATGGTACCTTTTATTAACCTCATTAATAAAGAGGCAAATTTATAGAACATCAAGTTGGCAAAATCCATGCTTTTGAGGTCCAAAACTTAAACAGGAAGCACCTGTGTCCATTTTCCTAGGTAAAACCATTAGCTTGATGAAAATATAATTTCTGTGAGGAGACAGAGTGATCAATTTAAAACAAAGCCAGAAGAATTAGTTCCATATACATGGTGTGCAATCATCTTAATTAGGAGATAAGCCAGGATACATGGCATCTCATCTTTGTGGAACTACTCACAAAGCACCAGGAGGAAAGAGATGGTATGGCAATCTGGAAGGATCAACAGCACCAATAAAAATTCAGCAGACATCCAAGATGCCCATCAGGTGTAATTTGTTAATGGTCCAGAATGCTGAGCATTTTGGAAATGAAATTAAGTACCAAATCCCCTTGCATTCAAAAGGTGAAAAGAATTAGTGGAGTTAATAGGTTTTATGGAAGCATTTGCTGATAGTCTGCTCTAACTGAATACAAAGACTAACCTTGTAATTGCAGAATAATGAAGCATAATCTGGGGCAAGAATGGGAATGCCCATGAATGAAAACAGCTTTATCAGCTAAGATAGATGTGATAAAGCTGCTAATTCCAAACAAGATAATTCGGCTACAGGTGCACATATTTTCCTATTAGAATAATGTGATGATTTCAGTCGTATATAAGAGAAATATAAGTGTACAATAAGAATCTGAACTACATTGTATAATCAAGGCTAAATACATAAGTCAAGTAAAAATATATGTATATTCATGTAATATACCGGAATATTATGTTTTCAATGTTTATTATCACAGAGGCAGCATTTAAGCATCTAAGTCCAAGTCATTATTTCATAATATAACTTGTTGGGAAAGGTGATACAGAGGATTTCTATAAGACTGGATATTTATCTATCTATCTATCTAGATGTATATATAGTATACATAGTATGTATAGTAATATATATATATATATATATATATATATATATAAGTTTTGTCTTACATGTTGAAAAAATACAAATTGTGTTCTTTATAATTTTGTCTTGCCTTTCAGACTCAGCCTTTCTCATTATAAAACTTTTGAAGTGGATTATGGCTTATATAATTCAATTACGAAATGCTGATACTTAGATCTGAGCTCTATATAACCCTTAAAATCAGCTGTATGTTGAGAGATATAGAAACATAGCTCATAATAAGACAGGTAATCTGGGAAGGGATGACTTGGCTTACATTTCTAGGCCATAGTCCATCAACAATGTGAAAGAAGCTAAGCCAGTAACATCAAGCAGTCATCATGGAGGTACTCTGTTTGCTGGATCATTATCTGGTTAATTTTGGTTCATGGTCCACTAGCTTCTTTATAAAGCCCAGAAACTTATTCAAGCTGTTCTACAGGGCAATAGTAATAATAGTAATAAAAAACACAAGGTGTTGGCATAAAAAACAGATATATTGATCAATGGAAACAAATTGAAAACACAGAAATAAAGCGACATGGTTATGGACAAATAATTTTTGACAAAGAAGCCAAAACCGTATAATTGAAGAAAGAAAGCATCTTCAACAAATGGTGCTGGTCTCACTGTATGTCTGCATGGAAAAGAATGCAAACAGATCCCTATTTATCACCCTGCACAAAAATCAAGTCCAAGTGAATCAAAGACCTCAACATAAAACCGGATACGCTAAATCTATAAGAAGAGAAAGTGAGGAAAAGCCTGGAACTCATTGGTATAACGGACAACATTCTGAACAGAACACTAAGAACTCAGGCTATAAGAACAGAAATTAATAAATGGGACCTTTTGAAACCGAAAAGCTTCTATAAGGTAAAGGACACTGTCAATTGATTAAATGCAGTGTACAGATTTGGGAAAAGATCTTCACCAATCCTACACACAACAGAGGGCTAATATCCAAAATATGTAATGAACTCAAGAAATTTAACACCAACAAAACAATTAACCCAATTAAAAATGGGATACAGAACTAAACAGGGAATTATCAACAGAAGAAACTCTAGTTGTTGAGAAACACTGTCAATGTCCTTACTCATCAGAAAAATGCAAATGAAAACAACTCTGAGATTCCATTATAGTCATCAGAATGGCTACGATAAAAATTTCAAGTGACAGCACATGCTGGAGAGGATGTGGAGAAAGGGAAACACTCCTCCATTATTAGTGGGAGTGCAAACTTGTACAAAGAATTTGGAAATCAGTCTGGCACTTTCTCAGAAAATTGGAAATAGCTCTACCTCAAGATCCAGCTATACTACTTCTGGGCATATATCCAAAAGATGTTCTACCATACCACAAGAATACTTGTTCAACTGTGTTCATAGCACCTTTATTTGTAATAGCCAGAAAATGGAAATAACCCAGATGTCCCTCAATCAAAGAATGGACAAAGAAATTGTGGTACATCTACATAATGGAATACTATTCAGCTATTAGAAACAAGAAAATCATGAAATTTGTAGGCAAGTGGATGAATCTAGAAAAGAACATCCTGAACTCATACCCAGAAAGTCATACATGGCATGTACTCATGGCATGTAATAAAGGGATATTACCCATATAACACAAGATAAATAATAGTACCATTCACAGACCCAAAGAAACTAAGTAACAAGGAGGGCCCAAGAGAAGATACCTGAATCTTACTCAGAAGGGGAAATAGAATGGAAGTTGAAAGCTGATGAAGAAAGGTAATTGGATGGGAGAAGGTGTGGGGTTGGGAAGTAGGGTAGGGATCAATGGTTAGTAGAGTCTGGGTGGGAGGTGAGAGGGCAAGGAGAGAGAAGGGAAAGCGAGTGGGGACAATATCTCTGAGACAAGCTGGAGACCTAAGACACAGTAGGCTCCTTGGAGGATATTGGTGTGACTCTATGTGAGTGTTCCAGATATGAGGAACATGGAGACTGAAGGGGCTACCTTCTAGCCAGGCTGGACTTCCGGTAGAGGAAGTGGGACACAAACCCACCCACAAAACCATCTACCCAAAGATTACTCTGCCTATAGGATGTGAGGGATAATGATAGAGCAGAAAATGGGAGATGGCCAACTGATGACTGACCCAAACTGAGACCTACCTCATAGGAGAAAGCCGACCTCTAACACTGTTAATGGTAGCCTGTGATGTTTGCAGACAGGAGCTTAGAATGAGTGTCTTCTGAGATGTTCCACTCAGCAGCAGTGGAATAAAACAGATGCTGTGACCCACTGCCGGACAGTGAGCAGAGCTAAGGCAGAGCTAGGGCAGAACTAGGGCAGAGCTAGTGGAGAAGTTTGGGGAAAGGTAAACGGTCCTGGAAAGGACAAGAACAGCTAAAGAAAACCAATAGTGTAAACTAGTTTGGGCCTATACTGGGTTACAGAAGCAGAAGAACCAACCAAAGAGAATGCATAGACTGTACCCAGGCCCAGGACAACAGATATGACTGACAGTTTGGTCTTCATGTGTGTTCCCTAGCAACAAGGGGAGCATAGGTCATATCTGACATGGACTCAGGTGACTCCTTTTGGATCACTTTCTCAGAGCTAGGTTGTCTTGTCTTGTCTCAATAGAAGAGGATGTACTAAGTCCTGATGGAACTCGATGGGCAGGGGTCAGTTTGTAAGGGCTGGGTCCTCTTTTTTGAGTAGAGGAGGCATGGAAAGGGGACAGGGTCATTGGAGAATGGGACCAGGAGGATAGGAGGAAAATTCTCTTTTGTCCACTTCTGTCTTTTAGGAACCCAGCTGCTTACAAACATCACAACCTTAGTCGTTGAAAACACATTTTAACATCTGTGTCAGTTTGGGTGTTCTCCCATTTATTGTCCAGAATCCAAAACATTCAAGAAGATATATTTTCCATTCAATTTAATAAGGTTCATTCAGAGTCATATTTCAGCATTTCCTCTTGAATTCTAAAGAATTAACTGATAATTATGATTCTTCAGACTGTTTGGAAACATTTTTTTCATAAAAGCATTGTTAAGAAGAGTAATCAAAATCCACTTTTAGTGACTTTAGTATAATCCGAGCTTTTCCAGGACTTGAAATATTCTTTGGCTAGTTCACTTTGCTAACGGGAGAGGGGAAACAATCTGAGAGCAATGGTATCTTCTAGAATAAGGACTCCTAGAATTTCTGACCTGCATAAGAGATTTTTATTTTCCTTCCCACAGGCTCATAGATTGGGAGAGAGAGGAAAAGCCTTTCAAGAACTGCCAGAAATATATCAAGTTTTCATTAAAAATACATTTATGTCAACACTAAGTAATGTCGATCAACTATAATGAGACATTTATGGATGTGAAAAGCACAGAAATAAAAACAGAACAATATATGAACATTGCAATCCATTTATAAGAATTTCATCATTCCTCTAACAAAATTATAAGATATTTCAGATGTGTGTGTTATTACTGCATCAGAGCAAGATCTCACTTTTTAAAATTCTCCCGTCCTTCTCTCCATAGCTATGCTGCATCTGTCAATTGTTTTGAAGTAAAATCCTCAGTTAGATAATGGGGGGAGGGGACAGCCCAATAAGGATGGAATTCACTTCAACCATTGTGCTGTAAGATGAGGATACATAAATCACATGTATTAGAATCTTAATGTCTAAAGGCTCTTCTACCCAGTGGACATTTTAAAGTATTGCTTTTAATGTACTGGGAATAATTTGTCTATTGTTAATACTGTGTCAAAAATCAATACATGATAAGGAGTCTGATCATTCCAATGTTTTGTTTTTTTTTTTTTTTTCCACACAAACTTTCAGGCCCTGAATCAGACCACTGCTTTCCCCCATGTATATAGTACTTCAAAGACAGATACTCAACTATCATGTTGTCACACAATGAATTGTTAGTGCAACTGAGATATCTTTCTATATGGGATATACCTTGGCCTCATTCTCTTTTTGTTTTTATTTTTACAGTTTTTATTCACTTTATGTCCTTGTTGTAGCCCCACCTCCTCAACTGCCAGTTTCACCCTCCTTTTTTCCTTCCTTCTCCCTCTCCCTTTTCTCAGAAAAGGGGAACTCCTTTCCCCAATCAGCCCAGCTTATCAAGTTGCATCAGGGCTGTGGGTTTTTTCTTTCCCTGTGGCCTGGGAAGGCAGTCCCAACAGGGGAAAATTATCAAAAAGCTGGCAAGTGAGTCCATATCAATGAAGGACTCACTTCCCTTACTAGAGGACCCATATGAAGCTAGCCATCTGCTACATTTTTGTAGGCTGCCTAGATCTTTGGTTGATGCTCCAGTCTCAGCAAGCCTCTCTGTGCCCTGGCTAGTTGGCTATGTAGGTCTTCTTGTAGAGCTCTTGTCATCGCCCAATTTTGCACATGACTCCCTGCACACCACCCAGTGTTTGGCTGTGAGTCTCAGCATCTGTTTTGAGGTGATACTTGGTAGATCCTCTCAGAAGACAACTCTGACAGGCTCCTGTCTGCAAGTATAGCAGATTGTTTTTCATAGTGTCAGGAGCTGGCACTATCTGGTAGGGTGGAAATTTGATTGGGACAGGCATTGGTTGGCCATTCCTTCAATCTCTGCTCTATCTGTTCTACTTTATTCCTGCACATTTTTTTTAGGCAAGTTATATTTTGGGTCAAAGATCTTGCGGGTAGTTTTTGGTGTTCCCCTCCCTCTTCTAGCAGACTAGTATAGTTAGAGAGTATCCTCTTCAGTCTCTATGGCTTCTGCTACTAGGAGTCTCTGCTTGAGTCCTCTTCATATCCAGTCAGGAGCCTGTCCTGACTTGGGTCTCTAACTTGTCAAAGAGATTACAGGCACCCTCAGTTTCTCTTTTCCATTCAGGCCTTTTGTCCTCTTGCCCTCACCCTATCCAGGTCTGATATCCATACTCTTAACTCTCTGCGCCACCTCTCCTACCTTGTTCCCTCTCTTTAGCCACTACCTCTGTCTAGTTTATCTCTCCTTCTAAGTGAGATTTATGCATCCTCCCTTGGAACTTCATTGTTATGTATCTTCTTGGGGTCTGTGCCTATTAGTATGCTTATTCTGTACTATATGGCTAAAATCCATTTATAAGTGAGTACATCCCATGTGTGTCATCCTGGGTTTGAGTTACCTTACTCAGGATGATCTTTTCTAGTTCCATCCATTTCCCTGCAAATTTCATAATTTACTTATTTATAATAACTGAGTAGTATTCCGTTATGTAAATGTGCCACAGTTTCTTAATCCATTCTTTGGCTGAGGGACATCAAGGTTGTTTACAGGTTCTGGCTATTACAAGTAAAGCTGCTAAAAATAATAGTTGAACAAGTGTCATTATTGTATGGTGGAGAATCTTTTTTTTTTTTTTTCATATATACCCAGGAGTGGTATAGCTGGGTTTTGAGGTAAAGCTATTCCCAGTATTCTGAGAAAACAGCAGTTTTACTTCCAAAGTGGTTGTAAAAGATTGTACTCTGTTCTGCAATGTAAAGGCGTTCCCCATTCTCCACACACCCTCTAGGATGTTCTGTCCCTTGAGATTTAGGTCTTATCTATTCTGACCAGTGTAAGATGGAATTTCGGAGTCATTGTGATTAACTCTGATGACTAAAGATACTGAACATTTTTTTAAGGGCTTCTTGGACATTAGAAATTCCTATTTTGAGAACTCTGTTTAGTTATGTGCTCTATTTTTAACTTTGTTTATTGTTGTTTGATTTCTTGAGTTCATTATGTGTATTGGGTATTAGTCCTTTATCAGATGTAGGATTGGTGAAGAGTTTTCCCAATCTGTAGACTATTTTTTTTTGTTTTGTTTTCTTGACAATATCCTTTGCCTTACAGAAGATTTCAATTTCATGAAGTCAAATTTACTAATTGCTTATTTTAGAGCCTGGGCTATTGCTGTTTTTTTCAGGAAGTTGTCTCCTGTACCAATGAGGAGTACAAAGCTCTTCCCTATTCAGTCTTCTAATAAGTTTTTGGTATCTGGTGTTAAATTGAGGTCTCTGATCCAACTGGATTTGAGTTTTGTGTAGGGAGAGAAATATGAATCTATTTGTATTTTCCTACATGTAGACATCTAGCTAGAGCAACATCATTTGTTCAAGAAGCTGTCTTTTTTTTTTCCATTCTATGATACTGACTTTTTTGTAAAATATTAAGTGACTACACATTTGTGGCTCTATTTCTGAGTTTTTGATTTGATTACATTGATCAACCAGTCTATTTCTATGTCAGTGCCATGAACTCTTTATTACAAACACACACACACACGCATACACACAAATTCAAGAGGAGACACTCAGCATCAGGTTCATAAATGAATTAAAATATCTTTCTCTGTGATGAAAGAGAAAAGATATACTTGAAATTATTTGCAAATGCATGTGTTTTTCCATCCATATGTTCTGGAAAAGATTAGAGTAAGTTTCAATAAAGATTTTCCTCATTCTAGGTATGAATATTAAGAAGATTAAAGTGATCAATAGGTGTTGGGAATTGAATAGACATGCAGCCATTAAAACCGGAGGCAAAAAGATTTCTAATTCAATATCATCTAGAGAACACAGTTACATAGTAATTGTCAAACAAAGTAAATTTCTTTGAGTGACCGTTATTAAAATCTAAAAGAATATTTTGTTATTGTTGCTTTTACTTGGAAAAAGAACATGCTTACAGTCAATGAGGTTGTAATTACATTTCCAATTAGTACTTTACAAGTAATTTTCTAGAGTTGGAAACACTATATTTAAATATTTAGTTCTTCCCCTACTAAAGTTCAAAGTGATATTCTGAATACAAAGATTGATGTTATTTGCCTGTTAAATGGCTTAGGTGAGGTAATACAGGTTCCTCTTCTGATGCTTTAGTAAAACTGAGTCTGGCCTTGTTAGTGTTGTTGAACTTCTGCAGCTTTTTGACAAGGAGGTTATTATGATTCTTTTCTCACCATCATGCTCACACCAGGCAGACACTATGTGCCTTTAAAACAGTGAGTTAGTGCTTATGTTCTAAAGGTGAAAGAGGAAAGGCTGGTATAATTTAGCTTGATCCAGAAAAAATTGTAATGTTAGGTCAGTTTCAGGTGACCCTGATTCGGAAGTTCCAAATGGTAACTAATAGATTACTTTTTAATTACGAATAAGGGCGGATTTATAATTATGATCATGAAACAACAAGGTATAGAACTCTACAGAAAAAAAAATGGCAAGTGTCATTTCTTCTTGTGGGCCAACAGAAGGAGATAATTACTAAGGTTAATTTCAAAAAGAAAAATAATGATGAATATATATATTGGGAAAATAACCCAGCCAACTACAGCAGAGAGATGTCTTACAGCAGATATTTTTCAGACTCAAAGCTGTAAATGGTGAGTTACTTCCATTTTCTCCCATGAACCTCATCAACTCTCAGATCCTAATTACTTTCATTTTTCCCCTATATCTGTACTCCTGAAACACTTCTGGTCTCATTTGCATATAACAGAATAATGTAGTCTTTCACAAGATCAATCCAGAACAAGCCCAAATAGGGAAGCAGAGAGAGTCACAAAGTCCCACAGCAAATGAGGAGCTATTGGCAACTGATGGCAGCTGGAAGCTGAACAATCAGCATTCTTCAGGGATGTTACTACTGAGTGTTCATCCAGGAACTATAAACATGTGCTTCCTGGCAGCACTAAGTGGACTCAGTGGAGTTAAAAATAAAACAACACAGTCCGTGTAATTGGGAAGAGATAGTTTGGCAGGAGGATCAAGAAGTAACTGGAGATGTAGAAAATGGGGATGAACTTGATGTTACTTTTTATAAAATAAAACTAAATTTTAAAAATTAATAAATTGGTATTCCTGATTTTCCATAAGCTTCTTACAGCTATACTGCTGATTTTGTAAGCTTTCACAGTAAAAGCAGCTTAGGAATTACATTTTCCTAACAATTCTGTATGTGCACATAATAACCTTCTAAAAATGACTAAATTTAAACACATTACACATTTTATTATGTATAAAACAGATGTGTACTATACTCTTTCTCAGTAAATAATTCTATTTATTTATTTATTTCAATTTTTTATTCACTTTGTATCCTGACTGTAGCCCCCTCCCTTATCTTCTCTGTCTTCTCCCCAAATGTCCTTTTCCTAGTCCACTGATAGGGAAGGATCTCCTCCCCTTTTATTTGACCCTAGTCTATCAGGTCTCATTAGGGCTGACAGCATCATCTTTCTCTGTGGCCTGGCAAGGCTGCACCCCCCCCACCCCAGGGAATATAATAAAAAAGCCACCCACTGAGTTCATGTCAGAGACAGCCCCTGGTCCACTTACAAGGGAACCCTTTTGGAAACTGAGCTATGGGCTTCCTCTGAGCAGATGTTCTAGGTCCTCTCCATGTGTGGTCATTGGTTGCAGTATCAGTCTCTGCAGGGTCCCTTGGGCCCAGGTTTTTTGGTTCTGTTGGTCTCCTTGTTGAGTTCTTTTCCCTTCCAGGAATTTCTGTCTCCCTCTTTTTCAATAAGGTTTCTTACACTCTGCCCAAAGTTTGACTATGAGTCTAAATATCTTCTTCCCTACAGGAGCCTTCCACATGGGGCCTCTGAAAGATTCTATCCATCAGTAAAGCATTTTTTGTGCAAGGGCTTGAGCAAGTAAAGATTAGAAACTGGAGAGGTGGCTGAGCTGCCTAAGTCACTTGCTGAGAATTTTGACATCATGAGTTTTACCTCTAGGACTCACACGGTGGAAGGAGAAAACAAACAAATTCTGTAAGTTGTTCTCTTACCTCCACTCATACCATGACATCCATGACATACACATGAGCAAATACAAACATACAAACACACACACGTACACACACACACACACACACACACACACACACGGACACGTGAAACAACATCAATAAAATGTAATTAAAATGAAAAGTTACCGGTCTGTTAGGAATAGTTTTTCTCCTAACCTTTAGAACATAACCTCTAAGCTAAGAGTCAAAGTTTGTCTAAGTATCAGCAAGCAGACCTTTTTCTAATCTCATAATCTCTTCACAATCTCTAGCAACCTATTCTACCCTCAACTTCTTTGACATAAAATCCTTCAGAGTACACAAATCAAAACATACAGAGTTAATTTTTCTGCTTGGCTTATTTCATTTAATATAGTATCCTCTAAATATATGTATTTTATTACAAACAGCATTCTTTCTTTCTTTGATAAGACTCAATAGAACCCATTTCTGTGTATTCTGTTCAGATATTCATTACAACATAGAATATTAGTTGGACTGCATTTCTTGGCTGCTGTGAATATCGCTTGGATGGACATAGACATGTAAAGGCCCCTATCACACGCCACATTCATTTGTGTTCTATTCAGCAGAGATATAGTAGTATTTTAAATTTTTTAGTAATTGTAATATTTTTTATCATTAGGTTGACACTAATTTGCAGTTCCTTCAACAAGTCATGTCTCCTTGTTTTTCTACATCTTTGCCACATACGCTGTCCTTTGAACACTTTTCATTTCCCATCTGATTATTTGTGTATCTTTTCTTAGGAAGTCTATATCTATTTCTTATCTGAAAATTAGATTAAAAACATGATTTAAGAATTTGAATTTCACATATTCTGAACATTGATTCATTATCATATTTTATTTTAAAATTGTTTATTTTTTATTGAAACAACTTTGGTGTGTAAAGTGAAGTCCCTTGTGATTTTCATAACAATATTTACTAGTTAATTACTTTTAAACTGACTGTTTTAGAATATCTGATTTATCCTTAATTGAATTTCTTATATGGCTGCTGTACCCTGGTAGTTAATAATGCTTTGTATTTTTAAAATATTTATTTTTAATACATATCTTAATAAAGTACCAATACCCAAAGTTCAAAAAATTAAAATATATAACCCAGTGAGTGATTGCAGTTGTTGGGAGATAGGATAACTCATGACTCGTTCTACACTGTCCAGCTGAAAAACAGGTCTGGGGAAACTGTAAGACCAGGGATATTTTAATATATGTCAAAGAATGAATATAATTGATAATATACATGGCCAAAGATAGAAATCAAACGATCATCTTAAATAAGTGCAGAGTATGCCTTTATCAAAATCTAATACCTATTTATGATATACTTATAAATAGTCTAGTGAAGAAACCACATTTCTACACAAATACCAAAACTATAGTCAATGTCATATAAAATGAGAAATGCTCAATGCATTGTCTCAAAATCAAGGGCAAACAAGGATGTACACTCTACACTCTTATTCAATACTGTGCTTAAAGTCATCACAAGGGCAATAATAAAAGAAAAGAAAAGCAGATGAACATAAGAGATGATGTCAGAGTATTCCTTTTTACAAGTGATATGTTCCTAGTGTTCCTGTACATAAGAACCCTTAAAGGCTCTACCAGTTGATTTTAGAGCTGACAACTTCTTTTAAGTCATAGACTACAAAATAACACTCAACGAAGACTGCCCTTCTTGCATACAAACAATAAATACTGAAGAGTATTGAGACAATTACATATACAGTAATCACCAAAATAAATAAATAAAGCTTCAGAGAAACAACCAAGGAATCTTTAAAAGACCTCTTCAAGGAAAGCTTTACAACACTGAAAAGAAACTGAAAAAAGACAGTAGAACAAGAAGAGGTATCCCCTGCTCACATACTGGAGGAATTCAATATTTTTTTTTAAATGGCTACACTACAAAAGGCAACTTAGAAATTCAATTCACTTTCAGTCAAACTTCTGGGCCTAGGAAAAACAATCTTGTATTTTGTATGGAAGTCCAAAAGACTAAGAATTGCCAAACCAATCCTGAACAAAATAATATGACAGGAGTATAAACACACCTGATGTTAAAATATACTACAGATCAGAGCCATAGTAATAAAAACAACATAAATGGCTCTGGCACAAAAATAGACCCGTACATTGATGGAATAAAATGGAGGTGTCAGATCTAACTCCACCCAATTACTGATGAGTAATTTTTGGCAAAGTTTTCAAGAATATACATTGTAGATAAGATAGTACTTGGAAACCAGGTAGAGAGTAGAGAGTAGAGAAAAGGACAATGGGAAGTCAATATAATCACCCTACATGATATATTTGAACAAAGCACCACTGTGAAACACATACTTGGTACAATGTATATATTTACACAATGTGTATTTTTTTCCCTAATGGAAAAAAATGTAAAAACTAAAAAAAAAAAACATTAAGTAGCTTTAAACACAATTAAAGGTTCAATTATGGTAGCAAAATAAAGTATTTATTTAAAATATTTATATATAAACAAATTAATTTATTACCATCTAAATAACAGTAGCAAACAAAGTTAGAAATAAATGATGATATTTTCAGAGAGAAATAAGACAGAAAAATTAGTTTATCTTTAAAGGTGTGTCCTCTTGTAACCTAACCAAGCTACTACCGTGGATGATGTGTCCCCATTCCTGAGTTTATGAGCTGTATAATTGGACTTTAAGGAGCATGACATTAGAAAAGAAACAATCTGTTTAGAGAGTGGGTTTGGAAGAAATTAAAAATAAAAGTCAGGGCTGAATATGACACAATATATACATGTATGGAATTTTACAATCTCATTTTATAACGTATAAATATAATTATATACCAATATAAAAGTATATAATATATAAATGTTAAATCTCAAATTAAAAATATTTGTACATTTAAAAACTATACACAAATGCATAAATATATATGACTATTAATTAGTATAGCAGTATCTTATAACTGCATGGCTCATTTTGCATTAATTAGTTCATATAATTAAAATTTATAATATGCAAACACATATTTTTCAGATTTTTCTATAGTTTTATTTTTATAAAATTTGTCAATTTTGTTTTGCAAATGTTTCTAATTTTCTCAATAGTATTATTTTGACCTTTTTATTATTTTATTAATTACACTTTATTCACTTTTTGTCTATCTTGTTGATTTTCTCAAAAAACCAGCTCTTGGTTTCATTGATTCTTTGAATAGTTTTATTTGTTTCTAATTTATTGATTTCAGCCCTGAGTTTGATTATTTCCAGCCTTCTATTCCTCTTTGGTGTGTCTGCTTCTTTTTTTTTTTTTTTTTTTTTTTTTTTTTTTTT
>NW_026596240.1:5105584-5142851 GCF_907164565.1 Psammomys obesus | reverse complement strand
TTTTTTTTTTTTTTTTTTTTTTTTTTTTTTTTTTTTTTTTTTAGGGCTTTTAAGTGAACCATTAAGTTGCTTGCATGAGATGTTTCGAATTGAAGGCACTTAGTGCTATGAACTTTCCTCTTATCACTGCTTTCATTGTGTCCCATAAGTTTGGGTATGTTGTGCCTTCATTTTCATTGAATTCTAGGAAGTCTTTAATTTCTTTCTTTATTTCTTCTCTGACCCAGCTGTCATTTAGAAGCAAGTTTTTCAGTTTCCATGTGTGTGTAGGCCTTTCGCTATTTTTGTCATTGAGGTCCAGTTTTAGTCCATGGTGATCAGATAGGATACAAGGGATTATTTCAATCTTCTTGTATCTGTTGAGGATTGCTTTGTGACCAACTATATGGTCTATTTAGGAGAAGGTTCCATGAGGTGCTGAGAAGAAGGTAAATTCTTTTGAGTTTGGGTGAAAGGTTCTGTAGATGTCCTTGAGGTCCATTTGATTCATGACCTATGTCAGAGTTATTGTTTTTTTGTTTAATTTCTGTTTTGTTGACCTGTCATTTGTTGAGAGTGGGGTGTTGAAATCTCCCACTATTAATGTTTGGGGGTCTATGAGTGGTTTAAGTTTTATTAAAGTTTCTTTTACAAATGTGAGTGTCCTTGCATTTGGGGCATAGTTGTTCAGGATTGTCATATCCTCCTGGTGGATTTTTCCTTTGATGAGTATGAAGTGTCCTTCTCTATCTCTTTTGAATGATTTTGGTTGAAAATCTACTTTATTAGATATTAGAATGGCTACTCCTGCTTGCTTCTTGGGTTCATTTTCTTGGAAAACTGTCTTCCAGCCCTTTACTCTCAGGTAATGTCTATCTTTGTGATTTAGGTGTGTTTCTTGTATGCAACAGATTGTTGGGTCTTGTTTACACGTCCATTCTGTTAGTCTGTGTCTTTTTATTGGAGAATTGAGTCCATTGATTTTGACCTTTTTATCTACTAATTTTTTGATCCATAATACAGGCTCATGCACTTTTACAAACTCCTGGTATTTAGCTTAATTCTTATACTTTGCTGTCAAAATGACCATTATATCAAAATCTTAATTGAGCATTTTAGCAAGAGTCCTCCCTCTTGATTAGTTTTATTTAGGTGTACAGATTTTAGTAGGTTTATCCTATATTATAGGTTTATATGAGTGAGTGTATACCCTGTGCTTTCTGCTTCTGGGATAGCTCACTCAGGATGATCTTTTCTAGATCCCACCATTTACATGCAAATTTCATTTCCTTGTTTATGATTGCTGAGTAATATTCCATTGTGTAGATGTACCACAATTTCTGTATCCATTCCTCCACTGAGGGAAATCTGGGCTGTTTCCGTCTTAATTGATGATTTCAAAATTTAAATAAACTATGGGAAGGGTAGATGTTTGGGGTCATATCTTATCTTTGGCTGGATTTCTTCCACCTGTGGATATTATGTTTTGACAAGTTCTCCCATTCCACCTCCATTACAATGATTTAAAACCTCTGGAAATATGAGCAAAGCATATCTTTTCTTCTATCATTTATTCTTGCCATGTGTTTCATCACACCAATGGAAAGTTCCACAAAAATTTATATTGCATTATAAATAATAGTAGTCTCACTAAAAAATCAACAAGATGGTTATAAAGATCTAGCAAAAGGAAGAAGCCATATTCACCTGATAGCGGAAACCTCATGTTGTCAAAGTCTTTCTAGGAGAATATGTCTATTTCGATTGTTGCTGTTGATAACACAAGAAGGGATTTTTCAAAATTTTATTCCAATATCAAATCATCAAAACTCCCTTCATGCCCAATGGTGATTTTCATTTATATTGTCAATGATGAATTCGTCCTTTCTGTTAACACTGGATGGGAGGAAGAATAGAGCACATACTTTTTCCCACTCTCACAAAGATGACTTCCCTTAATCATTTAGATAAGTTTTACTGGTGATTAATATTTATTCAAGTATTAGTTTTAAAACAGCATATAATATAAATTTTTAGTAAACACAAAGATACTTTTGGCATTATATTGATGAGGCTATGTGAACCTGAATCAATTTGTAGTTTTAATATATTTAATAATTCACTTAATAATTTTAACATACAAATATTTGATTTGGATTTGAGTCTTAACATAGGTATGCTATGTCTACCTGCTTTTGTGCTTAAACTTCTCATTTTAAAGATATTTTAAAAGATCTCACTTTACAAATCTACTTTCCCCATTTCTTGAATATTTTCATGTGGTATTAAGCCTACTTATCCAAAGCTTTGAAAAAGTCATTGTGCTATCTGGCTTTTGTTTCTTTGATACTGAAACACTATTTGACATCAGACACTCCTTTTCCCATCTTTACACTTTAATTTTATATTTTATTACTTGAGAAAATGAAAGATATTAGAGCAAATGATTTTAAACCTGCCCTTCAGCTCTGATAGGCAAGCACTTAAAATGAAGTGTTATAGGAAGGTTGTAAGATAAAGCCAGCAATAGAATTAGAAAGAAAGCCCTCAGGATATATCTTTAGACTTCCTCTTTTGAGAGGAAATTTTCATAAGAGTGAGGAAACATATAGATAAAGTAAGAGTATATAAAGTAAGAGTAAAGATGAAAAAATGTAGAAGCAAAATGAGAGAAAACAACCAAGGACAAATATTGGAACTCATAATATAGTTGACTAATTTCCCCAAAGTTGTTCATCTGTAGACTCACGTAGTTCATTGATTAATAATAAATAATACTATTGAGTGATTTATTAATTTAGTGTCAATGCATGCCTGATGTGTGTACTGAGTGGGAGGGTCACACATGCCTGGTGTGCATGTGAAGATGAGAAGACTTTAGAGAGTCAGTTCTCTTCTCATTTCTTTAAATAGAATACAAGGATAGAATTTAGGTTTCCAGAACTTTCTGGCAAGTGACTTTACCTACAGAGTCATTTCTCCAATCCCAGATGTTTCATTTTATTATTTCTGTTCTTATCAAATTTATGAGATATGAAAATATCAGAAATATCTGCCCAATCATAGATCTCTTACACCTTCAGAAATCTGGTTTTCTTGTGGCACAGTTTTCATTCTCAAAAAACCTCTTGAGTCAGATTTCACTTTTTCCACAATAGCCATGGCAAACAGCACTCTAAGTGATGTAAACCTTCTACATACATACTGCTGTCCAATGTCAGCAGTCACCCTATTCTGGCTTGTGCTTTTGCTTTAAGAGAACCAGTCTCTAAGGCAAACACCTAATCATATAATTCTATTTTAAAGTCAAATCCCATTTTTCCAGGATGGGGTTAATATTTGATAAAACACCTTACCAGGAACAAACAGTGTGGATTCAGCTGATTGAAAGCTCCAGCCTCAGGCTTTTGAGTGAATGGTTTATAGGTATGCATCATCAAGTATACAAAACCATTTGGTTTCTGACTGTACATAAAGGGTTTTATGAAGATTGTGGAGTTAAACAGCATCTCTCAATAACACCATTTAGTGGGGGTTAATGAAGTGTGATGAAAAGGTACAAAAGCAGGAAATCAAAAATATGTGCTTAACTTATAGAAACAAATGTCCTGGGTCTTGTGTTCAAGGCTAACATAACCCAATAAGACAAACAATAACAGCAATGAAAAATCCAAAACATATACAAAACAAAACAAAAAATGAATGTAAAAAGAAAAAAAGAGATGATCATGTGGTTTTTCTCCTTCATTTTGTTTATGTGGTGGATTACACTGATGGATTTCCATATGTTGAACCACCCTTGCATTCCTGGGATGAAGCCTACTTGGTCATGGTGGATGATATCTTTGATGTGTTCTTGGATTCGGTTTGCAAGTATTTTATTGAGTATTTTTGCATCAATGTTCATAAGAGAGATAGGTCTGAAGTTCTCTTTTTTTTGTTGGATCTTTGTGTGGTTTAGGTATCAAAGTGACTATGGCTTCATAGAATGAGTTTGATAGTGTTCCTTCTATTTCTATTTTGTGGAATAGTTTGAGGAGAATTGGTGTTAGTACTTCTTTGAAGGTCTTGTAGAATTCTGTGCTGAAGCCATCTGGTCCAGGGCTTTTTTTGGAGGGGAGACTGTTAATGGCTGCTTCAATTTCCTTGGGAGATATAGGGCTATTCAGTCTTTCTACCTGATCTTGACTTAATTTTGGTAGATGGAATCTGTCAAGAAAGTTATCCATTTCATTTAGATTTTCAAATTTTGTGCCATATAGGCTTTTGTAGTATGACCTAATAACCGTTTGGATTTCCTCAGTGTCTGTAGTTATGTCCCCATTTTCCTTTCTGATTTTGCTGATTTGCATGGTTTCTCTCTGCTTTTTAGTTAGTTTGGAGCTAAACAGAGAATTCTCGAAAGAAGAACATCGAATGGCAGAGAAACACTTAAAGAAATGCTCAACCTCATTAGCCATTAGGGAAATGCAAATCAAAACGACCCTGAGATTTCACCTTTCACCCATCAGAATGGCCAAGATGAAAAACTCAAGTGATAGCACATGCTGGAGAGGTTGTGGAAAAAAGGGAACCCTCCTCCATTGCTGGTGGGAATGTAAACTGGTTCAACCACTTTGGAAGTCAATCTGGCGCTTTCTCACACAACTAGGAGTAGTGCTACCTCAAGATCCAGCTATACCACTCCTAGGTATATACCCAAAATTTGCTCAAGTACACAACAAGGACATTTGTTCAACCATGTTCGTAGCAGCTTTATTTGTAATAGCCAGAACTTGGAAACAACCCAGATGTCCATCAACGGAGGAATGGATACAGAAATTGTGGTATTTTTACACAATGGAATACTACTCAGCAATCAAAAAGGAGGAAATCATGAAATTTGCAGGCAAGTGGTGGGATCTAGAAAAGATCATTCTGAGTGAAGTATCCCAGAAGGAGAAAGACAAACTGGGTATATACTCGCTTATATAGACCTACAGGATATGATAAACATAATGAAATCTACACACCTAAAGAAGATAATCAAGAAAGTGGACACAGGCGAAGGTGATTAATCCTCATTTAAAAAGACAAATGGGATGTGCAATGAACTTATGACAGGAGTCTACCACAAAAGGCATCTGAAAGACTCTACCTAGCAGTGTTTCAAAGCAGACACTAAGACTCATAACCAAACCCTCGGCAGAGTGCAGGGAATCATATGAAAGAAGGGAAGTTAGTATGATATGGAAAGGATAGGATCTCTACAAGGACCAAATATATCTGGGCACAGGGTCTTTTCTGAGACTGACACTCAACCAAGGACCATCTATGGATATAACCTAGAACTTCTGCTCGGATGTGGCCCATGGTAGCTCAGTAACCAAGTAGTTTTCCAAAGTAAGGGGAACACGGACTATTTCTAACAGGATTTCAAGGGCAGGCTGTTTGACCCCCGCCCCCCGGGGAGGAGCAGTCTGTTAGGCCACAGAGGAGGACTTTGCAGCCAGCCCTGAAGATACCTGATAAAACAGGGTCAGATGAAAGGGGAGGAGGTCCTCCCCTATCAGTGGACTTGGAAAGGGGCAGGGAGGAGACCAGGGAGGGAGTGTGGGGTTGGGGAGGGAATGAGGGAGCGGGATACACCTGGGACACAGAGTTAACAAAATGTAACTAAAAAGAAAAAAATAATAATAAAAAAAAGAAAGAGTGCTTCTTCTAGGATTTGTGCGGTGGTAAGGCTTTGTGCTTCACTCAAATTGACTAGACATTTAATCCATGAATATTTTAAAGAATAAAATGGTCACTTACTTGTGCATTCCAAGAACATAAGAGAGCATGGAATTCTGTAAGTAAATTTCCAAGGGCAGAGCAGATCAGCATTTGAAGAAAAACCTTGTCTGGTATAATCTGAGCACAAACCAGAAGAGCTGTTTTGTGTTGACTAAAGAATAGTCCATGGTCCCAGTATCCTCCACCCATAGGCCAAATAAAAACTCCCACAAACTGAGAACCAGGAGTATACACGTTTTAAAAATAACTCCATTGAGTTTGATATTGGCTATAGGCTTGCTGTATATTGCCTTTAGTATGTTCAGGTGTGTGCCTTGTATCCCTGATCTCTCCAAGACTTAAAACATGAATGGATGTTGGATTCTATCAAATGCCTTTTCATCATCTTAGGAGATGACCACCATGTGGTTTTTCTCCTTCAGTTTGTTTATGTGATGGATCACACTGATGGATTTTCATATATTGATCCACCCTGCATGCCTGGGATGAAGCCTATTTTGTTATAGTTGATGATATCCTTGAGGTGTTCTTGTATTCGGTTTGCAAGTATTTTGTTGAATATTTTTCATCGATGTTTATGAGGGAGATTGACATGAAATTCTCTTTCTTTGTTGGGTCTTTGTGAGGTTTAGGTACCAAGGTGACTATGGCTTCATAGAATGAGTTTGGTAGTGTTCCTTTTGTTTCTATTTTGTGGAATAGTTTGAAGAGTATTGGAGTTAGCTCTTCTTTGAAGGTCTGGTAGAGTTCTGTGCCAAAACTATCTGGCCCTTGGATTTTTTTGCATGGGAGACTTTTGATGAAAGCTTCTATTTCCTTAGGGGATATAGGACTATTTAATTTATTTACCTGGTTTTGATTCAGCTTTAGCATGTGGAATCAGTCAAGAAAATTGTCCATTTTATTTAGATTTTCAAATTGTGGCATATAAGCTTTTAAAGTAAGTCCTAATTGTTGTTTGGATTTCTTCAGTGTCTGTGGTTATATCCCCTTTTAGTTTTTGATTTTGTCGATTTGTATAATGTCTCTCTGCCTTTTAGTTAATTTGGCTATGGGATTGTCTATCTTAATTGATTTTCTCAAAGAACCAGCTCTTGGTTTCATTGATTCTTTGAATTGTTTTATTTATTTCTAATTTATTGATTTCAGCCTTGAGTTTGATTATTTCCAGCCACCTACTCCCCTTTAGTGTGTCTGCTTCTTTTTTCCTAGGGCTTTTAAGTGAGCCATTAAGTTGCTTGCATGGGATGTTCTAATTTCTTCTTGAAGGCACTAAGTGCTATGAACTTCCTCTTAGCACTGCTTTCATTGTGTCGCATAAGTTTGAGTATGTTGTGCCTTCATTTTCATTGAATTCTAGGAAGTTTTTAATTTCTTACTTTATTTGTTCTCTGACCCAGCTGTCATTTAGTAGCAAGTTGAAGAGAAACTGAAAACAATCCCACTGAAATCAGGGACAAGACAAGGCTGCCCACTCTCTCCATATCTCTTCAACATTGCTCTTGAAGTCCTTGCTAGAGCAATAAAACAATTGAAGGAGATCAAGGGATAAAAATTGGAAAGGAAGAAGTCAAAGTATCACTATTTGCAGATGATATGATAGTATACCTGAGTGACCCCAAAAACTCTACTAGGGAACTCTTATAGCTGATTAACACCTTCAGCATGTGGCCAGATACAAAATTAACTCAAAAAAAAGAAAAATGAATAGCTCTCCTGTATACAAAAGACAAAAAAAGCTGAGAAAGAAATTAGGGAAACAACACCCTTCACAATAGCCACAAAGGACATAAAATACCTTGGTGTAACCCTAACCAAGCAAGTCAAAGACTTGTATGAAAAAATTTTCCAGTCTCTGAAGAATGAATTAGAAGAAGATATCAGAAGATGGAAAGATCTCCCATGCTCATGAAAGAAGTGGGAAACAGTAAGATCTGGAGAGGACAGGAACTCCACAAGTAGAGCAACAGAACCAAAAATCTGAGCACAGGAGTATTTCCTGAAACTTATACTCTAACCAATGACCATGCATAACCTAAGACCCCTGCACAGATGTAGCTCATGGCAGTTCAGTTTCCAAGTGGGTTCCATTGTAATAGGAACAGGGACTGCTTCTGAAATGAACTGATTGGCTTGCTTTTTAATTACCTCCCCCTGAGAGAGGAGCAGCATTACCAGTCCACAGAAGAAGACAATGCAGCCACTCCTGATGAGACCTAATTGACTAGGATCAGAAGGAAGGAAAAGAAGACCTCCCCTATCTGGTGACTTGGGGAGGGGCATGTATGCAGAGGGTGGAGGAAGGGAGGGATTGGGACTGGAGGAGAGAGGAAACCACAGAGGGAATACAAAGTGAATAAAGTGTAATTAACAAAGAATTTTTAAAAAATGTAAAAAAAAAATAAAAAATAACTATACTTTTTAAAAGACTGTACATTCATCAATCATTTCTGGAATCCATTATCTATAAGGTTCTCTGACTGACATCACTTGGAAAAGATGCTGTGTTTTCTTTTGAGGATGAAGCTGGCTCTTAGTGAAGCTGTGTTGGAATCACTGCTGCCTTAGGTGCTTGTTCTCTATTTCTCTGAGAAAGTTTAGAGGGAACAAATGACTTATGAGTAGATTTTCACTTATAGAAAAAAAAGAGAAATCCTCTTTATTTTGCACACTTCTATCATATTCCCCCAAAGTTTATAGCCATTTTAGGAGCTAAATTTAACTGACTTTAACACAGAAATACATACCTGTAAATGTATCTTGCACTGCTTCTCCAAACATTCAGATTCCTTTCAAAATTCACTATTCCTATCTCCCAAACCTGATATGTTTTTGTGCACAAATTATGTAAGTCCAAACTTGTTTAAATCACAGATTTGATACTACTTCTAAAATGGGAAATTGGACTATATATCGTTTTGAAGGATAGTACTAATCATTTTTCTGTGATAAAAGGCTATTGCAATTAACAAGTTGCAGAAGGAAGAGTTTATTTGGGTTTTGGTTCCAGCAGGGGAGTTCCTGATGATGAAGAATGCATGGAAGCAAGCAGCTAAAGTAGGAACCTGACATCTCAACCACAGGCATGACGCAGAGGGCATGACAGAAATGAGGGAACGCTGTAAACTCTCTAAGCTACACCAGGTGAAGTAATCCATCCAGAAGTCTTGACCTTCTAAACATTCCATAAACCATCAGACTATGTCACTAGCCAGGAACTGAGTATCCAAACACATGAGTCATTTCTCATTCAAACTGTGATAAGAAACATTCAAATAAAGCTATATAGATGAACAAAATATTTGTGCTACAAACTCTTCTTAAGTAGCATAACAGTGTTGATAATTCTTTTGGCAATTCCTTATTTAGTATCACTGCTACATAAAATCTCAAAAAAAAAAAAAGCCTGTAATAATTACCAAACTATTTTATTTCTAACATGAGCTCAATCCTCCACCCAATGGAAAAGTTTTTACAGTGCTTTTCCAAAAAGTTTCTTCCAGAAGACATCAAACCTATTTCCATTTTATTTTTCCAACTGACACTTAAATAGTCTTTGAATTTTATTTTCTTCAAAATTATGCAGTTTTTCTCAGTCCTTCCAAGATCTATGCATTTTTTGAGACTTAAATTTCTAGCACAGAAATTAAGCCTTCTGAACTTTAGTCTTTTAGTTAATGGGTAATCTAATAATTTCTACAAAAAATAGAAGAAAATGTCTCTATATTAATTCTATGCTATCAATGACTATGGAATCTTGTCTGTGTGTTGTTTGCCATGTAAATTTATGTTTTAATTTATAGTCTCTTAATTTTTAAATTATTACAGTTTATTCACTTTGTATCTCAGCTGTAGCACCCTCAGTCATCCCCTCCCAGTCCCTCCCTCCCTTCCTCTTCTTCTCCATGCTCCTCCCCCAGTCCACTGATAGAGTAAGTCCCCTCCCCTTCCATCTGACCCTAGCCTATCAGGTCACATTGGGACTGTCTGTATTGTCCTCCTCTGTGGCCTGGTAAGGCTACACTCCCTCCAGGGAGAGGTGGTCAAAGAGCTAGCCACTGAGTTCATGTCAGAGACAGTCCCTGCTCCCCTTACTAGGGCACTCACTTGGAGAATGAGTTGCAGTGGGCTACATCTGAGCAAGGCATCTAGATTATATCCATGCTTGTATCAGTCCTGGTTACAGTATTGTCTTTGCAAAGACCTCTGGGCCTAGAACTTTTTGGTTTTGTTGGTCTCGTGGAGTTCCTGTTTCCTGCATGTCTTTCTATCTCCCCTTCTTTCATAAGATTCCCTGCATTCAGACCAAAGTTTGCCTGACTCTCAACATCTACTTTGATACCCTGCTGGGTAGCATCTTTCATAGGTCCTCTGCAGTAGGCTCTTGTCCTGTTCCCTGTTTTCTCCCACTTCTGATGTCTATCCCATTTGCTTTCTGACTGAGGATTGAACATCTTCTGTAAAATCCTCCTTCTTGCTCAGCTTCTTCAGATATATAGATTTTAATATGATTATCTTATATTATATCACTAATATCCATTTATAAGTGAGTATATACCATGGATGTCTTTCTGCTTCTGGGTTACTTCACTCAGGATGATCTTTTCTAGTTCCCACCATTTGCCTGCAAATTTCATGATTACCTTGTTTTTAATTGTTGAGGAGTATTCCATTGTTTAAATGTACCAGAATTTCTGTACACATTCCTCTGCTGAGGGACATCTGGGTTGTTCACAAATTCGACTATTATGAATAAAGTTCTTATGAACATGGTTGAGCAAATGTCCTTGTTGTACACTTGAGTGTATTTTGGATGTATACCTAAGAGTGGTATAGCTAGATCTTGAGGTAGCCCTATTCCTAATTTTCTGAGAAAGCTCAAGATTGATTTACAAAATGGTTGTACAAGTTTATATTCCCACCAGAAATGGAGGAGGGTTCCCCTTTCTCCACATCCTCTCCAGCTTATGTTGTCACTTGAGTCCTTTAAAGATATATTTGTAAAGAATTCGTGGTGAAATAGCAAGCATGTTGGAGCTGAAATTGCATGTATGTTTAATGAGTAATGAGAGTCATGCCCTCTACCTACTGATGCATTTAAAAGAAGGCAACTTAATAAGAAACAGTAGAGTAAAAAAGAAGTGGTGTTGCCTGTGCTGAGAGACATGCTCACTAATCTGCCCTGAGTCTGTATCCAGTACTAGAAAAGATGCAGTGGTTTTTCCTGCTGTTTCTCTCAGTGCTCTTCATCCAACAATCAAAATAATGGCTGTTGTTATTTTTGTCCCTTTTAAAACTGATCTGAAATGGATCTGAAATGGCAACGCTGACATCCCAGGGAATCTGAACAGCAGCTCATGCAGCAAGAGCAAAGTGACTGGCAGGTCGTACTATGCACCTCCAAACCCTAACATCTGTGTTTCTCAGGTGAGAGGAGAATCCATGTGGAAACACTTGGGTTCATCTTTAGGTCACCCTGCTAATACAGGTTTCCCTAGCTCCTACATAGTGCACAGCCACAGCCCTAACCCACATGCTCAAGTTCACCATCTGTGGATACCTTCCCGTTGCTCGCAGCACCAATCTCCAACTCCCACTCCTACTGTCAATGGAGTGGATATCTTCAGGCACCAGGTGTAAGGCTCCAGACCCTGGGCCACTCTCACCATCCTTTGGAAAGGTACCTTCCAGGATCTGGCGCACCCAGTTGCAAACTTGAGGCCTAGTATTATCATCCAGGGAGTGTGGCTCCAACCTTGGAACTCCAGATGCTCAGGACCCACAGAAGTAACCCCAGATACTGCTCCAAGACTCAACCCATCTCCCTAAGGTGAACAACAGGATGTCTGAGCTCATGGGTTCTTTAAAAAGTCTGCTTCCAGCAAGCACAGTGTCTGATCACAGTGTCTGGGCACATTAATGCCAGAGCAAGAAAGCCAGTGGGGACAGCTAACTCAAGTGTTTACCTATGCAGAAAGGAAGATCCCTGGGCTCTTGAGGAATCCACGTGGTCCCCAAGATCAAACATCTGAGGAGACACACAGGCAATTTCCTGAGATAGAACAGCTAGTCTGAGATCATTCCTACCAATCTGAGATGGGCTCCTGCAAGAACATCCAGCTTCCTGCCCAAGGCTGCTTCCACAAGAACTCCAGTAAGCAAGAGGAGCTAGCATCCTATACCAGACACAACCAGATGACTAAAAGTCTGAGTAAAAACAAAAACAAACAAACAAACAAACAAAAACACAATCAACAAAAGCCAAAACACTATGACAGCCCCGGAAACCAGTTATCCAAAGACAAGGAGCCCTAGATGCCCTAAAATAACTGAAATACAAGAAAATGACTTTAAATCTATGTTTATGAAGATGATATAGGAGGAACCGAATAAAATCCATAAAGAAATACAGAAAGATACAGTCAAACAGATTGAAGCCTTTAGATAAATGAATTAAATCACTGAAAGAAATACAGGAAAGTTCAAACAAACATGTGAATGAATTGAAAAAATCATTATTTAATGAAAGGCAAGAAAACACAAAGGTGAAGATAATCAACAAAACTGCTCAATATCTGAACATGAAAATAGAAACAATAAAGAAAGTACAAACTGAAGAAATCCTGGAGAGGGAGAACTTAGGAAAGAAAACAGGTACTACACAGGTAAGCATCACCAACATAATACAAGAGATGGAGGGAAGAATCTCATGTGTAGAAGACACAATGGAGGAAATCCATCTGTTTGTCAAAGGAAACATTAAAGCCAAAAAAAAAAAATCTTAATACAAAACATCCAAAACATCAAGGACACCATGACAAGAAGAAAGCTAAGAATAATAGGAATAGAAGAAAGAGAAGATTCCTGGGGGACATAAAAGGATCCAGAGGAGCCAGGAGCTCCACAAGAACACCAACAAAGTCAAAAAATCTGGCCAGGGCCAACTGCAAAGACTGATCCACCAACCAAGGACCATGAATGAAGTGGACCTCTAACCCCTGCTCAGGTGTATCTCATAGGCTGCTCGGTCTCCTAGTAATGGGAGCAGGGTTTTTTCTCTGACATAAACTTGATTGTCTGCTCTTTGATAACTTGCCTCTGGCAAGATGGCCTTTCCAGGTCACAAAGCAAGAGGATCCTGGCAGTTCTGATGAGACCTGATAGGCTAGGGTAGACAGTAGCTTAGGAAGATCCCCCTTTCAGTGGATTAGGCAAGAGTGGTAGGGAGGAAGAGGAATGGAGGGTGGAACTAGGAGGAGATGAGGGAAGGGGTAACAATCAGGATATAAAGTGAATAAATTATTTTTAAAAAGTGATATTCAATGTATTTTAAGTGGAGAGCAGATCTTATCATATTTCACTGTATACTTGTATTCAATTCTCAATAAAGAAAGCAAACAAAAAACATCATCCATTCAGGTTCTTTTGTTCTCATTCAACTCTTCTGCCTTTTCATTTTTTTTTTTTTCAGGTCTACTAAGCTTTTTCTTACACAGATTAAACTATGAATACGACTTTATATATCCCATCATCCATCAGTTCTTCTTTATTTAATGTTATATTATTATCCTTGAGTCCTTGTCGTCAGTTTTATTATTAAGTGTCTCCATTAACAACACAGTATTAATACATCTTATTGAATAGGATGCATATTAATAGGCCTGTATATAGCATCTTCTCTAGGCAGAGAATTCTTCCTAGATTAACATTTAAAAACATATTTTATCAAATCCCAGGAATAAGGGGATTATAGCAACATTTGCATAGAAGAAATTAATGCATTTCTGTCTCACATTTTTTAATCTAAAAAGAACTCTGAGTTCATTTAAAGAGAGTTCTAGTCCCATCTCTCTGGTAACCCTGCACTACTTAACATGCTTCCTGATTCTAAATAAAATTTCAAAGAACTTATTTGTCTCTTAGTGTTGAACTAGGCACTTGATCCATGATTTATACAAAGCCCATTTTTATGTTTTCCTGTATTTTTATTTTTCTTCCTTATTTGTTTTTGCTACCAACATTTAACACATTGGACAAAGCTCAAGGAAAACTCAAACAGTAAAGTAAAAAATAAGACTCAGAAGATGTTCTGATGGTTTAGCATTCCCTTCTTTTCCAGTTCTCATAAAATATGGCATCAACATTAATACTATTTGTTATTTTTATTGACTGTATCCATAGTTTTCATATTACACATATGAATCTTGCTACATAAGGGAGGCATTAGAAGAGGCTTAAGAAAAAATGGAAAAGGTCTTGTCAGTAAAATATAAAGGTCTTGGTAAAATATAAATAATGAACTAATTTAGAAACCCTAGCCTTGCGACATACTAATTTTGTGACAGAAAGCAAGATAGTAAGCCTTCATTTTATTTTTCATTGCACCTAAAATGATCTAAAATAAAATTGGGACTATAGATGGGGGAGGGGCAATTAAGAGATTTCTTTCAGGGCTTCTGATGGAATAGCTCACTGTGTGGGTATATACATACAGCCTTCTAAATACTTCTCTACTATTTTCTCTATTACAATGGCCTTCAATTCAGGACATTTCTGAACTAATCTCTTACACTGAAATCACAACCTTAAAGAGAACCCACTATATATTTTGCCATCTGAGTTATATGTGTCACTTAAACTGGATTTTTCCACCATACTTTTTTTTTTTTTTTTTTACTGAAAAAAAAAGCAAATAATTTTTATTGGGTAGGGGCATTCTTCAGAATTTTCCACAATTAATTTGTTAATTGCCAAACACATTCACACATTTTTTTTTCCATCAAAGGAATGGAAAATGTATATATATATCTCCTAGGTAAAATCTTCAGGGATATCATGATAAGAAAAGAGATACCAGATTTGTGAAAGTAAGAGAAAATATTATTGTATTTGTTTTTCACTTCAAATATTTGTGGTGAAAGTCCTTTGAGTTGATTTCTGACCAAATCCCTCTGTGTTACAGCTTTACTTCATTTCTATACATTCACAAGGAATCAATATCTATCTGATATTTAGGACAATGATATTGTCAGTATATCAGGTCCAATAAAGAAAAAAATATATAATAGTTATGCTCTGCTTGTGTCTCAATAAGGGGTTTTACATAAAGCAAGCTCTCTCCAGTGTAAAACTGCAGCCACACCCTCCAAAAAACATCCAAGATTAAGGCCAAATGACTCACATCAACTGCTGATACAGGCTTTGTCTGAGATGCAACAAAATCTCAGATTTACAGGAGACTGTCACTTAGACATCCTGTATAAATACTTGGTCACTCAGTCTGAGGCTTGAAAAAAACCTAAGCCTAAACCACATGAGAAACTTAGCAAGATGCTTATTATAATACTTTTAAATTTCATGAGATTATAATTACAACATCTCTCCATTTTGTATCCCTATCCTCCCTCTAAACACTCCCATTAGTCTTCTAAATATTCCTTTCAGTTCATTGTCTCTTCTTTCATTAAGTGTTATTGCATGCATACATGTATATTTATATAAAGAATATGCCTACATATATCCAGCTCAGTCCATATAATATTATGTGTATCTCTCTTTTCAGGTATTAAATTACCAAATCCTGTGTTCTTGCCTGAGGTAGATCATTTCTTCCCCTCCAACTTTCCCTCAGTTGCTTATAGTTTTTTTGCAGGGATGTCTTTATGGGCTTTCACCCTGCACACTTTGCCATTGCCATTGGTGTCTTTCTTGTTCAGTTCAAGTTTGGAGAGTATCATTAATGAGACTTTATGAGGCTGATGTTACTGGAATACACAATCTCACAGGAAACTCCAGTGTTTTGATTTTTACAATCTTTCTATCTCTTCTTCTGCAAAGTTCCCTGACCCTAGGTACAAGAGTGTTTTTCAGATTCATATATTTGAACTGGGGCTTCAACACAGTGTTTTGAGTGGTTGTGGTATTCTATAACTGGCCCAATTCCTTGTAAGAAGAAATTTCCATGATGAAGGATAAGAACTACAATTACATATTGGTTTAAGGACAAATATTTATAGATTGTTGTTAATGATTATGCTAGTTTAGTAAAGTGGTAGTATATATTCCCTTTAATAAAAAAATCAATTTTAAAACACTGATTTAAAACTTTCAAGAATTATTTGTTCTAATTAAATTATTATCAAATGCTTTTTAGCTTTCAGATGAATAGTTGAACACAACACCTATTTCCACTTTCTTGTACTGGAATGTTTCTCATGGCTAAGGCAGATGAAGTAACAATCTTAGTAAGAGTTTAAGTAAACATATAAACACAAAACAATTGAAACAACTACTTTAGGAAGAACAAGCCAGAACAATTCTGTCACAGTGTGAATAGTTTGTAAATTCATAACATAATGATAAAGTGCAATTAATAGAATCCTTGATGAAGTGTGATACCTATACAGTGAGAGCATTGTTTTATTTGAGATGCAACATGTTTAATACAAAATTTACTATAGAGTAGAAAACAGACTTTATATTATTATAATCATAATGACCTATATTATTCAAGGTTCTCTATAGGCAGGGTCTGGATAGTCCAACCATGACTGTCTTTACCCCAGAAGAGAAACCAGATCCTCTCAGACTGTGAAGATAGATGTCCAGCATGCCCAATCCTTGATAAATTGTTGGAAAATTTTGGAGAACCATGGAACTTTAATCTACACTGGAAGCCTGAAGTAGCTGGTTTTTATTCAGTAGTAAACAGCAGCACTGGCAGGAGCAGTGGCAGCCAGAGGAGACACAGCATGAGGAGGAGGCAGACAAACTCCCCAGTGACAGACAGGCTCCCCAAATAGAATTCTGTGCTGAAACCATCTGACACTGGGCTTTTTTTTTTTTTTTTTTTTTTTGATGGGAGACTTTACCTGGTCTTGATTAGCTTTGGTAAGTAGAATCAATCAAGAAAATTTTCCATTTCATTTAGATTTTCAAATTTTGTGGCATATACGCTTTTGAAGTAAGACCAAATGATTGTTTGGATTTCCTCAGTGTCTGTTGTTATGTCTCCCTTTACATTTTTTATTTTAGTTAGTTTGGCTGAGGTTTTGACTATTTTGTTGATTTTCTCAAATAACCTGCTCTTGTTTTCATTGATACTTTAGATTGTTTTATTTGTTTCTAGGTCATTGATTTCAGCCCAGAGTTGTATTATTTCCAGCTGTCTACTCCTCTTTGGTGTGTCTGATTCTTCTTTCCTCCAACCCCCAGGGCTGTTAGGTGAGTCATTAAGTTGCTTGAATGAGATGTTTCAAATTTCTTCTTGCAGGCACTTAGTGCTTTGAACTTTTCTCTTAGCACTGTTTTCATTGTGTCTCATAACTTTGGGTTTGTTGTGCCTTCATTGTCATTGAATTCTCGGAAGACTTTGATTTCTTTCTTTATTTCTTCCCTGACTCACCTGTCATTGAGTAGCAAGTTGTTCAGTTTCCATGTTTGTGTAGGCATTTTGCTATTTCTGTTGCTGTTGAGGTCCAGCTTTAGTAATCTGTTGAGGCTTGCTTTGTGACCAGCTATGTGGTCTATTTTGAAGAAGGTTCCATGAGATGCTGAGAAGAAGGTAAATTCTTTTGTGTTTTGGTGAAATTTTCCGTAGATGTCTATTAGGTCCATTTGATTCATGACCTCTGTAAGTGTCATTATTTCCCTGCTTAGCTTCTGTCTAGATGAACTGTCCCTTGGTGAGAGTGGAGTGTTGAAGTCTCCCTCTCACTATTATGGTGTTGGATCGATGTGTGATTTGAGCTTTAATATTTCATTTACTAATGCAAGTGCTCTTGTATTTTTGGCATAGATATTCAGGATTGTGCTGTCCTCCTGGTGGGTTTTTTCTTTGTTGATAATGAAGTACCCCTTCTTATCTTTTTTGATTAATTTTGGTTGAAAATCTATTTTATTAAATATTAGGATAGCTACTCCAGCTTGTTTTCTGGGTCTGTTTGCTTGAAAAACCTTTTCTAGCCCTTTACTCTGAAGTAGTGTTTATCTTTGTCACAGAGGTGTGTTTCTAGGATGCAGCAGAATTTTGGATCCTGTTTCTGCAACCATTCTGTTAGTCTGTGTCATGTTATTAGAGAGTAGAGTCCACTGATGTTGATGGTTAATAGTGACAAATGAATGTTAGTTTCTTTTATTGTGGAGTTGATGGTATTACTGTGTTTCCAAGCTTTTTATCTTTTAGTTTTCTATGAGAAGTTATCAATATCCTGTGTTTTCTTGGGTATGGTTGGTTTTGTTGGATTGGAGTTTTCCTTCTAGTACCTTCTGTAGGGCTGGGATGCTGTGTAGATATTGTTTAAGTTTAGTTTTGTTATGGAATATTTTGTTTTCTCCTTCTACATTGACTGAAAGCATTGCTGGGTATAGTAGTCTGATTTGTCATCTGTGGTTCCTTAACGTCTGTTTGACATCTGCCCAGGCTCTTCTGTCTTTCATAGTTTCTGTTGAGAAATCTGGTGTGATTCTGATAGGTCTACCTTTATATGTTACTTGACCTTTCTTCCTTGCTGCTTCAAATATTTTTTTTCTTTGCTCTGTAGATTTAATGTTTTGATTACCATGTGGCAGGAATAGTTCCTTTTCTGGTCTAGTCTATCTGTTGTTCTGTAGGCCTCTTGTATGTTTAGGCACATCTCTTACTTCAAGTTGGGAAAATTTTCTTCTTTGATTTTCTAGGAAATATTTTCTGGACCTTGGAGTCCAGAAAATATCTTCTTTCTCATCTATTTCTGCTATTCTAAGACTTCTTCTTTTGATGGCATCCTTTATTTCTTGGATGTCTTCTGTTTGGATCTTTTACTATTTTACTTTGTCTTTGAGAGATGAACCAGTTGCTGCAATTGTATCTTCAGCACGTGAGATTCTCTTTTCTATGTCTTGTATTCTTTTGATGATGTTTACCTTTGTGGTTCCTGATCTTTTCTCTAAGTTCCCTAGTTCCAGAGATTTCTCTGTTTCTGTTTTCTTTGTTGAGTCTAATTCTTTTTTCATGTCTTTGCACCATTCCCTTCATCTGTATGAATGTAGATTCCTGTCCTTCCATGATGGCCTCTATTTTTTTGTTTGTTTGGTTTGTCTGTATATGTCACTATTTGTGCCTCTACATGTGTCTCTATTTGTTTGGTTTTATTTTTCTGTATTTCTTTGAGCCCTGTGTTTATTTCCTCTTTATGTGCCTCTAATAACTGGATAAGAATAGTTTGAGATTATTTTCCTGTGTTTCTGATCAATTAGCATATTCACCGTTTGGGGGTTTGGTGGTTTTGTTGGATGTGTTCTTATCCCCACCTCTTGCCATCTGTTTATCTGTAACATTTGCTGTTTGTTCCTGGATACTTCACATTGGGTCTATCTGTCTCTGGTGTCTGGAGTGTTCTTCATGAGGATGAGAGAGGTCCACTAGTTTGAGAGTGGGTGTTGGCGTTTCAGCTGTATCTATGGGAGACACGTTGCAGGGGCATGTGAGCAAGAAAGGGCATCTGTGTGGAAGTGTGCTTTGAAGGACAGGGTGCTAGAGCATGTAGATGCCTGGAAGGGTGAAGCTTAAGTGCAGGAGGGCAGCCTGGCTAAGTTTGTGGGCACAATGCAGATGAGCAGGTAACCTGAATATCGAGTGGGCTACAGACCTGTCTGACTATCCTCCTGGTAATCAGATCTGTTTGGGCTCCAGAAATAGTTTGCCTAGACCTCATTGGTAGAACCACAGAACAGGGGTTTCAATATTGAGAACGCTGTCCCAAGGATCCCTTAGTTGCCCACAGTGGGGTTGTGGGTGGGAAGGATCTGATGTCTGGCAGCTGGTAGAAGGACCCTGGATCTGAGGCTCTGCACACATTCGCTTGAAGGCACGCTTACTTGCTTGCAGGACTAATCTGAAAGCACAAGGTTTCCCCCATTCTCCACTCTCAGATTTGAGCCTGCAGGGGCAAATGAGAGTGTAGGAGAGCTGTCAGCTCAGTGGTGTCCACTGTTTGGCTGTCAAGCAGGGAGACCCATTACGTGGGCAGCTGCCTATGCCATCTCAGTCACTGAGCACAGAGGCTCCTGCTTGGGCTAGCCACTGTCCTGTGGCAGTTGCAGTCCTGGGAGTCCAGTACAGCTGCCTGCTGTAGCTGCAGAGCTGGGGCCCATACAGCTGCTGCCTCTGCAGTCTCAGACACTGAGCACAGAGGATCATGATTGGGGCTACTACTGCTGCCTCTTCTGAGTAGGAAGGTCCACCCTTGGGGTAAGAGGAAGTGCAGAGTTTGGAATATTCGTTACTCTCAGTCCAGGGAGACATCCACGGATAACCTAGATCCAAACTGTCCCCTCTCACCCAGCAAGCCTCAATGTCTATGTTTTGGCTTCAGCTGCCCCTCTACTCACCAATTTAGGAGTTGTGTCTCTCAGATAAGGTGCATGCTGCTTGACACCATCTTGTAATTTCCCTATTTTTATTTATTTTTTATTACAGTTTGTTCAGTTTCTATCCCAGCTGTGCCCCCCATCCTCTCCCAATCTGCCCTCCCTTCCTTTTCTCCTCCCATGTCCCTCCCACAGTCAAATGAATTTTATATTGTACACAAACAGAAAATTGAAAAATTAAAAATGTTCTAAATCATCTTTTTGTTGAATATCTATTATCCCAACTTAAAATTTCTTGTTTGTTTCTTACTTCTTTTATTTATATTAGTAGGACATGGTGACATGTGTGTCCAGGCATGAGTGTGGATGTTAGAGAAAAAAAAAAAAAAAACTCATGGAAGTCAATTCTCTCCTTTCACCATGTAAGACCCAAGGACTGAACTTAGATCATCAAACTAGGCTACAAGCACTTTCACTAGCTGAGCCACATCACTGGCTCCTGACTTCAGATTTAAACCTCCCTTCCTGACCAGATATAATTTTCCAGCATCTTGTCTTCATTCTAAGATGGTAACCGTTTCACAATATTCATTCTCAGCCTTTTCTAGTATCAGAAATGGTCAGTCATGACTCTTTTGAAGAAATAAAGTAATTCAATTAATATTAGGGAAAATTAATAGCTCCTGAAACTGTGATTTCTTTAATGTATTAGAGAGGATCATTATCCAATTATTCTTTATTGATCAACATACAGAAACAGTGCTATTTACTTTTCTGGCAGAAAGCAACTTGAAAAGGTGTTTGGGGGGCCTCATAATTTGAGGGTATAGGCCTTTAAGATGTGGACAGAATAAAGATGACCACAACTCTCTGCTAGAGAGAGCAGTGCAATACTTTTTGCTCAGGTTTGAGGGAACAAGAGAGCAGAGAAAGGGGAAGATCAAAACCCAGCTCTATTTTTCTTATTTTCCTCATTTTTTTGTTCCATCCTGGACCAAGCTCATGGGATGGTGCAGCCTGCCTTTGATGTGGTCTTCCTTCCCTAGTTAATGTTTTCTTGCATGGCCCTCACAGATATATCTAGATGTGATTCTTCTGGGTCTAGTAAAATTGTCATTGAAAAGAAATAATCACAGACAGTATGGCTGAAGGCTTTTTCACAAGTACAATAGGAGGCTGAGAGCTACATAGGAGTACTTTTGTCATGCAAATGTATGACATGCAAATTTATGTCATACAAAAGCCATACAAATCAATTGGTAATAGAAGTACCAGGAAAGAAAACAGGCATCATTTACTCACTGAATGGCAAACAGTTTCAGTTTTAGGGTTCTTGGTCATCAGGGACAAAAGCTTATTCATTATTTTCTTCACAGGTGTCAGCAGTCTTTGTACTGTGGAAGGGCTAATTGCATCTAGGATGCGTCTAACTAGAAAAGTTGTATTCTTCTGAGCATGTCCCCCATTGAAACTCTACTTCTAAGCCATGCTTAGATGGATGGTGAGTCTATACCAAAATGACCACTGAAGGGTTTTCTTTTGGCTATGTGCCCATGAGTGGTAAAGTTGTGTCTTGAAATACACAGATTTCCAGTGTTCTGAGAAACTATCACTTTGACTTCAAAAGTCGTTCTACAACTCTGTACTCCCAGTAGCAGCTGAGGAGTGTTCCCCTTGCTCCACATTCTTGCCAGCATGAGCCATCACTTGTGGATTTGATTTTAGCCATTCTGACAGGTGTAAGATGGAATTCCAAAGTTGTTTCAACTTGCATTTCCCTTATGGTTAAAGATATTGAATTTCTTTAGGTGTTTATCAGCCATTTGAGATTCTTCTGTTGAGAATTCTCTTCTTAGATCTGTACCCCATTTTTAAAATTAGATTATTTAGTTTTTTGATGTTTCATTTCTTGAGTTCTTTATATATTTTGGATATTATACTTATTTCAGATGTGGAGTTGAAGATATTTTCCCATTCTGTGGGCTGCTGTTTTGTCCTATCGACAGTGTCTTTTTCTTTACAGAGCTTTTTAGTTTCATGAGGTTCCATTTACTAATTGTTGATCTTAGTGCCTAGACTATTGGTGTTCTGCTCAGGAAGTTGTTTCCTGTGCCAATGTGTTTAAGACTACCCCCCCCCCCACACACACACACTTTCTCTTCTATCATGTTCAGTGTATCATTTTTTTTACTTTATTTTTGAGGATACAGATCTACTTGGATGTAAGTTTTGTGCATTGTGATAAGTATGGGTCTACCTATCACTATTGCATTCTTTTACATTCTGATATCCAGTTAGAATAGCACCATTTGTTGAAGATGCTATACTGCTTCTGGGCATATATCCAAAGGACT
This sequence comes from Psammomys obesus, assembly GCF_907164565.1. Lineage (NCBI taxonomy): Eukaryota > Metazoa > Chordata > Mammalia > Rodentia > Muridae > Psammomys > Psammomys obesus. The sequence continues at coordinate 5,120,394 of NW_026596240.1, read as the reverse complement.
CTCCATTCTATCACAAAGACCTTACTCAGCTACATTCATAGCAGCTTTGTTAATAATAGCCCCAAACTGAAAACAACTTACAGATCTCTTATCTGAAGACTGGATAAAGAAAGTGCAGTACATTTGCATAATAGAATATTACTCGGCTGCGAAAAACAATGACATTATAAAATTTGCAGACAAATGGATGGATCTAGAAGGCATCAACCTGAGTGAGGAACCCAGGTCCAGAAATACAAATATGGTATGTACTCACTCATAAGTGGATATTAGCTGTAAAACAAGACACTCATGCCCCAGTCCACAGTCCCAGATGGCCTAAATAACAAGAAGGGCTTCAATGATCTCCCCAGAAAGAGGAAAAAGAATAGATTTCATTGGTAAGCTTGGGATAGATGGAATTGGGAGCAGGAGGAATCAGATGTGTGTGGGCCAGAGAAAAAATACTATAAGAAACGACTGGAATTCGGGACATTGCCGGGGCAGGTAGAGACAGTGCAATGGAAGCTTCATGGGATCTATAACCAAATATATCTGGGCACAGGGTCTTTTCTGAGACTGACAAGCAACCAAGGACCATGTATGAATGTAACCTAGAACCTCTACTCAGATGTAGCCTGTGGTAGCTCAGTAACCAATTGTTTTTCCATAGTGAGGGGAACAAGGACTATTTCTAACAGGAACTCAATGACTGGCTCTTTGGCCTCCCCACCCCCCAAGGGAGGAGCAGTCCTGTTAGGCCACAGAGGAGAGCTTTGCAGCCAGTCCTGAAGATACCTGATAAAACAGGATCAGATGAATGGGGAGGAGGTCCCCCCCCATCAGTGGACTTGGCAAGGGGCACGGTGGAGATGAGGGAGGGAGGGAGGGACTGGGAGGGAATGAGGGATCCAGACAAGGCTGGGATACAGAGTTAATAAAATGTAACTGATAAGAAAAAAATAAAATTAAAAAAAAAGAGTAATCCTAGCAAAGACTCCTAGAAATATGAAGTGCTAGGCCTGAACCGGCCATCTTCTGTAACAAGGCAATGCCACAAGCCGAGGTACTGGCACACCAACCCAGCCATGAAACCTTTCACCTACAATTTTTCCTGCCTGCAGAGTGTCCTGGCATAAGAACCTAGCAGAACTGTTATAAAAGAGAACAGAATGACTTCATCTAGCAACTGACAGGAACATATGCAGAGTGCCACTGTCAAACATTAGTCAGAATAGAGCTTGGGGAGTCTGGCTTAGTGGGAGTTGGGGAGAAAGGATTGGAGAAACCATAGGGGTCAGGGATACTCTTGAGAATATGACCCATAGAATCAAGTGACCAGGACTCTGGGACCTTGAGAGATCAGGAAACCTGTGGGGGTCAGACTTAAGTCCTCTGCACATGTATGGCTGAGTGATTTGGTATTCTTATGGAAAACACTGGGAGCAAGGGATGTCCATGAGTGTTTTCCCGATTTTAGGACCTTTATACCCCTACTGGGTTGCTTTGTCCAGCCTTGATGTGATGGCTTGTGCTTGCTCTTATTTTAGCTTGTTCTGCATTATGCCCTGTTTGGTTGATACCCTTGGATGCTTGTTCTTTTCTAGGGGTAGGGGAAGCTCTGGAGGAGAGAGGAGGAAAAAGAGAGGCTGGGGGAGGGGAGGAAGGAGAAACTGTGGTGGGGAAGTAATATATGAGAGAATGATAATAATAGTAATAATGATAATAATAATAATAGTGAGTATTGAAGACAAAAATGAGCTTTCCTAAAACTTTATTACCCAGTTTCACAAAAACATGTGACACTTCATGCAGAAAGAACTGATATTCCATTATCAATTCCTAGCAACCACATTAGGCAATTCACAACCAACCATAGCTCCAGCTTCTTCTGGACTCATCTGGTATCTGAATATACTCTCCTCTCTCAGACATGTATAATTTTTGTTTGTTTATTTTTGAGATTGTGATTTAATTACTATATGTCTCTCTTCCCTTTCCTGAAAACACTCCCACATCACCCACCCTGCTCTCCATCAATCCATAACCTTCTTTCTTCACCAGTTTTTATTGCATGTGGATGTGTATCTGTATACGCATAGATATTCCTAAACATAACCTGTTGAGTCCATATAATGTCATTGTGTGTTGTGTTATGGAGCATTTGTCACTGAAAAACCAGTTGGTGTTCTCTTCCCTGGGGAGGACCATCTCTCCCGTTCTCAGTTTTATACTCTGTTGAATGACGATCTTTATATAATGCTGAGGCCTTTTTCACACCCAGTTTCACATGCTCATTGGTGTCCTCATTATTCAGATCATGTTTGGGCATGTATATAACTTCTGATGGTACTATACAGTCTCATAGCAAAGTCCCTCATCCTCTGGCTTTTACTCTTTCTATCACCTCTCCCGCAAGATCCCCTGATTTATAGGCCTGGGAGTGTTTTAAAGATGTGTTCACTGGAAATGTACTCCAAAACTTGGCATTTTGATTTGTTGTGGATTCTTGTGGTGGTCTCTTTTTCTCCTGCAAAGAGAGCTTTCCTTGATAAAGGGTGAAGACTAGAGTAATGTATGAATAGAAGGACAAATGTTAATCAGTTATTTTAGAGTTTAATGGTTGTAGGTTCTCTTTGAAAAACCATGACTTTGGTAGCTCTGAGTAGTTTTGTTTGTTTGTTTGTTTGTCTCTGTTTCTCAAAAAAACATGTCCCAGAATTAGGTCAGATAGACAACTTGACTATGGAAGAAAATATATAAATATTTTCTATAAACATATAAAATTATAAATTCTACTCACACATTTGTCAAGTAATTATTTAGAATATATTGCTACATGTAATATAAAAGTACTTTTGAGATAATATAAGTTTTGTGTTTGAAGAACCTTTATTTAGAAGCATAAGTATGGTTTTATATATGATATATATAATGAAATAAAGTTTTGTCTATTATATTTGTATGTGCATATGGAGAGAAACGAAGCTTGACCAAGAAATTCTATTTCTGAGGTAGAAAAGCTTTCCAACCCATATAAGTTCATGAACATGTAAATTAAACTCATAAAATGAAAATTACAAGAGAAAGCTATCTGATTATGTATATATAGAAGTTCACAGAAAATGTTATTTACACTGATTACGATTTGAACTCTGTATGCCATCTGAATAGGGGAAGGGTGAAACAGGAGCAACCCTCCAAGGAGGAGAATAAATGAGTTCTCAAAGAAAAGAATCTTGGGAAAGATAGGTTGTCCCTTAGTAAAACAGAGGATGCACAGTTGATGATGAATTATTGAGCTTTGCTCTAAATCTGTGATTCTGAGAATGAAAGTCCTGAGAGTTGCTCAGGCAGCCATTATGACAGTCACTTTTGAGACTCTGCTGTTAAGTAAAGACTTTCCATGTCTTTACATCCAGGAATCTTTCATTGTCATTAGGAATAGAGATTGAGGACCTAGAGAGGTGGCTCACTTATTCTTGCAGCAGGATCTGAATTCGGCTCCCAGAACTGAACTCTGGCTAGCAATTATTATGACACCAATTTCAGAAGATATGATAACATATTTTGAATTCTGAAGACAATAGACAGATGTGCAGTGCATTCATGCATGCAGGCAAAAAAAATCATTTTTATAAATAAGGATTAAGTTTGAATCTAGAGAAGGAATCAAAGAGTATAAACAGGTGATAATCACTGGGAGTCTCTTTGCTTTTACCAATAAAAGAAAAAATAAAGATAACAAGATTTTTAAGAAAATTGTAACTAAATAGTATTTAAATTACTAAAAGTGGAGTTATTCAGGAACAATTCTGATAAGGGAAAAGATATGTCAATATGGAGCTGGGATCAATTTGAGTGCAAGGAGAACTAGGAGGAATGCAAACCCAAGGAATCCAGGGGGCAGAAGACTAGTAAGGGGGAATTCTGGTTAAAATCGGTTATCAATATATCACTGGATACAACCATCTAATATGCCCTAAGGATACAGGAATTACTTAAAAGGAATCAAATTTCCTGAAGGGTTGTCAGTCTTGCTTAGACAGTGACTCTTGCCTTTGAACTCCAACTTACAGAACTTAGAGAAGAAAGGAATAAAATAAAATAAAATAAAATGATATTTTGTTTTTATTTTAATTTTTTTACTGTTAAAAGTTTTTATTATTATAATAAGCTTGTGGTTTTTAATCAAAGAAAAATGACAGTCATTTCTAGAATTCTTAGTGCCTTTGTTAAAAGCACTAAGAATGAAGCTCTAAGGTACACTCAAAAAAATGTTCTTTCTTGCTGTAGAGTAACTGGTAATGTACAAGCAAGCAATGGAATCTATACATGTTCTTCTACCTATTTATGTGCTTTTGGGAATTCTCGTCATGGAGAACAGGCTTAGAATGTTCTATCCATACAGACTGTTCAACCACTTAATGTTGAAAGATATATTTTCAGTTAACATCTTGTTAATTTATATCCTACCTACATCACGTAACATAGCAACTGCCACTTACCTTTGAAGGAACAATTCTTTTTTTTTTTTTTTTTTTTTTTTACTATTAATTACACTTTATTCGTATCCCCCATAAGCCCCTCCCTCCTCCCCTCCCGATCCCACCCTCCCTCCCCCTTCTTCATGCATGCCCCTCCCCAAATCCACTGATAGGGGAGGTCCTCTTTTCCTTCCTTCTGATCTTAGTCTATCAGATCACATCAGGAGTGGCTGCATTGTCATCTTCTGTGGCCTGGTAAGGCTGCTCCCTCCTCAGGGGGAGGTGATCAAAGAGCAGGCCAATCAGATTATGTCAGAGGCAGTCCCTCTTCCCATTACTATGTAACCCACGAAGACACTGAACTGCCATGGGCTACATCTGTGCAGGGGTTCTAGGTTATCTCCATGAATAGTCCTTGGTTGGAGTATGAGTCTCTGGGAAGTTCCCTGTGTTCAAATTTTCTGGTTCTGTTGCTCTCCTTGTGTGGTTCCCGTCCTCTCCAGCTCTTACTATTTCCAAAATCTTACATAAGATTCCATGTACTCTGCCCAACAGTTGGCCATAAGTCTCAGCATCTGCTTTGATAGTCTGCATGGCAGAGGCTTTCGGAGGCCCTCTGTGGCAGGTTCCTAGGTTGTTTCCTGTTTTCTAATTCTTCTGATGTCCAACCTCTTTGCCTTTCAGGATGGAGACTGAGCGTTTTAGCCAGGATCCTCTCTCTTGCTAAGTGTCTTTAGATGTACAGTTTTTAGTAGGTTTATCCTATGTTATGTCTATATGAGTGAGTATATACCGTGTGTGTCTTTCTGCTTCTGGGACAGCTCACTCAGGATGATCCTTTCTATCATTTTTTTTTACAATTTATTTTTTATATATCCTGATTGAAGCCACCTCCCTCAACTCTCCTCTGTCCTACCCTCTCTCCTTCTTCCCCTTTATCCCCTTCCCCTAGTCCACTGAAAGGGGCAGTTCTCCTTCTCTTCCATCTGCCTAGTGCTTATCATGTCTCATGAGGACTTTCCGAATCCTCTTCCTCTGTGGCCTGATAAGGCAGCATCACCAGGAGCAAATCATCAAAGAGCAAGCAACCAATGGAGCTGAAGTAGATTCTTTGTTATCCAGGATGTATATTCCTGTTTCATTTCTTTGGAGTATCACAGGGAACCTTGACCTCCATAGGCCAGCTCCTGTCATTCTTTTCAATGGATATATCCAAAGAATAAATTCTGAGAGGTCTTACAAAAGACTTCACATGACTGATTTTCTGAAAAATCTAAGGAAATGTTTATCTATTAACACAATGAGTGCAGAGTTAAAGCTTCTTTTCACCATAGGATTCAGTTGGGGAAAGCACCATGATGAAGTCTTCTGAGAACACCAGTCCAGTGACATGCCCTGTCACAGACTCTTGCTGAAGACATGCTCAGGAAATCAGGGATGAATAAAGTTATTAGATATCAAAGGAAGTCATATATGAAGGGCAGGGGATGCTGTCTTCTTTAAATTAATTCAGTGGAATTCTTATTACAAGATAAAATATGAAGTATAAAGTTGGTAGCTTTATAAAGAGATGCCAAAAAACTGTTTTAGAGTTAGTCAAGGGCAACAGTTGTGATGGTTAATTACCATTGTCAACTTGATGACATCTAGAATCACCTGAAAGGTGGAGCTCTGGAGATGCCTATATGAGATACTTTGATAAATGTATTAAGGTTGAAGGGTTTATTCACTGAAGATGATGCCATTACTTGGCATGAGACCCTGGAGATGAAAATGGTGATGTGAGTTGAGTGAAAGTATTTCTTATATTGTACCTCTTCACTATGGATACAGTGCTACCAGCTGCCTCAAGGTCCAATTGTCACAATTTCACCACCATTATTGGCTTATAACACAAACTGTGAGTCAAAATACAACTCTTCTGTGTAACTTACTTTCACCAAGTTATTTTATCTCAGCTGGTGCAAAAGGAATATGGTGGCAACTTAAGTGAAATCAGAGTTGGGGAAAATTATAGCTGTATCAAGAGCAAATGAATATAGAACAACATCCTGGGATTAGTTATACACAACGTGTGTGTGTGTGTGTGTGTGTGTGTGTGTTAGATATCTTTTATTTTTCTATTTCTATTTTTTTTCACACTCAGATCTCATTTAGTTTGCATGTGAATGCTTCTAAGAGAAATGCTGTAAATAGCAAATGATTTTAAAATTTAAATAATTGAAAGAAAGTTACCAACCCCGAAAGACTCACTCCTCTGATGAGGTCAGAGCCTCTATGGAGAACAATGTTGATCGTTAAGGGAGAGTTGTGCAGTAGTGGCTCTTGAGTGGACTGAATTGCTCAGTGAGATTTTTCTATTGAAAAGAAGTTGTCAGATTTTTCACATTCTTCTTTCCTAATTAAGCATTTGGATTTGAGTTATAATTTCAGGCAAAAATGAGGGTAATGAAATTCTGGAGAGTAGAATAAAAGGATAATTTTAAAACCTTAATGAAAACAGAAAATAACAGCAATTTAGAGAGTTCATTGACATCCGTTTTACAGTTTCTAATTGGTAGGCAATTAGCATGTGATTGTTCCATCTATGTGGCTTTGCAGAAAGTTGGCTGTTTTATTTTATTTTTTTCATATTTTGCTGCACACACATGAATTCTTAACATCTTCCTGTCCTTCTTGGCAAAACTGTGAATCTTTTCTTATAAGTGTCTTTTTATTCTTTTTGAGAGAGACACAGACAGAGAGAGAGAGAGAGAGAGAGAGAGAGAGAGCAATTACATGCCTATGGTTGCCCATGGAAGCCAGGTGAGGGCATCAGATTTCCTGGAAGTTGAGTTTCAGAGCATGAGCCTCTTGTCATGAAAACTAAGAACTGAATTTAATCCCTCTAGAAGTGCAGGATTTACTTGAAATTACTGGACCACTGCTCTCTGTTTTATTCTTACATACATAAAAAGCACATGAATTTTTCACAGGCAATACCCCAATGCAGAGTACATGTCATAAAACGTACAACTAGTTAATGAAATTTTGTTGGGAAACAACATTTTTTTGTTACTGTAACAATAATTGTTCACACTGTTTGACTTTAAAGACGATACAAAATACATTTTAATTTGGTACCTAAATTTCTCCCTGTAAAGATTAATATATGCAGGGGTTGGAGAGGTGACTCTATTGTTTAAAATACCAGCTGCCTTTACAGAGGAGCTGGCTTTTGCTTCCAGTACTCATACAAAGGTTCACAGGTATCCATAATCCATTTCTGTTTCTGGACTCTGCAAGCACCAAGCATGCATGTGGTGTACAAACACATGTGGTTTCATTAAATAAAAATTTAAGGAAAATGGTTCCATTAACATTAATATATATTTAATCATTTTAAACAACATGTACTTTGAATGGATTGTGGGTGTTGACCAAAATATGTTACAAAAGTTTCCTCTCCTATCACGATATCATTGCTTTAAATAGAATTTAAATATGAATGCAGAATTAAAAGAAGTCATACAGTGTGATGTCTAGTCACTATTCCCATAAAATCTGGAACCATCTGGATTATGTGTTCTGTACAATCCTGATACCAATGAACCAATATGATTGCAACTATTATTTAATTTTCAGTTGTAATAATAGAATAAAATATTGTAGCCATTTTCCTATAAAAATTTTACATCATATAAGATAGACAACTTTGTTTTCTCTAATTTATGATGTAACTATTGGCAAGCCTGAATTATTTTTTTGAATTTTATTTTTTCTTATCAGTTACATTTTATTAACTCTGTATCCCAGCCGTGTCCCGATCCCTCATTCCCTCCCAGTCCTTCCCTCCCTCCCTCATCTCCACCGTGCCCCTTGCCAAGTCCACTAATAGGGGGGACCTCCTCCCCATTCATCTGATCATGTTTTATCAGGTATCTTCAGGACTGGCTGCAAAGCTCTCCTCTGTGGCCTAAAAGGACTGCTCCTCCCTTGGAGGGTGGGGAGGCCAAAGAGCCAGTCATTGAGTTCCTGTTAGAAATAGTCCTTGTTCCCCTCACTATGGGAAACCAATTGGTTACTGAGCTACCACAGGCTACATCTGAGCAGAGGTTCTAGGTTATATCCATACATGGTCCTTAGTTGAATGTCAGTCTCAGAAAAGACCATGTGCCCGGATATATTTGGTCCTTGTGGAGCTCCTATCCTTTCCGCATCAGACTAACTCCCCTTCTTTCTTATGATTCCCTGTACTCTGCCAAAGGTTTGGTCATGAGTCTTTGCTTTGAAAACACTGCTAGTTAGAGTTTTTCAAATGCGCTCAGTAGACTCCTGTCAATGTTTAATGTGCATCCCATCTGTCTTTCTAAAAGAGGATTGATAATCTTACCCCATGTCCACTCTCTTGATTATCTTTTTTAGGTGTGTAGATTTCATTATGTTTATCATATCTTGTAGGTCTATATAAGTGAGTATATACCGAGTTTGTGTTTCTCCTTCTGGGATATTTCACTGAGGATGATCTTTTCTAGATCCCACCATTTGCCTGCAAATTTCATGATTTCCTCCTTTTTGATTGCTGAGTAGTATTCCATTGTGTAAAAATACCACAATTTCTGTACCCATTCCTCCGTTGATGGACATATGGGTTGTTTCCAGGTTCTGGCTATTACAAATAATGCTGCTATAAACATGGTTGAGCAAATATCCCTTTTGTATACTTGAGCAAACTTTGGGTATATACCTAGCAGTGGTATAGCTGGGTCTTGAGAAAGCACAATTCCTAATTGTCTTAGAAAACGCCATATAGATTTCCAGAGTGGTTGTATCAGTTTACATTCCCACCAGCAGTGGAGGAGGGTTCCCCTTTCTCCACAACCTCTCCAGCATGTGTTGTCCCTTGAGTTTTTCATCTTGGCCATTCTGATGGGTGTAAGGTGATATCTCAGGGTCGTTTTGATTTGCATTTCCCTGATGGCTAATGAGGATGAGCATTTCTTTAAGTGTTTCTCTGCCATTTGATATTCCTCTACAGAGAATTCTCTGTTTAGCTCTGTTCCCCATTTTTTAAGTGGATTACTTGGTTTGCTGCTTTTCAGCTTCTTTGGTTCTTTGTATATACTCGATATTAGTCCTCTGTCAGATAAAGGGTTAGTGAAGATTCTTTCCCAATCTGTAGGCAGGCGTTTTGTTTTGATGACAGTGTCCTTTGCTTTACAGAAGCTTTTCAGTTTCATGAGGTCCCATTTATTGATTGTTGCTCTTAGAGCCTGTGCTGTTGGTGTTCTGTTCAGGAAGTTGTCTCCTATGCCAATGAGTTCTAGGCTCTTCCCCACTTTTTCTTCTAACAGATTTAGAGTATCCGGTTTTATGTTGAGGTCTTTGATCCACTTGGACTTTAGTTTTGTGCAGGGTGATAAATATAGATCTATTTTCATTTTTCTGCATGTGGACATCCAGTTGGACCAGCACCATTTGTTGAATATACTGTCTTTTTTCCATTGAATGGTTTTGGTTTCTTTGTCAAAAATTGAGTATTCATAGGTGTGTGGGTTTATTTCTGGGTCTTCTATGCGGTTCCATTGATCCTCCTTTCTGTTTTTATGCCAATACCATGCAGTTTTAACTACTATTGCTCTGTAGTACAGCTTGAGCTTGGGGATAGAGATACCTCCAGATGATCTGTTCTTGTACAGGATTGTTTTGGAGATTCTGGGTGTTTTGTTTTTCCATATGAAGCTGAGAATCTTTTTTTCAAAGGTCTGTAAAGAATTGAGTTGGTATTTTGATGGGAATTGCATTGAATCTGTAGATTGCTTTTGGCAGGATGGCCATTTTCACAATGTTAATCCTACCAATCCATGAGCACGGGAGATCTTTCCATCTTCTGAGATCTTCTTCAATTTCTTTCTTTAGAGACTGGAAGTTTTTCTTAAACAGGTCTTTCACTTGCTTGGTTAGTGTCACCCCAAGATACTTTATGTTATTAGTGGCTATTGTGAAGGGTGTTGTTTCCCTAATTTCTTTCTCGGCCCTTTTGTCTTTGGTATACAGAAGGGCTTCTGATTTTTTTGAGTTGATTTTGTATCCTGCCACTTTGCTGAAGGTGTTTATCAGCTGGAGGAGTTCTCTGGTTGAATTTTTGGGGTTGCTCATATATACTATCATATCATCTGCGAATAGTGACACTTTGACCTCTTCCTTTCCAATTTGTATCCCCTTGATCTCCTTTAGTTGTCTTATTGCTCTTGGTAGGACTTCAAGTACTATGTTGAAGAGGTAGGGAGAGAGTGGGCAGCCTTGTCTTGTCCTTGATTTCAGTGGGATTGATTTAAGTTTCTCTCCATTGAGTTTGATGTTGGATATAGGCTTGCTGTATATTGCCTTTACTATATTTAGATATGTGCCTTGTATTCCTGATCTCTCCAAGACTTTAAACATGAATGGGTGTTGGACTTTGTCAAAAGCTTTTTCAGCATCTAAGGAGATGATCATGTGGTTTTTCTCCTTCAGTTTGTTTATGTGGTGGATGACATTGATGGATTTCTGTATGTTGAACCACCCTTGCATGCCTGGGATGAAGCCTACTTGGTCGTGGTGGATGATATCTTTGATGTGTTCTTGGATTTGGTTTGCAAGTATTTTATTAAGTATTTTTGCGTCAATGTTCATAAGAGAGATAGGTCTGAAGTTCTCTTTTTTTGTTGGGTCTTTGTGTGGTTTAGGTATCAGGGTGACTGTTGCTTCATAGAATGAGTTTGGTAATGTACCTTCTGTTTCTATTTTGTGGAATAGTTTGAGGAGAATTGGTGTGAGCACTTCTTTGAAGGTCTGGTAGAATTCCGCGCTGAAACCATCTGGCCCAGGGCATTTTTTGGAGGGAAGACTGTGAATGACTGCTTCAATTTCCTTGGGGGATATAGGGCTGTTCAGTCTTTCTACCTGATCTTGACTTAATGTTGGAAGATGGAATCTATCAAGAAAATTGTCCATTTCATTTAGATTTTCAAATTTTGTGGCATATAGGCTTTTGTAGTATGACCTAACGATTGTTTGAATTTCCTCTGTGTCTGTAGTTATGTCACCCTTTTCATCTCTGATTTTGTTGATTTGGATAGATTCTCTCTGCTTTTTAGTTAGTTTGGCTAAGGGTTATCTATCTTGTTGATTTTCTCAAAGAACCAGCTTTTTGTTTCATTGATTCTTTGAATAGTTTTATTTGTTTCTAATTGATTGATTTCAGCCCTGAGTTTGATTATTTCCAGACTTCTGCTCCTCTTGGGTGTATCTGCTTCTTTTTTTTCTAGGGTTTTCTGTTGGGCCATTAAGTTGTTTGTATGTGATGTTACGAATTTCTTCTTGCAGGCACTTAGTGCTATAAATTTTCCCCTGAGCACTGCTTTCAATGTGTCCCATAAATTTGGGTATGTTGTGCCTTCATTTTCATTGAATTCTAGGAAGTCTTTAATTTCTTTCTTTATTTCTTCCTTAACCCAGCTGTCGTTGAGTAACAAGTTGTTCAGTTTCCATGTGCGTGTAGGCTGTTTGTTATTTCTGTTGTTGTTGAGGTCCAGCTTAAGTCCATGGTGGTCAGATAGAATACAAGGGATTATGTCAATCTTTTTGTACCTGTTGATGCTTGCTTTGTGACCAACTATATGGTCTATTTTGGAGAAGGTTCCATGTGGTGCTGAAAAGAAGGTATATTCTTTTGAGTTTGGATGAAAAGATCTGTAGATGTCTATTAGGTCCATTTGATTTAGGATCTCTGTAAGTGTTTTTATTTCCCTATTTGTTTTCTGTCTAGTTGATCTGTCCCTTGGTGAGAGTGGAGTGTTGAAGTCTCCCACTATTAGGGTTTTAAGAACAATGTGTGATTTAAGCTTTAATATTGTTTCATTTACGAATGTAGGTGCTCTTGTATTTGGGGCATAGATATTCAAAATTGTGATGTCCTCTTGGTGGATTTTTCCTTTGATGAGAAGATAGTGGCCCTCCTTATCTTTTTTGATTATCTTGGGTTGAAAGTCTATTTTACTAGATATTAGGATGGCTACTCCCGCTTGTTTTCTGAGACCATTTGCTTGAAAGACATTTTTTCAACCCTTTACTCTGAGGTAGTGTTTATCTTTGTTGCATAGGTGTGTTTCTTGGATGCAACAGAATGATGGATCCTGTTTCAGCAACCATTCTGTTAGTCTGTGTCTTTTTATTGGAGAGTTGAGTCTGTTGATGTTGATAGAAACTAGTGACCAACAATTGTTACTTACTTTAGATGTGGTGTTGGTGGTGTCACTGAGTTTCATTGCTTGTCTTCTTTTTTTTTGTGTGTGTGTGTGTGTGTGTGTTTAGTTATCTATTTCCTCTGTTTCCTTCGATGTAGTTGTTTTCTTTGGTTTGGAGTTTCCCTTCTAGTAACTCTGTAAAGCTGGGTTACTATGTAGATATTGTTTAAATTTGGTTTTGTCTTGGAATATCTTGAATTCTCCATCTATGTTGATTGAAAGTTTTGCTGGGTATAGTAGTCTGGGTTGGAATCTGTGGTCCCTTAAGGACTGTATGATTTCTGTCCAGGCCCTTCTGGCTTTCATAGTTTCTGTTGAGAAATCTGGTGTGATTCTGATAGGTCTACCTTCATATGTTACTTGGCCTTTATCCCTTGCTGCTTTTAGAATTTTTTCTTTGTTTTGTAGGTTCAGTGGTTTGACTATGATGTGACATGAAGAATTTCTTTTCTGTCTAGTCTACTTGGTGTTCTGTAAGCCTCTTGTATGTTTTTGGCCATCTCCTTCTTTAAGTTGGGAAAGTTTTCTTCTATAATTTTCTTGAAAATATTTTCCAGACCTTTGAGCCTGATGTCTTCTTGAAAGACCCCCGGAGGGTATCTTCCGTCTGAGAGACCCCCTCCCAAGGAACAACAAGCCCAGGCGTTCGGATGCAATCAGCAAGAGGCTTTTATTTTGATACACGGGTACCCGGGGCGACAAAGTCTCTCGGAGGACTTGCGCACCTTCTGGGGGGAAAGCTGGGCTTTTTATAGGGTTTTAGAGCAGAAGCGCCGGTACAGAAGCGAGAAGCATGGTTACAGGGAGCTGATTGGTACATTTAAATGAGACCACAATTTGAGTCAGAGTTTGGCAGGGACACCAGGATTCCAGGAACTGGGTGGTCGAAACGGTCATGATGACCCCCTAAACTTGGGCCGCCACCTGTTGTTTTTCTTAGGACTCCTATCTCAACTGAAACAATCTCACAGATATCCCATGACGGTGATTAACACAAGCTGTTTTCAGCTCAACTGGGGCAGCCTGACTGCAGATATGACACAGCTGGGTTTCTCAGTAATTTTCCAGTTCCCCACCTAACCTACAGAGTTTCTCAAAACAGTGGTGTCCCACAAAATGGAGTTAGCTATGTTTAACTTAGGGTGAGGCGGGGGTCTTTTATTCTTTTTCTTCTACACCTATTATTCTTAGGTTTTGTCTTTTCATGGTGTCCTTGATTTCTTGGATGTTTTGTGTTTGGAACATTTCTGATTTTATTTTTTCTTTGAGAGACGTGTCAATTTCCACAAGTGTATCTTCGGCTCCTGAGATTCTTTCTTCCATCTCTTGTATTCTGTTGGTGATGCTTAACCTTTGTAGTTCCTGATATTTTCTCTATGTTCTCCAGCTCCTGGTTTTTCTCTATTTGTGTTTTCTTTATTGATTCTAATTCTGTTTTCATGTCTTTCACCATTTCCTTCATCTGTTTGAATGTGAACTCCTGCTTTTCAATGATAGCTTCTATTTTTTTGTCAGTCTCCTCTCTATGTATCACTAATTGTGCCTCTACTTCTTTGGGTATAATTGCCTGTATTTCTATGAGAGCTTTGTTTATTTCTTCTTTATTTGCCTTCATTTGTGTGGACATTTCTTTGAGAGCTTTGTGCATTTCTTCTCTGTTTGCCTCAATTTTCATGGTCATTTCTCTGAGAGCACGATTTGTTTCCTCTTGGTTAGTCTCGATTTCTTTGGTTATTTCTCTGAGGGCTTTGTTCATTTCATCTCTATGGGCCTCTAGTAGCTGGAGAAACATAGTTTTGAGGTTGTTTTCTTGTATATCTAGTGAATTGAAGTGTCCATTGTTTTGTGGGGTTGCTGGTGAGGTCATTGTGTCCTGATTTTTGTTGGAAGTGTTCTTACGTCTGCCTCTAGCCATCTTGTTATTTATAATCCTCACTGGTTGTTCCTCGAGATTGTAGTTTGGGCTATGATCCTCTCTTTCTGTTTTCTGGACTGTTTTTTCAGGAAGATGAGAGACTCACTGCTTTGGGAGTGTGCACTGTGTTTTCAGTTTTGCCTAAGTAAGGAATGTGACGCT
>NW_026596240.1:5092657-5105574 GCF_907164565.1 Psammomys obesus | reverse complement strand
AGTGTGCACTGTGTTTTCAGTTTTGCCTAAGTAAGGAATGTGACGCTGGCGCTATTCGAGTGTGCTTTTAGCAGGCGCAGTGTGCATGCGCAGATTCTCTGACTATTGCAGTGGCCTGCAAGCCACTATTACGCAGTTCTGACTGAGATCCAGGGATTGTTTGCCTGGATTACCCTGGTGAACCCGCAAAGCAGAGACTTCAATGTTGGGGTCGCTATCCCAAGAATCCCTCTGATGCCCACACTTGGAGTGTGGGTGGCAGAAATTTCATCTGGTTGCTTCTGTGGAGAGGCCCTGGGTCTGGGGCAATCTCTCCTTAGAAGGCTCACTCACTCTCTTGCAGGACCAGTTGGAATGCACAGGGGTTCCCCTTGCTCACTACTCTCTGTTTTGGTCCTGCTGCGGAAGTGCACGGGTAGGCTAACAGTTAGTTCTGTGACACTGTGGCCGCAGGACTCGGTGTCCACCTTTCCTGTGTGCTGCCTCTCTGTCCTTTCCCTCTGACAGGAGGGGTTATGTTGACTGGTCCCTGGGTGGCGTGGGAAAGAGTTAGGGTGAGTGTACTCAATCCCAGACCCCGGGCCCAGATCTCTCTGCCAGAAGCAGCCTAGCGGTAGAATCTATGTTTGCTGATCCCAAGAGAGTACCGGGTAGGGTTGAGTGTCCTCAGATCCAGAGCTTGGGTTTCTCTACTAGGGGCCGCTGGGTGAGCTGGAGAGAGGGTGCTGTGTCCTTGGCAAGCTGCCTTTCTGTCCTTCCCCTCTGACCTTCCCCTCTGCTAGGGCAAGTTTATGGATGTGCTCTCAGGGGAATGCCAGCAGGGGTTGGGGCTTCTCAGTCAGATCCTGAGCCCTGAGCCTGCATTTCTCTGCCAGGGGTCGGGGGGGGGGTGTGCCGGTGATAGAACTTGCTGCTAGACCTTATTGCGCTGGACCCAGGATAATCTCAGGACGTGTAGAATGACCACAGTCCCAGATCCCGAGCTGTAGTTTGTTTGCTAGGAGCGGCCGGCAGCACTGGAGTTCTGGTACTGTGAAGCCGCTGTGTGCCTCTTTATCCTTCTGCTCAGCTGTGGCAGGGTTATGGTGGCATTTGAGGGAGTGCCCGAAAGGATTGGATTTTCTCAGCCCCGATCTCGGGTTGGGGTACAGACAATGTGGTCTGTGGCAGATTCTGCTGGACGCCTCCTGCCTCCTCCCAAGAGGGAGTAAGGATTTTGAGCTGGGAGCGCAGCTACGCAGCTGCAATCCGTGTGTGGCTGGAGCTCAGTTGTAATGGTGGCGGGTACCGGGTACCTGCGGTCCAAGAGACCTTCCAGGGAAAGACTGGGTGACCCGTGACCAGTCTGGCAACTTTGCTTCCCCGTGGGTTTTTTTTTTTTTGCGACTGGGAGTCTCAGCCTCAGGCACCCTTGTGCCCACCAATCAGCCTGGGAAAGTGATCAGGACAAGCAGGCTTATGGCACCAGCCCAGAGACCCAAAGCCTGCATTAGCCGGGTTCTCTTCCGGGTTCTGGCTGGGCAGCCGAGAATGGACCCGACGGATTCCCACGCTGTGGGAGCCTCCCCTCACCTGGGAAACAGGATAGACCGCTGTTGTTTTAGGGCCCAGAGTTCAGTCTCCTGAAAACTGCACAGAGTGTGTTGTCCTGCTTCTCAGACAAGGTGTTCTCCCGGTGCCACCATCTTGGCCCCCCTGTCTGAATTATTTTTTAGACATACCTTGAAAATGTTATCAATCAGCAGCATCACTTTTAAGTGTACTATTAGTTTATAGTGGTCCTTTATGTTTTTCTTTTCTCATTTTCTTCTCTTTTCACTGTCAAGTAGCAAATGTTTCAACTGTATATACTTGTATTGTTAGATAACATACTAAAAGCAACTGGATTGCTAATGGAGAGTAAATGGATATGGGAAAAAACAACAAACTTCTTAATTGTTGGTGGAAGTTCCAATAGGAAAAGCCACTATGGAAATCAGTATGGAGGTTTTTTTCAAAAGACTGCAAAAAAGCCCTGCCATATGACCCAGCAGTACTGCGCCCAGGCATGTGCCCAAAGAACTCTACATGCTATAACTGTGATACTTGTATGTACAATTTTATTGATGTTCTATCCCTAATAGGAAGAAAATGGAATCAGTCTCCTATTTATTGACTGAAATATGGATAATGGAAATGGCATATGTGTGATCCATGGAATTTTATTTTACTGTAAAGAAAAGAATGAATTCTATTTATTTAGGAGTAAATGTAGGACCTAGGAAATGGAAAAAGATCATGAATGGTTAAAAAAGACTTTAAGGGGGAGGTGTGGGGAGGTGATAGAGCACATTGAAAAATAGAGCATAAATTTAAGGAGATATTGAAACTGGAAGAGTTTAAGTGCACATGAAGATCAGTGAGATGAAGTAAAAAAGTGTGTGGGTGATGGTCAACTAAAAGGTAATATGTCTAGGATTTGTGCAATAATTGTGGCATGCATCTTTAATTCCAACACTCAGGAGGCATAGGCAGGCAGATCTCTGAGTTTGAGGCCAGTGTCATCTAGAGAGTGAGTTCCATGACAGCCAGGTCTACACAAAGAAACTCTGTCTCACACAACAAACATGCAAACAAGCAAAAAAAAAAAAATCTTCATCACAGGGTCTGGCCTCTTAAAATGCTCAATCAAGTGATCATGTTTGTTCATGCTTTAAAAAAAAAAATATCTGGTTGAAACAGCAAGATGCCTGAATTTTTTTTTCTGCTGTCTAGCTGCTTTAAGTAAAAGGTGCTTTACAGTAGAATGAATAATTTTTAAACTATTTGTTAAGTAGTAGATGAAATCTGAGAAGACACAACAAAACCAGGGTTCACTTTACCTCTGGTTTCTCTAATACCTAACTCTTGTCAAAACTATTGTTAGAAAACATGTTTAAACTGAACATTTTTGTTTAGAAACAAAGTATTAAGCAGTGAAGTTTTGTCTGTTTTCTTTTCATCTTTACAAAACTCTGGCTTCTCTAAGACTGTCTTCGAGGGCTCAGGAGATGATCATTCAAAACGGATTCAATGACAAGCACTACTGTTATCACGAAAATCCCCTGTCTGAGTAAAGGAATCTTCATGACTTAACCTCTAGTATCAACTTAGAGACATTATGTGCTAGCAGGAGTCACTGGTAGCATTCACAGGATCAGTCAGGGCTCAAATTGTCTAAAGGAGATTTCTATAGCTAGTAAAAGCAGTTGAAGAGGAATGGGAATGCATTTGCTCACATACCTGAAAAATCATTAATGTATGTTTCTATTCTTTGCTCTTCATTTAGTTTACAAGTTCATTTAAGCTTCTCTATTATTTATGGGCTTTTTTCCTGTTTCTAGAGAGCATAGTGAAGTATAGAGAAACAAGTTTATAATATGTAATATTTATAAACAAAGTGGAAAGAAAAGCTATGCCAGATATTGGTAGACAATGCCTTCATATCTTTCATCCATCTGCACGAAGACAAAAACAAGACTATGATCTAGTCATGAATAGTCATGGCACTGTCTTCCCACTTGTAGAGTCAAAATACAGGTTTTCAGGATGCACAAACAAACATGAACGCAGAGGAAAATCTTTCCTCACGGAGACTGGTGTTATATTTTCAGAAGACTCAAGAACAGAGGTCTAAAAAACTCATTTAAGTAGCAGAGATTTCCAACTGTATAGCTTTTCTCAGTTCCTTTGACATCCACATATTTGGGGACACTTCAAAACCAACAACCTTTTTCAGAATAGTGTCTTTACTTTGTTATTGGTAAAATAAACATATATTTAAGTTTGCAAGTATCTTTGTAACTTTTTTTCCAAAGAAAAATTATAAAAAGAAACAGCTTTTTGGGACTTCTGTTGATCTGAAACAGTTTTCCTTGCAATTCTTCCATCTATGTCTCTGTTAATAAGCGAAGACAATAGATAATGATTTTCATGGCCAGAAAAAATAAAATAAAATAAAACTATGAGACCCTTTATCTCTTAAAATTCTCAAAGATTTCTTAATTTATATTGACAAAATCACTTTTTTAAAAAGATTTGTATATTTGTATTTTAGGAGATAAATCAGGTATATGCAATAAGACAATTCAGTATATCTTTTGTTTTAACCCTAACACTAAACAAGAAAGAAATTTCAAAGAAAAATAATGCTGGGCAATATAACTGATAAAGCAAAGGCCTCACAGGGGAATTTTCCTAATCTACATTCTATTATAATTAAAAAAATGATCAAAACCAACTTGGAAAGAAAGGGGTTTATTTCAGCTTACAAATTGCAGACTCTTAAGGAATTGAAGGTACGAACTCAAGACAAGGCAGACTCTGAAGCAGGTGCCAAGGAGGAATACCATTTACTAGCTTCTTCCCTATAGTTTGCTCAGCCTGCTTTCGTTCACAACCCATGACCATGGGTAGCACTACCAAAGCTTTGCACGTCTTGCCACACTAATCATTAATCAAGAAAATGCCCTACAGAGTTGCCTATGGGCCAATGGAAGGAATCCATCAGCTAAGGTTACTTCTTTCCAGATTATTCTAACTTGTACCAAGTTGAAAAAAACTAAGCAGTGCAAAACCAGCTCTATGATTCTAGGACAGGAGGCCTTTTCAGACACATGAAATAGGCTCAAATGAGAGCATCTCAAATGTCTGCCTGACAGAAGCCTTTACATAGCACACAGCAATGAAGAACTTTAAATAATGAAGACTCTTCCTCTATTAACTGCCAACAATAGCTCTTTGTTAGTGCTGGGACCTCAGAAGGCTAGCCTCTCTTCATTGTGAAGTTTTTGCCTGGCTTGGCCTGGAGCAGTCTTTGTGCAGGTAAGCTCAGCTGCTGTGATTTCAGATACAGCAGTCAAGGAATTTCCAGATGAAAAAATTTCACACCTCTCCTCTTTAGCTTCCACCCTTAGATTTTTCTCTACACCATCTTCTGTGATGTTCACTGAGCTTGAGAATGGAGGTAAAAGTTTGGTATATGTGGTTCACATAATTCCTGGCTTTTTGAAAGATATGAGTATCTATATGAATACAAGCTTCTCTGGACAATGTTGAGAGTGGCATAAATTCATATATTTACATACATACTTGGTGATGTTTGTAAACTGTGAAGGTTTCCTAAGAGTTACTGGAATGTACATTTAAAAATAATAAAAATTTGCTCTTTGACCCTTACAGTGTAACACACTAGAACTTCTCCTTGTTATCAACACTAAAGACAAAATAAGTAAAATGCAACGATGAAGCTGTCACTCAAAACCTGAAGGAAACAAAAAGGTAAGTAAAAGGAATTCTTGTTAAACATGTCTTCTTAATTAGTAAATGTGAGAGGCAGTTAGGGAGTACATTTCTTTATAGTTCTTTTCTTTGCATTTTGAACTCTTATGAATTATTTTGAACTATCATTGTTTACATAATAACAAATAATACTGTAAAGATTTTCAAAAACTGTTCTCTTACAGTAGCATTTAAAAAAAATGTTAAAAACACTTTAGTC
Organism: Psammomys obesus; assembly: GCF_907164565.1. Lineage (NCBI taxonomy): Eukaryota > Metazoa > Chordata > Mammalia > Rodentia > Muridae > Psammomys > Psammomys obesus. The sequence goes on along the minus strand of NW_026596240.1, from coordinate 5,100,056 downwards.
CTAAACTATCAGAAGATAGAAAAAAATTTCCCATGCTCATGTTTTGGTAGGATTAACATAGTAAAACTGGACATCATCATTTATAAGATTCGCTGAACTCTGCCCAAAGTTTGGCTGTATGTCTCAGCATTTGTTTTGATACACAGCAGGGTAGATTCTTTCAGAGGCCCTCTGTGGTAGGCTCTGGTCCTATTTTCTCTTTTCAACCTCTTCTAATGACTCCTGATAGATTAGGATCTGAAGAACGGGGAGGAGGACTTCCCCTATCAATGGACTGGAGGAGGGGCATGGGTGAAGAGGGAAGGAGGATAGGATTGGGACAGGAAGAGGGAGGGAGCTACAGATGGGATACAAAGTGAATAAACTGCAATTAATTATAAAAAAGACCATCTATCCAAAAGCAATTTACAGATTGAATGGAATTCCATTAAAATACAAACACAATTCTTTACAGAACTTGAAAGAACAATTTCAGTATCATATGGAATAACAACAACAACAAAAAAACCCATAATAACTAAAACAATCCTCTACAATAAAAGGTCTACTGGAAAAGAAACAGGCTGGTGAAAAGTGGAACCGAATTGAAGACCCAGAAAAAAACCTACACACCTACGGACACCTGATTTTTGACAAAGATGCCAAAACCATACAATGGAAAAAACAAAACAAAACAAAACAAAACAAAACAGCATCTTCAACTAATGGTGTTAAACTACCTAGAAGTTCACATGTTGAAAAATGCAAACAGTCCTATATCTATCACCCTGCACAAAATTAAAGTTCAAGTGGATCAAAGATCTTAACATAAACCCAGACACACTAAATTTGTTGGAAGAAAAAGTGGGGAAGATCCTTGAACCCATGGGCAAAGGGGACAATTTTCTGAACAGAACACCAACAGCATAGGCTCTAAGATCAATAATCAATGAATGGGACCTTAAGAAACTGAAAAGCTTCCGTAAAGCAAAGGACACTGTCATCAGTACAAAACAACAGCCTACAGACTGGGAAGGGATCTTCACCAACCCTATATATGACAGAGGGCTAATATCCAGAATATATAAAGTTCTCAAGAAGTTAAAAAGCAACAAATAAAGTAATCCAATTCAAAAAGGGGGTACAAAGGCTAAAACGGAGGGCCTCTGAAAGACTCTACCCAGCAGTGTATCAAAGCAGATGCTGAGACTCATAACCAACCATTGGACAGAGTGCAGAGAATCTTAGGAAAAAGGAGGAGATAGTACGAACTGGAGAGAACAGGAGCTCCACAGGGAGAAAAACAGAACCAAAAAAATAATAAATAAAATAAAATAAAATAATAAAATAAAATAAAATCTGGGTACAGGGGTCTTTTCTGATACTAATACTCCCACCAAGGACCATTCATGGATATTACCTAGAATCCTTCTCAGATGTAGCTCATGACAGCTCAGTGTCTAAGTGGGTTGCCTAGTAAGGGGAACAGGGACAATCTCTGATATGAACACAGTGACTGGCTCTTTAACCACCTACCCCTGAGTGGGGAACAGTCTTGCCAGGTCACAAAGGAGGACAATATAACTGGTCCTCATCAGACCTGATAAGCTAGAGTCAGATGGAAGGTGAAGAGGGTCTCCTCAGTCAGTGGATTTGTAGAGGGGCATGGGAGGAGATGAGGGAGGGAGGTTGGGATGGGGTGGGAATGAAGGAGGGGTTTACAGCTGGAATAAAAATGAAAAAATGGTAATCAATATATAAAAATAAAATTTTAATTTAAAAAAGGCAATGAAGCCTCTTGTACATTAGAAAAGTAGAGCTCATGATAACTTAAATTTGTATTCCTGAGCCACATTCTTTTGTATTTTGCCTTAGAATAAACTGCCTCTCATTCCCTTTGAAGATAAATAAAAATCATTTGATTTTATTTTTCAATTTAAAGCAAAAAAGGGGGGTACAGAGCTAAACAGAGATTTCTTAATTGAATAATACCGAATTGTAGAGAAACACTTAAAGAAATGCTCAACGTTCTTAGTCATCATGGAAATGCAAATCAAAAGGAGATTTCACGTTATACTCATTAGAATGGCTAAGATCAAAAACTGAAGTGGCAATAAATGCTAGAGAGGATGCAGAGAAAGGGGGAACCCTCCTCCATTGCTGATGGGAATGTAAACTTACACAACCACTTTGGAAATCAATCTGTCACTTTTTTAGACAATTTGGAATAATGCATCCTCAAAATCCAGCTATACCACTCCTAGGCAAATATCCAAAATATGTTCAAGCACACAACAAGTACTTTTGCTCATCCATGTTCATAGCAGCTCTATTCATAAGAGCCAGAACCTGGAAACAACCCAGATGTCCCTGTTTTGAAGAATGACTGCCGAAATTGTGGTACATTTATACAATGGAATACTACTCAGCAATTAAAAACAAGGAAATCATGAAATTTGCAGGCAAATGGCAGGACCTAGGAAAGATCATCCTGCGTGAGGTATCCCAGAAGCAGAAAGACACACATGGTATATACTCACTTATAAGAGGATATTAGACATGTAATATCTGATAGACATACTAAAAACTGTACACTTAAAGAAGATAAACAAGAAAGAGGACCCAGGGTAAGATGATCAATCCTTACTCAGAAAGACAAACAGGATGGACATTGGAAGAAGAAAGAAAAAAAGGAAACAAGACAGGAGCCTTCCAGAGAGGGCTTCTGAAAGACTCTACCCAGCAACGTATCAAAGCAGATGCTGAAACTTATAACCAAACTTTGGGCATAATGCAGGGGATCTTATGAAAGAAGGGGAAGATTGTAAGACCTGGAGGAGAAAGGAGCTCCACAAGGATAACAACAGAACCAAAATATCTGGGCACAGGGGTCTTTTTTGAGACTGATACTCCAACTAAGGACCAAGGATATAACCTAGAACCCCTGCTTAGATGTAACCCATGGCAGCTCAGTCTCCAAGTGTTTTTCCTAGTAAGGGGAACAGGGACTGTCTCTGACAGAAACTCAGTGCCAGCCTGGGTCTTTGATCACCTCCCACTTACGGGGGAGCAGCCTTTCCAGTCCACTGAGGAAGACAATGCAGCCAGTTCTGATGAGACTTGATAGGACAGGATCAGATGAAAGGGGTGGAGGACCTATCAGTGGACTTGGAGAGGGTCATGGGAGGAGGTGAGAGAGGGACGGTGGGATTGGAAAGGAATGAAGGATTGGGCTACAGCTGGAATACAAAGTGAATAAACTGTAATTAATAAAAAAAATGTTTTAAAAAGCCAAAAAACACCAAAAGCCAATATAGTATGTGAACATATACATGCATATATTCATCTTTATCAATATATAGAGATATATTCATATATGTGTATATAAGTTTACATGTACTTAAAGCATCTTTGTGAACAGAAACTAAGTTGCATTACAAATGGCATTTGAGATGAAATCTCCTACTCTCCATCATCTCATTGTGAATTAGAAATTTATATGTAAGTAACATTTAATGTGAATTTAACAACTGGGCAGTAGTGGTGTATAAATAATCTAGATAAAATAAATCCATCAAACTGCAGAAAGGGAGCAGTGACAGTCTTTGTTGTAGAACATGAAGTGATCACCTCAGAGGTCTCAGTCCGAAGGATGACCACTTTCCATTCAATAAAGTCATGTTAATTACCATAGTCACATAATGACAGGTATTTCTACATTATAATATTTAAGTATTCATAAATTATAAATTTTATTTTTAATGAATTAAATAGTAACAAAGTATTGCCATATTAAGTAAAACTAGTGTATGGTAATGAACAAATTTATGCTAAAGTTATTTATTTTTCTCTTTAAATGTCAGTGACAAATAAAAATGATGAAATATGAATATTTAATCTTTTGCTAGGCAACTTTCATTTACTTCATTGTTAACTTCCCATTTTCTTGTATGTTATTTGCATGTATCCTAGTTTGATTTATATTGTGCTGATAAACACCATGACCAAAAGCAATATGGAGGAGCAGGGAGAAAAGGTTTTATTTAACTTTACATTTAGTAGTCTATCATGAATTAGGAAAGAAACTCAAAGCAGCAAACTGGAGGCAGGAACTGGAGCCAGGACCATAGAAGAGCATGAAATCAAGCAAATCTGCTCGCTTTTGTATACCATTCAGGATTGCATGCCCAGGGGTGCCACTGAACACAGAGGGCCAGATCTTCCCATGTCAATCATTAAGAAAATGCCCCCAGATATTTGACCTCAGGCAACCCGATGGAGAAATTTTCTTAGCTGAAGATCATTTGAGATAACTGTGTTTTATGTCAAGTTGACAAAGTACGCACACACACACACACACACACACACACACACACACACACACGGACGCGCACACACATGTGGGGGTTACATATTGAAGGTCCCGCATGTTTTTGTGGAGTACTGAGGCTTATGCTGGAAATCATCCTCAATCATACTGTCATCCTATTCATTGAGAAAAGGTCTCCCAATCAGTCAAACGGAGAGCTCGCTCTTACAGATCCCCTCCCTACACCTTCCTCTGGAGATCTGTCTAAGCATTCTAAGGCTGGAATTGCTAGTGAGCCATAATACTCACCAGGAATTTTCATTGTTTACGGAGCTCTAACTCCAGTCCTGATCCTACTGTAGCTAATCACTGAACCATCCTTGCAACCAACTATCTTTAGTTTTGTGACAATAAGGATCATCCTGAGTGAGTTGACCCAGAAGCAAAAAGACACTCACGGTATATACTCACTCATATAAACATACAATATAGAATAAACCCACTAAAAGCTGTACATCTAAACAAACTAAGCAAAAGAGAGGACCCTAACTAAAATGTTCAATCCCCACCCTGAAAGGCAAAGAGGATGTACATCAGAAGAAAACGAAAATAGGAAACAACCTCGGAACCCGCTACAGAGGGCCTCTGAAAGCCAGAAGAAAACAGGAAACCACCTTGAAACCTGCCACAGAGGGCCTCTGAAAGCTTCTGCAGTATAGACTGTCAAAGCAGATGCTGAGCCTGATGGCCAACTGATGGGCAGAGTGAATGGAATCTTATGTAAGAAGTGGGAAATAGTAAGAGCTGGAGGGAACGGGAACTCCACAAGCAGAGCAACAGAACAAGATAATTTGAACACAGGGAACTTCCCAGAGACTCCTACTCCAACCAAGGACTATTTGTGGAGATGACCTGGAACCCCTGCACAGGTGTAGCCCATGGCAGTTCAGTGTCCAAGTGGGTTACATAGTAATGGGAAGAGGGACTGCCTCTGACATAATCTGATTGGCCTGCTCTTTGATCACTTCCCCCTGGGGGGGAGCAGCCTTCCCAGGCCACAGTAGAGGACAATGCAGCCACTTTTGATGAGAACTGATAGACTAAGATCAGAAAGAAGGAGAGGAGGACCTCCCCTATCAGTGGACTTGGGGAGTGGCATGCATGCAGAAAGAGGAGGGAGGGTGGGATTGGCAGGGGAGGAGGGAGGGGCTTATGGGGGGATACAAAATGAATAAAGTGTAATTAATAAAAAATAAATAAAAGATTTAAAAAAAAAAAGAAATGTGATAAAACAGGATCAGATGAATGGGGAGGGGGTTCCCCCCTATCAGTGGACTTGGAAAGGGGCACGTTGGAGATGAGGGAGGGAGGGAGGGATTGGGAGGGAATGAGGGATCGGGACACGGCTAGGATACACAGTTAATAAAATGTAACTGATAAGAAAAAAATAAAATTCGAAAAAAAAAAAAGAAATGTGTTGTCGTAAATGAAAAGTAAAAGGAACTTTTAATTTTTAAACTTTTTCTTCATTATTATTATTTATTACCATCTATTCACTTTGCATCCCAGCTGTAGCCCCTTCCCTCATATCCTCCTGGTCCCACCCTCACTCTCCCTCTTCCCCTCTGCCCCTTCCCTATTCCATTGATAAGAGAGGTCCTCCTTCCTACTATCTGAAGCCTATCAGGTCTCACCAGGACTACTTCAAGGAAAAGCTTCCTCTGGAGGAGGTGTTGGCTCCCCCTCCTTAAGACCCAAGCGTGCATATAAAGGTTTGCACCAAAATCTCTGTCCAGTGCCACGTGGGACACATTACTATGTGACAGAGAAAGGAAAGCAAAACAAGGCAAAGAGATGGACTATTCCCCATTGGAATGACTGTTGCTCATCTAATGCACATTTTGATTTTGCTTAAACTCTAAAAACTTTGCTGAAGTATGAAACTTATCTTAAGATTTGTAAAATTATTTTGTAGACTTTCTGTAGATCTGTAAAACCTGTAACAAAGAGGTAACTTGAAACTAATAGCATGACAGTTATTGGTTGAAAACCCGTGTATAGGAAATCTCAATTTAAGACAGCATATTGCATTTGTAACTTGGATTCAACTCTTGTTCAACAGACGTAGATGTTTTGAATAACAGTCCATCTCCCAGATACTTTGGATAAGTCTGTGTTTTTGTGTGATGATCCTTGTGTTGAGTATACATGTAACAGATGAGGAAAGAAACCATAAAAATAAGGCTTATAAAATTTTTCAAAACAACACTGAAAGGGATAGAATGATTATATATATATATATATATATATAATTTCTCAATCAAGGGACCCTTTGCTCTTTCTGACTAAAGTAAACAGCAGAAGTTTGGTGTGAGATAAGATATGACCAGAGTTTTGGACAAAGATGTCATAGAGATGTATTATTCTAGATGATGAATAATAGATGAATTGGGATGAAGATGGATAAAAGAAAAAAATTAATGTATGGGGAAAAGATGAAAAACTAAGGAGTTGGGGCCATAATTGTGAGCACCTAAAACTGAAGTATTCTTATCCAATCATGTAGAAAGGCAATGGCCTAGGAATTTGAAAAGAACATTTGGAATGTCTCTCCTTCAATAAATAATATTCAGGATAGCAGAAATTGATGCAAAAATGTATATTTGGCCTCCTGTCTTTGCTACGTTTGTTAAGCTTTAGATAATTAGATAAACTGAGCCACACAAGAAGCTACGATATTCTGTAATGATGCACTAAAAATAGATTAAAAAATAAAGATTCACAGTCTCTTTATTGATTGTATTTATAATTTGAAGTTTTATTTTGGTATGAAAAGAGCTTCATTTCAAGAAATGTAACTTCTTTTTTAATTTTAATTTAATTTTATTTTTAATTAAACTTTATTTATTTTGTATCCACCCCTGTAGTTCCCTACTTCCTCCTCTCCTCCCAATCCCTCCTTTCCTGCCCCTTCTCTACTCATGCCCCTTCCCAAGTCCACTGGTAGGGGAGGGTTTCTTTTTCTTCCTTCTGATCATAGTCTGTTAGGTCTCATCAGGAATGGCTGCATTGTCTTCCACTGTGGCCTGGTAAGGCTGCCCCCCCCCCCCC
>NW_026596240.1:5045254-5092647 GCF_907164565.1 Psammomys obesus | reverse complement strand
AAAAAAAAATGTGTGAAGAAACAGTTTCTTTGCTTAGTTCTCGAGCATCCCTTGCTTTCAACTGACATGGAATCATTACTGCTGGGATAAATGCTAGAAATGTTGCTCTTCTCAAATAAAGTTTATTCTGTTTGCTGTGTATAGATGACGAGTCAAGAAGACAGAATGCAATGTCAATTACTTAGATATCTTTTCATCATTTTCATTTTAACTTTGACATCAGACTCACCTTCCAAACATCACTAGTTTATTCACAGTTTTCTTTTACATTATGGCACAAATGAAGTTTTATATATAAAATCATGTCTTGAAAATGTTCAGTCTTCACATTATCTAACCAACAAGCCAAAGAAAAGTGGGCAAGGTAAGTTACACCACAAAATCTCCAGTTTTCTCATTTGCAAGCCATGTGTGAGGGGTTTTTTTGTTGTTGTTTTGCGTTAATCTTTGGAGTACTTTAATAATAGTTTAATTCTTTGAAAATCTCTCATATGTACTAAGATATTTTGATCTTATCCATTTTTTTTCACTACTTTCCTCCAGACCACTAACCCAGTATCTACCAATCTGTCTTCCTCTAAACTGAATGTCCTCTTCTGTTAGTAATAAATGTAGTCTCAACAAACCAAGTGACCAGTAAATTCTCTTGCTACTGACAAGCTTTTACTGTTATAGAATGCTCTAGGCTAGCTCTTGTGGAAAAAATACATTAGCTTCATTACTCAGTACTAGATTCTGCTGGCTACAGTACCAACTGGCCAGGAGAATTGTACTACATGTACAATAGACAGGTGGTGATGGTGGGAGGAGGCAAGCACATTCTGCTTGTCATTGAGGCTTGAGTCACAGTAGAAAGTGCATGCCTTGTACTGAAAACCTGGTCAGAATCCTTGACTAGATATATTATAGAACTTGTGTAGTAATCTATTGGTGGTTAAGAACTCATTGATATGTGATTTTTTTTAACCATAAGCAGAGTTGCTTATTTTCACAGATGGTAGTGGTCAATAAAGAAACTCATAACCAGTCAATATGCTGAGAATTAGTGACTTCCCATTGTTATCCATAGACAGGTCATGTATAAGAACCTCTTCCCATCCATGGCTCAGAAAAAAATCCTGAAGTGGTAAGTGGGACATCTGAGAGTTTTATCTGTATTTTTATTGCTAATTCGATGATTATTTTTATCTTACAGAATTCTACTTGAGAGACAATTGCAAAGGATAAAAGAACATATATAAAGTAGATGGTCAGATCGAGGGCAAGATGGCAGCCATCAGCACTCATCGTTTCTGAGAGCAAGAGGATTTGAAACTCCGAAATTGGTGAGTAAAGGGGCATCTGAAGCTGGAAAATCGACATTTTTGTTTCCTGAAGCAGGGGAGACACCACAGGAGCAGAGAACTCTTTGATTCAGGTGAGACTCGGACTTCTCTGGGATTGGAGAGGGGCACTTTCCTTACTCGCTTCTCCCTCCCCCTCAGACAAGGTGAGCCACAGTGCCAGTGATGCACAGCTTGCTTCCTGAGAACCTAGAGAGCAGAGGCAGGAACACTAGCACTGCAACCACAGCAGTCAGCCTAACCCACTTGCTGAGCCCGAGATTCACAGTAAAAGCCTCTCTGGGTCCCATACCTAAGAGCAGCAGGCTATACCAACTCCACAGAGCCTGACTGTACTGTACAGAGCCACTTAGTCTCTCAGTGGTGGACAGTGGGCTGTGTGGCCTATGGGCTGTGTGGCAGTCCTGCAAAAACACCCATGTGCACCAAGTGCCAAGCCACTGTACTGGTTCCACAGAACTTCCTTGCAGGCACCTAGGCACCCCAGTTCTGCAGCTGCAGCTGGACTCCTGGGTACAGGGGCTACAACACCACTGAGCTATCTCACCTCACATTTGGCTCAGAGAACAGAAGGAACCCCTGTGCTTTACAATTTGACCTGTTAGAGGTTGAGTGTGCCCCCAAGTACCTGCAGAGCCCCAGATGCAGGATGCTTCTAACCTAGCAGCTAGACATCAGTAACCTCCTATCCACACATCCATTTAGGGAAACAGAGGGTATCCTGGGACATGGAAACCATGGCTCTGTGGCACCACCATTGGAGTTTAAGCAAATAACTCATGGAGCTCAATTAGAAATGAAGACCAGTAACCTAAAGGCCACTGATACACCCAGGAAATTTGCACATGCAATAACTTCAGCTCACTTGACCACTTTGGTGACCACAAGGCACCCTTCCCTCACATTGAAGGACTCTACATTCTCTAGCACCCTGTCCCACAGGCAAACTTCCATGCACATGCATGCATACACCCTTGTCTGCATTTGTCCTTCTGAGCCCGCAGACTTCCCTCCCACGGGTATGACTGAAGCACCAAGGCACACGCTGAAACCATTGGATCTTTCTCACCTGCCTGAAAAATTCTCCAGACACCAAAGAAAGATGGTACCAATCTGAACTGCAGAATCCAAGAACAGTGAAGGTTAAAGATAGAGAAATGGCCAGAGGATGGGGAAAAAACCCACCAAACAAAAATGAGGAAATCATGGCCTCACCAGCAATCCCCAAAATCAATGGATACTCCAATTCTTCGAAAACACAAGAAATGTCCATAAATATATACTTATCCCATTATTAGAGTCACATAGAGGAAACAAATAAATCTCTCAGAGAAATAGCCCTGCAAATAGAGGGACGAGTAGAGGCAAAATTAGTGGCATATAGAGAAGAAACAAACAAAAAAGTAGAGTCTATTATACAGAGACAGGAAGCCACATTCAAACGGATGAAGGAAATGGTACAAGATATAAAAATAGAATTAGAATCAACAAAGAAAACACAAACAAAGAAAACCCAGGAGCTGGAGAACTTAGAGAAAAGACCAGGAACCACAAAAGTAAGCATCACCAACAGAATACAAGAGATAGAAGACAGAATCTCTGGCTCTGAAGATACAATTGCAGAAATTGATACATCTCTCAAAGAAAAAGTGAAAGCAAAAAGTCCCAAACACAAAACATCCAAGAAATCAAAGACACGATGAAAAGGTGAAATCTAAGAATAATAGGTGATGAAAAAGAAGACTCCTGTCTCCAAGGTCCAGAAAATATCTTCAAGAAAATCATAGAAGAAAATTTCCCCAACTTAAAGAAAGAGATGTCCATACACATACAAGAGGCCTACAGAACACCATATAGACTAGACCAGAAAAGAAAATCCTCATGTCACATCATTGTCAAAACATTGATACACAGAACAAAGAAAAAATATTAAAAGCAGCAAGGGAAAAAGGCCAAGTAACATATAAAGGTAGACCTATCAGAATCACACCAGAATTCTAATTAGAAACTATGAAAGCCAGAAGGGACTGAGCAGAGGTCATGCAGGCATTAAGGGACCATAGATGCCATCGCAGACTACTATACCCAACAAAGCTTTCAATCAAAGGAGAAAACAAAATATTCCATCACAAAACCAAATTTAAGCAATCTCTACACAGAAAAACAGACCTACAGAAGATACTAGAAGGAAAACTCAAAAAAAAAAAAAGCGAAAATAGCTATACCCAAGAAAACATAGGATACAAATAATGTCCCTACAAAAATTAAAAGAAAATAAGCAATGAATCACAGTAAGACCACCAACACAACAATAAAAGGAATTAATGTTCATTGGTCACTATTATCTTTCAATATCAGTGGACTCATCTCTCCAATAAAAAGACATAGACTAACAGAATAGGTGCGGAAACAGGAACCAACATAGTGCTGCATCCAAGAAACACACCTCTACAACAAAGATAAACACTACCTCAGAACGAAAGGCTAGAAAAATGTTGTATAAGCAAATGGATCCAGAAAAAAGCTAGGGTAGCAATCATATTACCTAATAAAATAGACTTTCAACCAAAATTAATAAAAAAGATGAAGAGGGACACTACATTCTCATCAAAGGAAAAATCCACCAAGAGAACATCACAATTCTGAACATCTATGCCCCAAATACAAGAGCGCCTACATTAGTAAAAGAAACATTATTAAAGCTTAAATCACACATCGATCTCAACACCTTAATAGTGGGAGACTTTAACAACCCACTTGCACCAGGGGACAGATAATCTACAAAGAAGCCAAATACGGAAATAAAGGCACTCACAGATGCCCTAATTCAAATGGACCTAATAGATGTCTACAGAACTTTCCACCCAAACTCAAAAGAGTATACCTTCTTTTTCCGCTCCTCATGGAACCTTCTCCAAAATAGACCATATAGTTGGTCACAAAGCAAGCCTCAACAGATACAAGAAGATTGAAATAATCCCCTGAATTCTATCTGACCACCATTGACTAAAGCTGGACCTCAACAACAACAGAAATAACATAAAGCCGACACTCACGTGAAAACTGAACAACTTGCTACTCAATGACAGCTGGGATAAGGAAGAAATAAAGAAATTAAAGACTTCCTAGAATTCAATGAAAATACAACATACCGAAATTCATGGGACACAGTGAAAGCAGTGTTCAGAGGAAAATTCATAGCACTAAGTGCCTTCAAGAAGAAATTTGTAACATCTCATACAAGCAACTCACTGGCCCAACTGAAAGCCCTACAAAAAAAAAAAAAAAAAAAAAAAAAAAAAAAAAAAAAAAAAGAAGCAGATATACCAAAAATGAAAAGACTGCTGGAAATAATCAAACTCAGGGCTGAAATCTATCAATTAGAAACAAATAAAACTATTCAAATCAATGAAACCAGAGCTGGTTCTTTGAGAATATCAAAAAGATAGACAAATCCTTAGTCAAATTAACTAAAAGGCAGAGAGACACTATCCAAATCAGCAAAATCAGAAATGTAAAGGAGGGCTTAACTACAGACACTTAGGAAATCCAAACAATCATTAGGTGGTACTCCAAAAGCCTTTATGCCACAAAATTTGAAAATCTAAATGAAATGGACAATTTTCTAGATAGATTCCATCGACCAAAATTAAGTCAAGCTCAGGTAGAAATGGTGAATAGCCCTCTACCCACCAAGGAAATGGAAGCGGTCAACAGTCTCCCTTCCAAAAAAAAGCCTGGGGCCAGAAGGTATCAGTGCAGAATTCTACCAGACCTTCAAAGAAGTGCTAATTCCAATTCTTTTCAAACTATTCTACAAAATAGAAACAGAAGGAGCTTACCGGACTCATTCTATGAAGCTACAGTCACCTTGATACCTAAACCAGACAAAGACCCAACAAAAAAAGAGAACTTCAAACCTATCTCTCTTATGAACATTGGTGCAAAGATACTCAATAAAATACTTGCAAAGCAAATTCAAGAACACATAAAAAATATCATTCACCATTATCAAGTAGGCTTCATCCTAGGTATGCAAGGATGATTCAATATATGGAAATCCATCAATATAATCCACCATATAAACAAATTGAAGGAGAAAAAAAAACACATGATCATCTCCTTAGATGCCGTAAAAACATTTGACAAAGTCCAACATCCATTCATGTTTAAAGTCTTGGAGAAATCAGGAATACAAGGCACATATCTAAACATAGTAAAAGCAATATACAGCAAGCTTATCGCCAACATCAAACTCAATGGAGAGAAACTGAAATAAATCCCACAGACAGACCAGGCAAGGCTGCCCTCTCTCCCCATGTCTATTTAACATAGTACTGGAAGTCCTAGCTAGAGCAATAAGTAAAGAAGATCAAGGAGATACAAATCGAAAAGGAAGAGGTCAAAGTTTCACTACTCGCAGATGATATGATAGTATACATGAGTGACCCAAAAAATTCAACCAGAGAACTCTTTCAGCTGATAAACATCTTCAGCAAAGTGGCTGGATACAAAATTAACTGAAAAAAAAAATCAGAAGCCCTCCTGTATACCCAAGACAAAAGGGCCTACAAAGAAATCAAGGAAACAACACCCTTCACAATAGCCACCAATAACATAAAGTACCTTGGGGTGACTTTAACCAAGCAATGAAAGGCTTGTTTGAAAAAACTTCATGTCTCTGAAGAAAGAAATTGAAGAAGATATTAGAAGATGGAAAGTTCTCCCGTGCTCATGGATGGGTAGGATTAACATTGTGAAAATGGCCATCCTGCCAAAAGCAATCTACAGATTCAATGTAATTCCAATCAAAATACCAATACAATTATTTACAGACCTTGAAAGAAAAATTGTCAACTTCTTATGGAAAAACAAAAAACCAGAATTTCCAAAACAATCCTGTACAACAACAGATCATCTAGAGGTATCTCCATCCGTGATCTTAAGCTGTACAACCGAGCAATAGTAATAAAAACCGCATGGTTTTGGCATAGAAGCAAGAAAAGTGGATCAATGGAAACAAATAGAAGACCCAGAAATAAACCCACACACCTACAAATACTTGATTTTTGACCAAGAAACCAAAACTATTCAATGGAAAAAAGACACCATCTTCAACTAATGGTGCTGGTCCAACTGGTTGTCTACATGCAGAAAAATGAAAATAAATCCACATTTATCACCCTGCACAAAACTAAAGTCCAAATGGATCAAAGACCTCAAAAACCAGATACACTAAATTGGTTAGAAGAAAAAGTGGGGAAGACCCTGGAAATCATTGGCACAGGAGACAACTTCCAGAACAGAACACCAAAAGCACATGTTGTAAGTACAACAATTGATAAATGGGACCTCATGAAACTGAAAATCTTCTGTAAAGCAAAAAATATTGTCATCAGAATAAAACGGCAGACTTCAGACTGGGAAAGGATCTTCACCAAACCTATATCTGACAGAGGGCTAATATCCAGACTATATAAAGAACTGAAGAAATTAAAAAGCAATAAACCAAGCAATCCAATTAAAAAATAGGGTACTGAGCTACATAGAGAATTCTGTGTAGAGTAATATAGAATGGCAGAGAAACACCGAAAGAGATGTTCAATGCCCTTACCCATCAGAGAGATGCAAATAAAAACAACCCTGAGATTTCACCTTACACCCATCAGAATGGCTAAGATCAAGATCTCAAGTGACAACACATGCTGGAGAGGTTGTGGAGAAAGGTGAACCATCCTCCACTGCTGGTGAAAATGTAAACTTGTACAACCACTTTGGAAATCAATCTGGCGCTTTCTCAGACAATTAGGAATACTGCTTCCTCAAGATCCAGCTATACCATTTCTAGGCATATATCCAAAAGATGCTCAAGTATACAACAAGGAAATTTGCTCAATCATGTTTGTAGCAACCTTATTCTTGGTAGTGAGAACCTGGAAAAAAAAAAAACAAAAAACAGGTGTCTCTCTACAGAGGAATGGATGCAGAAATTGTGGTACTTTTACACAATGGAATACTACTCAGCATTTAAAAACAAGGAAATCATGAAATTTGCAGGCAAAGGGTAGGATCTAGAAAAGATCATTCTGAGTCAGGTATCCCAGGAGCAGAAAGACACATATGGTATTTTATCACTTATATAGTCCTACAAGATAGGATAAATATACTAAAATATGTGTATCTAAAGGAGATAAAAAGAAAGAGGACCCAGGGTAAGATGATCAATCCTCACTTAGAAAGACAAATGGGATGGACACAGGAAGTAGGAGAAAACAAGAAACAGGACAGGAGCCTACCATAGAGGGCCTCTGAAAGAATCTACCTAGCAGCGTATCAAAGCAGATACTGAGACTCATAACCAAACCTTCGGTAGAGTGCAGAGAATCATATGATAAAAGGGGGAGTTAGTATGACTGGAAGAGGACAGGAGCTCCACAAGCACAATATATATCAGGTCACGGGTGTCCTCTATGAGACTGTTTCTCCAACCAAGGACCACGCATGAATATAACCTTGAACCCCTGCTCAGATGTACCCATGGTGGCTCAGTAAAAGGGGAACAGAAGTTATTTCTGCCATGAACTCAATGACTGGCTCCTCTCTCCTCCCCCCCCCCCCGAGGGAGGAACAGCATTGCTAGGCCACAGAGGAGGACATTGCAGACAGTCCTGAAGATAACTGATAAGCTAGGGTCAGATGAAAGGGGAGGAGGACCTTCCCTAGCAGTGGACTTGGAAAGGGACAGGGAGAAGATGACAGAAGGAGGGTGGGATTGGAAGGAAATAAGGGAAGGGGCTACAGCTGGGATACAAATAAATAACCTGTGATTAATATTAAAAAAATAAAAATAAAAATGACTATTCTTACATACACCCACACACACACAAATTAAAGTAGATGGTCGTGAGCAAGCAAAGGGATCTGAAGTGCTTACATGGTAAGCCAAATTTTAAAAATGTTATCTAAGAAGGACACGATAGTTACTACTCTTTTATTCATTTATTTATCTTCTCTTTATTGAGAATTTATTTTCATGTTATATATTCTGATTACAGTTTCCTCTCCTCCAACTCCTCCCAGGTCCTCCACACAGTGCCACCCATCCAACTTGATCCACTTTATTTCTCTATTTCTTTAAGACTCAAACAAACAATCCAACAAACAAAACACACTAAAATTAAAAAAAACATAGAAGCAAAATGTTAATAAGACAAAAATGTACAAACAAAGCAATATGAGATAAAGAATCTCGTACAAAAATACCATTGATTTTGATTTTGTGTTTTCTAAATACTCCTAAGCATGAGGTCTGCTCTGAAGTGTGGTTAATACACCTGTGAGACTCCAAAGGGGAAAAATAAATAAATAAAACAGAAATCAATTGCAGAGTGTTTCTTCATTACGTATGGGGCCTCATGTACATTTCCCCTCTAATCAGCCTCCCATCTGGCTTCAACCTGGGCTAGCCCTACGCATGCTACCACAGTTTCTGTTAGGTAATGGGTGCATCCATCCTGTTGTGTCTGGAAAGCGCCATTTCTTGGGGCCTTTCAGTGTCCCTGACTCTTACAACTTGTCTGCCTAAACTTCTAAGGAATTCCCTGAGTCCTGAGATGAAGGATGGGGTGGGGGTGGCAATCTAGCACACCCTGCTTGCATTTTAAGCACTGTTCCCTAGAGGAACTTCATTTCTGCCAGTATACTCCATTTAGTACTCCAAATTGTCTTGCTCTCTTGATATTGTCTAGTCATGAGTACACATGTTAGTTTCCATCTACTGAAAGAAGAAACTTCCCTAATGATGGCTGAGTGAGGTGCTGTTATTTGGAAATGTCATTACAAGTAATTTTATTGATACATTTCTTTATCAGAACAATATCGTTTGTTTTCCCTAGGCCATTCTGAGCTATCCAGTCTCATATTTTGGCCACCCTAGCAGTAGTAGCCATGTATTCCGAGATACTCAGTGGGCTTTAAATACAAGCTCAAAAGAGCAAGCATTAACTTCATATGAACAATAAAAGATCCAAGAAAGAAGAAAAAATTCTGTACAATAAAAGAACTTCTGGCAGCATCAGCATCGCTGATCTCAAGCTATACCACAGAGCAATAGTCATAAAAGCTGTATGATCTCTGCACAGAAACAGAATGGTGGATCAATGCAACCAAACTGAAGACCCAGAAACAAAACCACACTCCTAAGGGCACTTGATTTTCAACAAAGTACCAAAACCATACTATTGAAAAATGAAAGCACCTTCAACAAATGTTACTGGTCTAACTGTATGTATGTATGTATATAGGGAAAATATAAATAGATCTGTATTTATCACCCTGCACAAAATCAAGTCCAAGTGGATCAATGATCTTGACATAAAACCAGAGACTAAATCTATAAGAAAACTACGTGGAGAAAATTCTGTAATTTATTGGCATAGGAGATAACTTCCTGAACAGAACACCAACAGCATAGGCTCTGAGATCAACAACTAATAAATGGGACCTCATGAAATCGCAAAGCTTCTGTAAGTCAATGGAAACTGTCAATAAAAAACAAAACAAAACAAAACAGCACCCTACAAATTGGGAAAAGATCTTCACTAGCCCTATATCACACAGAGGGCTAATATCCAAAATATACAAGGAACTTAAGAAATGAAACACCAACAAAGCAAATAATCTAGTTAAAAAATGGCACAGAGAGCTAAACCAAGAAGTCACAACAAAGGAATCTCAAATGGCTTTAAGAAGAACTTAAAGAAATACCTGACACCCTTAGTCATCAGAAAAAAATGCAAATCAGTCAGAACAGCTAAGATAAAAAAACTCAAGGGACAGTACATTCTGGTGAGGATGTAAAGAAAGGGGAATATTCTTCCATTATGGTGGGAGTTCAAACTTTTACAGTCTCTCTGGAAATAAATATAGTGCTTTCACAGAAAACTGGACACAGCTACACTACTACTGGGTGTATACCCAAAAAATATTTCAACATGCCACAGGATATTTGCTCAACTATATTTCTAGCAGCTTTATTTGTAATAGCCAGAAACTGGAAACAACCTATATATTTCTCAACTGAAGAATGAATTAAGTATATGTTTCACAATGGAATTCTACTCAGCTACACACAAGCACACACACACACACACACAGAGAGAGAGAGAGAAAGTTATCATATAATTTTCAGGCAAATAGATGGAACTAGAAAAGTTCATCCTGTTTGAGTTAACACAGATCCAGAAAGACACACATGGTTTAATATTACACTCATAGCACAGGACAGCCATACTATAATCAACAGGCCCAAGTTAAGTATCAAGGATGGCCTAAAAAAGGATGCCAAAATACCACTCAGAAAATAGAATGGACATTGGAAGTGGATGAAGAGAGGTAACTGGGCAGGAGATTAAATGAGGAGGGAAACAAGGGGGGGGGGAGAATCAGATGTGTGGATAACAAGGGGTGGGAGATGAGAGGGCTTGGGACAAGAAGAGAAACTGAGGGAGGCATCTCATTGGCAAGAGGAGGCCTGTGATAGCTCCTGAGAGGATATGGATATGACTCTAGCTGAGACTTCTAACAGGGGGACATGAAGACTGACATGACCAACTCATAGGCAGGTCCAGTGGAATGAGGGAAACAAACAACCCATCACCCATCAACAAAACCTTTGATCCAAAAATTACCCTGCCTATAAAAAGTTCAGGGATAAAGGGGGAATAAAGATTGAAGGAATGTTCAGCCAATGATTGTTCCAACCTGACATGTCCCGACCGGTGGGACATCAACGGTTTCCTAAAGAGGAGGGTAGAAGGAATGAGGTAGAGAACAAGAGACACAAGGAATGAAGCCAAGTCTGTTTGTCTGATCAAGGCCTCGTTTATTAGAAAATTTTACCCAACTTATATAGGGAGAAGGCAGGAAAGGAGGGAAGGTTAATTTACTGCTGCAGGAGATAGGAAGAGTGCTTTCATGGCTTGAATATTGCACCTGCAAGATACCATAAGGGTGTTTTCTTAAGATATCTCACAGATGCTCTAAAACTAACAGACGGATGTCCTCTCAAATCTATCACCCATGATTTAGGGTCCTAGGTAACTCTTTCACTAAATAGCTTTAGGTCTCCACTAAATGACCTTTGCTCACCATTTGACTTTGGCTTCAGTAAATAGCTTTGGCTCCCAGCACTGAGACCCTCACCACAGTAGAGAGCCAGCCCTGACACTATTAATGACGGTCTGCTATGCTTGCAGGCAGAAGCCTAATATGACTGTTGTTTGGGAGCCTCCACCCAGCAAAGGATCTAGACAGATGCTGAGACTTGCAGACAAACAGGGGGTAGAGCTCGGAAAGTCTTATGGAAGTATGGGTGAAAAAAAAAAAAAAAAGAAGGAAGGACCTGCTGGGAACAGGAACTCCATGATAAGACCAACAGAGACAACTAAATCAGACCAATGGGGACTTACAGATTCTTCAGACATCAGCTAAGGAGTATGCATGGTCTGGACCTAGGCTTTGAACATATGTGGCTAATGGGCAGCTTGGTCTTCACATGGGGTGCCTGGCTAGTGGAGAAAGGGTGGGTAGGAAAATGTTTCTAACATGGACTCTGTTGCCTGCTTTTGGATTCCTTCTCCCTGGAAGGGCTGCCCTGCCTGGCCTCAGTGGATGAGGATATGCTCAGTCCTGATGTGATTTGATGTGCTGTCAAGGGTTCATATGGTTGATATAGGGGGAAAGGAAAAAGGGAAGAGAAGAAGAGAAAGAGGGAGGAGGGGAGTGGAAACTTCCAGGAAACGAGAAAGGGGACTGCCCTTGGGATTTAATGTATATAAACTTAAATTATAAAAGAAATCCAAGCTGAATGTGGTTATTCCCACAACATTTAAGTCGCTATAGCAACAATACATCTTTTTTTAATTGAAAAGTTTTTTTTATTAATTACAGGTTATTCACTTTGTATCCCCCCATAAGCCTCTCCCTCCTCCCCTCCTGATTCCACCCTCCCTCCCCCTCCTTTACACATGCCCCTCCCCAAGTCCACTGATAGGGGAGGTCCTCCTCTCCTTCCTTCTAATCTTAGTCTATCAGATCTCATCAGGAGTGGCTGCATTGTCCTCTACTGTGGCCTGGTAAGGCTGCTCTCCCCTCAGGGGGAGGTGATCAAAGAACAGGCCTATCAGATTATGTCAGAGGCAGTCCCTCTTCCCATTACTATGGAACCCACTTGGACACTATACTGCCATGGACTACATCTGTGCAGGGGTTCTAGGTTATCTTCGTGCATGGTATGTGGTTGGAGTATGAGTCTCTGGGAAGACCCTGTGTTCAAATTTTCTGGTTCTGTTGCTCTCCTTGTGGGGTTCCTGTCCTCTCCAGATCTTACTATTTCCCACTTCTTACATAAGATTCCCTGCACTTTGCCCAACAGTTGGCCATAAGTCTCAGTGTCTGCTTTTACATTAATTACATTTTATTCACTTTGCATCTCAGCTGTAGCCTCCTTCCTCATTCCCTTCTAATCCTATCCTCCCTCTTTCATCTCCTCCCATAACCCTCTCTAAGTCAACCTAAAGGGGAGATCCACATCCCCTTCCATCTGACCCTAGCTTATGAGGTCTCATCAGGACTGGCTGCAACATCTCCTCTGTGTCCTGGCAAGGTTGCTCCTCCCTCAGGAGGGTAGTCAAAAAACCCACAACTGAGTTCATGTCAGAGACAGTTCCTCTTTCCCTAACTAGGGGACCCACTTGGACACTGAGCTGCCATAGGCTACATCTGAGCAGGGGTTCTAGATTATATCCATATACCTTGGTTGGAGTATCAGTCTCAGAAAATGCCCTTGAGCCCAGATATTTTGGTTCTGTTGCTCTTCTTGTGGAGCTCCTGAACTCTCTAGGTCTTACTAACTACCTCTTCTTTTATATAATTCCCTGCACTCTGCCCAAAGTTTGGTTATGAGTCTCAGCTTCTGCTTTGATACACTCCTAGGTAGAGTCTTTCAGAGTATATCTTATAAGGCAGAACAGGATAGCAGTGTTGACTACTTTTATCCTCTTGTAGCATGGAAAATACATTCCAGGACCATGAATGCTAATCAGCAATATTGAAAACTCTAATTAGGTAACCATTCAACTTCTCTGTTTGTAAAAAAAAAATACATTGTGTTGTCTTCAGCCATAGGGTCTGAGCATCACTTGGTGGATAGCAACCAATAACATTGGCACAAGCCAGAGGTTTTTGTGGTTATCTATGTGGCCTCATTGTCCACCTCAACTAGATTTAACATATTTTTTTCTCAGATTGTCATTTGTATATAGAAAGGGTGCTGATTTTGTTTTCTCTTTGGATTCTGCTAATTTGCTGAACATCTTTAATAAATTGTAGAAGATTACTTGTGGAGTTTTTATGATAATTTTATATACACTATCAGGTCATCTACAAATAAAGACACTTTGAATTCTTTTCTTTTTTTATATCCCTTTAATCTTCTTTATTTTTTGTCTCATTATTACTTCAACTATTTTATTTAATAGGTATTAAAAGAGTATACATCCTTGTCTTGCTCCTGAGTTTAATGGAAATACTTTGAGGTTCTCTGTTTAGATTGATGTTGGCTGTGGTCTTGCTGTAAATCATGTTTGTAATTTCGGGGCATATTTTTTACATAGCTACTCTCTCTGGGAGTTTACCGCTTTGGATTTTGTCAAAAGTCCTTTTCTTGTCATGTATTGTCTGATGCTATGTTAAAAAATAATTAATTTTATTCCTATTGAGTGATATTATAGATTTATTCTTAAAATATAAATTCCTTTTTATAGGCTGTCTATTTTACTGTATTAGTCTACCATTCCATGAGCATTGGAGGTCTTTTTATTTTCCAATAACTTCTTCAATTTCTTTCTTCATTGTCTTAAAGTTTTTATTGTACAAGTCTTTCACTTTTTTGGTTAGAGTTACCCCAAGTTTTTTATATGATTTGAGGCTATTGTGAAAGGTATTATGATTTTTTTTCTGTTCATTTGTCATTTTATATTTAAATGGCTGCTAGTGAATTTTTTTTGGAGTTAATTTTGTATGCAAAAATTTTGGTGAAAGTTTTTATTAGCTGTAGGAGTATTCTGGTGGAACATTTAGATTCATTAATACAAGCTATCATTTAATCTGCAAATAAAGGTTTTTTCAAATTCTTCTTTTCCAATGTGTATCTTGCTGATCTCCATCTGTTGTCTTATTACTCTATGACTTCACATGCCATATTGAATTAGTATGGAGATAGTTTGTTCCTGATTTTAGCAAAAATATTTTGAGCTTCTCAGCATTTATGATGCTGTTAGCTATAACATTGCTATAATCTGCCTTTACAGTGTTGAGGTATATTTCTCTTATCCTTAGTTTCTACATGACTTTTATCATGAAAGTATGTTAGGGTTTGTCAAAGACCTTTTCTGTGTGTAGTAAAATGACAATATGATTTGTGTTTCTAAGTTTGTTTATATTGTATTTTAAATTTATTGATTTGCTTATGCTGAAACACTCTTGCATGTCTAGGATAATGCTAACTTGGTAATGATGAATTATCTTTTTGAGATGTTTTGGATTCAGTTTGTGAGTAATCCATTGTGTACATTATAACCCGAAGTCTATCTGACTGCTATTGATTAATGCTGGATATCAACAGCAAAAGGAAAGATACAACTCATGGAATCTCAGTGAGTCACTACTGAATAAACAATGGTTCAAGAAAGAAGACAAGAAGGAAATAACAACTTTATAAAATCAAATGAAAATACCACAATTTCATTATCCATTTCTCCATTGATGGACATCTGGGTTGTTTCCAGGTTCTAGCTCCTAGAAGGATAAAGCTGCTATGAACACGGTTCAGCAAATGTCCTTGTTGTGTACTTGAGCAGGACATGAGCCCACTACTGAGGGTCTCTGAAAGACTCTACCTAGCAGTATATCACAACAAATGCTGAGACTCATAACCAAACCTTTGGCAGAGTGCAGGGAATCATATGAAAGAAGTAGGAGTTAGTACGACC
Source organism: Psammomys obesus (assembly GCF_907164565.1). Taxonomy (NCBI): domain Eukaryota; kingdom Metazoa; phylum Chordata; class Mammalia; order Rodentia; family Muridae; genus Psammomys; species Psammomys obesus. The sequence goes on along the minus strand of NW_026596240.1, from coordinate 5,077,253 downwards.
TGAAGAAGACAGGAGCTCCACAAGAACCAAATATATCAGGGCACTATGGTCTTTTATGAGACTGTTTCTCCAATCAAGGACCATGAATGGATATAACCTAGAACCCCTGCTCAGATGTAGCCCATGGTAGCTAAGTAACCAAATGGGTATCCTAGTAAAGGGAACAGGGACTGTTTCTGACATGAACTCAATGGTTGGCTCTTTGACATCCCCCGCTCCTGAGGGAGGAGCAGCCTTCCTAGGCCACAGATGAGGACATTGCTGCCAGTCCTGAAGATACCTGATAAGCTAGTGTCAGATGGAAGAGAAGGAGGTCCTCCCCTATCAGTGGACTTGGAAAGGAGCAGGGAGGAGATGAGGGTGGGTGGGTGGAATGTCGAGGGAATGAGAGAGTGGACTACAGCTGGTATACAAAGTAAATAACCTGTGATTAATATAAAACATTATTAAAAATCAAACAAAAACAAATACATTCATTATATCAATAGAATAAAATCACAAACTGTTTCATAGTATTCATTAATTATACAGTATTTGTATGTATGTGTTTACTTATGTGTTTACATAGTCATTGTAAGTGGTATATGCAAATATACAAAGGGGTGAGACAGTGTCTTAGCTTTCACTTTATAAACTGTCATTTTTTTCTAACTTTTGTACATTATACTTGCTTAAAATTTTTCTTGGTCTAGTTTATTTTTATGTCAGAAGTGCTTATTGTTCTGAGACATTAAATGTCCAAAAACATCACTGTTTTACTTTCTTTTCACTTCAAGCTAAAAGTATTAGCTTACATATAGAATTAAAATATGTTAGCATCACATTTTAAAATTAAAAAATAAAATAAAATGAAAATGAAAACAGGACATGTCTAAATCTATTGAAAACAATTAAAATGGTTCTAACAGGCACATTTATAGCACTAAGTGCATATTCCAATATATTAAAGAGATCTCATATTAATAAATTTTTAAATTCACTGGAAAACTCAAAAAAACAAGAAAAAGAATTAATATCCCAAAGGAGTAGATAGTAAAAAGTGAATCAAAAACAGGACTGAAATCAATGAAACAGAAGGAGGAACAAAATAAACAAAACAAATAATGAGAATTATCAGTCAGTCTGACAAATCTTTATTCACCTGAATTAACTAAAAGACAAAGAGAGTATGCGAAAGTTGATGAAATTAGTGATGAAAAATGGAACATTATTATAGAATAGATTTAGACAGTCAGAAGAATTCATACTCCACTAATTTTAAAAAAAGCCTGAAAAATGGATTTCTTAGTATGTATGACTCATTAATATTAAGACAAGATTAATTAATTAAAAATACCTGCAATCCCTATGTAATTAGAAGCAGCATTTAAAATTTTCCCAAACAAAAATACCCTGGAGCAAAAGGATTCAGCTTAGAATTGTGTTTGATCTTCAATAAAGAATTAATGCCAATACCCTTCAAATTCCTTCATAAAAGAGAAACTGAAAGAGCACTTCCTAATTCTTTTTACATGGTAACTATTATCCTAATACCTGAAGCACACACAAGACCCAGCAACAAAAACAACACAAAATTATAGACACGTTTCTTATGAACATTTATAGATTTGTTTCTTTGTTTTGAGATATGAATGAGTCCACGTTAGCCATTGTTACCCATTAACATTTGAAAGGGGTAATTAAATGCACCACAAATAAAACATCTGCGCAGATGTTATTTGTCATTTTAAGTCAATTCTAATATTTTAAATAGTTTATCTTAAAAAAAGTGTGTGTGAATGCCTATATATTGTTGTGTGCTTTTGTGGCTTTGAGAATGAAATCTGAAAAGAAATCCTGAATAAAGTAAACTTAAAAATAACCCACAAAGGGAATAATAGTTTTTTTAATAAAATTTTGAATAATTCTTTCAATTAAGTACAAAAAGTTTCATGAAGCTGAGGAGGTAAGCTCAATATATATATATATAAAATTTACTCTGGTGAGGGAAAGGGTGCTCAGTCTCTTACAGGAATAGCTAAATCGTTTGGAATGACACTTACTGATGCTCGCCTACAAAAGACAGGCCAAGGTTCTCATCACTGCCATTTATTCAATGATCATTCATTTTCCAGCCTGTCCACCCTGTTCAGTTCAATGTTATCACTGCTGACTAAATTGTCCTCCAGCAACAATCTGTCATTCACTGAAGACGACTCTACCCTCTTAGCCCTTTACAGGGAATAGCAGTAGCACTCAAGAATGTAATTTATAAAATGACACCCTTGGATCCCAGCGTCTTCCATTCACTCTGTACAATAAGTCATCTCTCTGAAAGTGGTTATGCCATCATTGCATTGTGGTCTAGGGCCAAGGGTGGTTGTTCCAGCTAGCCGAGGTCACTTGGCTAGTCTGTTGGTGGTTTCTGGACAGGGATCACCTACTGATGAAGCTAATCTTTATTTGGCAATGCAAAGCATTAAGTCCTCTTGACTATGATTTGTCAAAACATTCATAGCGTTTCTTGATTTTTAAAATAAAAAGAAAATTGAGTAGTTTTGATGCTTAAATGAAACATCATGGGGTATAATATTTATGCTGAATTATGAATGATTGTTTACTTAAACCACTCCTATCTCATTCCAACTTTATCTACATGTTAACATTGAATTTAATATGAAAGGAAGATTAATACATTTTGTCATAGTGTTTCTTCTTTGTAGACGTTTAGAAGTGAAATACAAAGTGATATTTTTTTAAAAAACAAACTTATTTAAATTTAGATCAGAGAAGATTCATAATCAAGAATTTTAAAGAAATAACCCGAGAGTTTTAGGAGAATCAAATTTTAAGATGAAAAAGTAGGGAAGACATTTAGAAAGTAAAAAAAAAAAAAAAAAAAAAAATGTTGTTGCTCACATCATAAAGGCCCATGAGAAAGGCAGCTCAGTCTCCAAGTGGGTTCCCTGGTGAGAGGAACAAGGACTGTCTCTGACATGAACTCAGTGGTGGGCTCTTGGACCCCTCCCCCTAGGGGGTGCAGCCTTGCCATGCCACAGAGGAGGACAATACAGCCAGTCCTGATATGACCTGATAATCTAGGGTCAGATGGAAGGGGAGGAGGACCTCTTCTATCAGTGGACTTGGAGAGGGGCATGGGAGGCGATATGGGTGGGATTGGGAGGGAATGGGGGAAGGAGCTACAGCTGGGATGCAAAGTGAATGAACTGTAATTAATATAAAAATAAAAATTCATTTAAAAAAGATAAAGGAAAAAACATTCCCAGACTCTAGAGAAATGCCAGCATCTGATATTGCCAGTCTTTGGAATATAATATATGATGCTTAGTTCAGCAAAATGTGATCTAAACTAGGAAAAAGATAGGTAATAGAATACTGGAACTTAGAGTGGCCATAGTTAAAATATTATTATGATATGAATAACATTAGAAATGCTGAAATAATTTGAGTCATACCATCCTTTAAAAAAGAATAATGATAAAAGTACCTAATCTAATTTACTTTAAATATTATGTGCGATTTATCTTGTTAAAATTAGATTCTGTAATCAAAAAGGAACCCCCATCAGTATCTCTAGAATGGAAGTCTTCAACTGTGGACTATTATAATTTACCTAGAAATGTATAAGAAGCTTTCATATAATACAGCCATGTAAGGCTAATATCAACTTGAACAGTATCAACAATGCCAAGAGAGTTGAATATTACAGTGTAAATCTACAGTCCATCCTTAGCAATCAGTAATAGGATGATAGAACTAGATTAGGTTAGCAAAATTAAGCATGTACTAGGTAAGAAAAGGGAAGTAACTGGGCTATAAAGATGTCTTAGCAGGTAGGAGAATGTAATATTCTTGCAAAGGACCTGATTCTCTTCCCAGTGCCCATGTTGAGTGGCTAACAACTGCCTGTAACTCCAGTTCCAAGGGACCTGATGCTTTCTCTTGGATTCTGTGGTATCCTGAACTCTCAGGTGCACCAACCCACACTGATATGCTTAACTAAAAGTAAAATAAGTGTTCTAAAAAGATAAAGAAGGTAAGCAGCTCCAGTGAAAGCAGTAAACTCAGATATGAAATTGGATACAAGAGATTAAATGGTCTCAGTCATTCAAAATTTTGTTAGTTTAGCAGAGTAGGTACTGCATTGTACAGTGTTATAAAAAATAGTAATAACTTTTATAACTGATATTTTATGGGAAATCAAATATAGAGAAGAATTGTTAAATGTGACCAGGTGAGTGAAGTATTATTAAAACTAAGATTTTAAGCTTGAGTGGTGTATTTGAAGATTGGTAAATGAACTAAAGATGTGGTATAAGAGAACATAGGAAAACATAGAAAACACATAGGATATATATTTCACATATGTCCTACCATTTGCATAAAATCTCAAGGTAGAGTAGAGTCACATAAAACACAGTATCTGAAACTAAACACTGTGGTCAAAATAAACATGTTAGATATGATTTTTCTAATATCAGCAATTCACAAGACTTCAGTCACAAATTGAGGACAGTCTTACCAACATTAGAAACTTGCTGTAATCTACCAAATATGAGGACATATATAAAAAACCCATTTCAATGCTGAGCATGTAGCTTTGAGCTTCTGGTAAGGAAGGCAATGATAGTATAAATTGGGAACACTTAATAGAAACTGACCATTGACAGCAGATGGGAGAAGATAAAATGTCAAAACAGCATCACAATTTTTTATTACTGTTAAAATTTTTCTAATAGTTAATTTTATAGTTAGTATACTTCTGAGTCTATACGGGCTTTTTTAGACCTGCCCTTGATAGCAAAGCTTGAAAATTCACCTTCTTTTCCTTGGAAGTATATTGTCAAAGGAATTGTTGTATAAATGCATACAACCTTATTTTAATACATAATAAGTGTTTTGCAGAATTGTGATACTCATAATCATGTTTTTAGTTTTAGAAAGTCATGCTGAGAATTAAAATATAGTAAAGGAAAGAGAACACATATACACATATGAGTTAATGGAATTAATTCTCTTAATTTTAGCACAAATATAAAAGTTTATGATATAGCTTCTGGCTGGTTTATATGCATAAAAATCCAAGAGATGCTAAAACACAAAAGTTTATGGCATGGGATGTACATTCCTATGACTAGGTTCATGGTGACTGCATAATGAGCCCCCAAAACACAGAAAAAATATTTTCTAAGAGTATCACAAAAGATAGCAGAAAGATTTTAGGCATTATTAAGCCTATTCTATCAGAGTTCAAGTGCTTTGATCCATAAAGAAACCTAATGGAACTACATTTTACAGTTTCATGGCATAATTCTTTTTACTGCTTGGGTGTTTTGATGATTGGAATTTGCATGCTAAGGTGAAAAACTGGACCAAAAATTTTCTAGGAGAGACCATCTGGCACCAAGTTTGTAAAAATGTCTTGAAAGATGGTAACTTAAAAATACCTAATGGCCTAGGCTAAGTGAAAATAAACCTAACCCTAATGCAGAAACATTTCCAAGAATGGGAGTTCATTTTGCATGCCACATTGGTCCAATGTAAAGATGATTTGCTAGGATGGTAAACTGAGAGTGTGTTATACTCCCCGTGCTGCTCGTGGTGATACTTGAGAATACTAGTGTGCTGCTTGGAATTTCCATAAGGACTGGAGAGTAAATGTCCATATGGTGTGGGAATGCCCCTCGACTAATAACTCTTAGAAGAACTCTTTAGTGCACTAAGGGGCATCGTTAACAGTGATAGTCTCTTAACCTTATGGTAATGTGTAACAGTTTATGAAAGTTATCCTGTCATTTACAAATCTTTGGGGGGAATAACTGAATGGGAGTTTAATCATACTGATTAGATATGTGAATGTCCATGTTGGCAACACTATTTTAGAAAGCACGTTCTTTCAAGCTGAACAGGTATTGGGCAGTAGGTATATCCGGAATATTCTTGCCTTCTGATACCTATATATCCAGAGAGAGAAGCAAATGAAAGGTGCTGCTGGTTGAATTCATTACTGTCCCATGTCTATTAATAAAACCAAATTGTTGGTGGCTAGCATGAAATCAATTGTGCTTTGTTAAGGAAGGCTCTATTCCTCAACATTTGTGACACTATTCTCAGGGCTGGAGGCACTTATTGGCTTGAACAGCTCCAGCTAACATGTTTTTATTAGAGGCAGATGTGATTCAATTGCTTGCTGCTAACAACCTCTTTCTTCTCTCTGTGTATGGAGTGGTTGCCCTAGCAACACCGGTGTCCTGAGGGCTCATCCCACATATTGTGTTGCCTTTTTCTCTCCTTTGATACTTTCTGCACCAGGAGCTGAAGAAATGAGAATAAGAAAATTCAAAAATGTTTTGTGCACACTAATCCCAAAAAATATAGAAGAAAGGCTGAGAAGATGGCTCAGTGATTAAAAGACTTTGGATCCCCTGAAGAAGACCTGAGCTTTGTCCTTAACACCCACCAATTAATTTACTATAACTATAACTATAGTTCCAAGGGATCTGATGTCCTCTTCTTGTTTCTGTGGGGAACTATAAACATTTTCTTCCACTACCATGGAAATTTGCACAATTGGGACTTGTCTTGCTTTGTTTTCTCTACATAACAGTATCTTTTCTGGATTCTTGGCAAAGTTCTGACATTATGCTGCCTCTATTCTTCTCTGATGCTGAAGTGTAATAACAATTCATACACAGATTACCTTTCTGTTTGCCTTATCCTACAGTGAGTATTTAAACTATGTTGATGGATATTTAGGCCTCTGTTAAAAACAGGTGGGATGCTAACACAGAGGAAAGCTCAGTGTTGTCAAGTGAATTTGTGTGGGGAGAGAATGCGTAATATGAGGAAAAAGCAGACCCTTAGAGTACATAAGTAAATCCTCATTTAGATTAATAAAAGGTGATTATCTTCATATTTTTTGTTAATTGACAAAATTTGTTTCTGAATACTTTGAAGACAAGTCACCACTACTAACAACTATTAGGGCTCCATTTTACCTTCTTGAGTATCTACATGCATGAAACTAACTGGCTAATAGCAATTTATGAAAGAAAACATTCAATTTTGGGATCGTGTTTCCAGAGGGTTAGAATCCATGGTAATCATGGCAAGGAGCTTGGAAACAGACAAGCAGGTACAGATCTGGAGTAGTTGCTGAGACCTTCTTGTCTGACAATCACAAAGCAAAAGGAAAGAGAGTTAACTAGGATTGTTATAGGGTTTTGAAACCTTAAATTCCAGCCCAAGAACATACTTCCTTCAACAAGGCCATAAATCCTAGTCCTTCTTAAACTGTCTTATCAGCTGGAGATTAACATTCAAATATATGAGCTCATTGGGGCCATTCTCATCCAAACCAACCAAAGTGGAATCCAATGGGATCCTATAGGGATCCATTATTTCTTTCCTCATTAAGATCAGACCAATACAAAGCTTTATCATAAGTTCCCCTGAAAAGACTAAGGGAACTAATTTTGTTCCCTAAGGTCAGACTTAGCAAGATCTAGTCTGGTGCCGAAGCCAGGGTCTTGAAGAAGTTGACAGTTTGGTTTGTTGGAATTTGACCTATCACCTAGGAAAGACTGACATTATTTTTCTGAAGATCACAGTGTCCTCTATCTGTAATACTCTCGAGTTACCCTGTATGTCCCTTGGTTTATTAGATTCCTGGTGACTTTGATTTTTGTCCCACTGTATGGTAGTTTCTGCTGACTTGGTTCCAGTTCTACACTGGAAATATTATATAAGATGTTGTACTTCATTTTTTTTTTACTTTTTTTATTTTTAACATTTATTAATTATACTTTATTCACTTTGTATCCCCCAAAAAACCCCTCTCTCCTCCCCTCCTAATCCCACCTTCCCTCCCCCTTCTTCACACATGCCCCTCCCCAAGTCCACTGATACATGAGGTCCACCTCTCCTTCCTTCTGATCTTAGTCTATCAGATCTCAACAGGAGTGGCTGAATTGTCACCTTCTGTGGCCTCGTAAGGCTGCTTCCCCCTCAGGGGGAGGTGATCAAAGAGCAGGCCAATCAGTTTATGTCAGAGGCAGTCCCTCTTCCCATTACTATGGAACCCACTTGGACACTGAACTGCCATGGGCTACATCTGTGCAGGGGTTCTAGGTTATCTCCATGCATGGTACTTGGTTGGAGTATGAGTCTCTGGAACGACCCCTGTGTTCAAATTTTCTAGTTCTGTTGCTGTCCTTGTAGGGTTCCTGTCCTCTCCAGATCTTAATATTTCCCTCTTCTTTCATAAGATTCCATACACCCTGCCCAACAATTGGCCATAAGTCTCAGGATCTGCTTTGATAGTCTTCAGGGCTGCTGGTGGGAATGTAAACGCATACAACCACTCTGGAAATCAATCTGGCACTTTCTCACACAACTAGGAATAGCGCTTCCTCAAGATCCAGCCATACCACTCCTAGGCATATATCCAAAAGAGACTCAAATACACAATAAGGACATTTGCTCAATCATGTCTGTAACAGCTTTATTTGTCATAGCCAGAAGCTGGAAACAGCCCAGATGCCCCTCATTGGAGGAATGGATACAGAAATTGTGGTACATCTAAACAATGAAATATTACTCAGCAATGAAAAATAAGGAAATCATGAAATTTGCAGGTAAATGGTGGGAACTGGAAAGAATCATCCTGAGTAAGCTGTCCCAGAAGCAGAAAGACACACACGGCATATACTCACTCATATGACATATAATATAGGATAAATGTACTACAATCTGTACACTTAAAGAAATTAATCAAGAGGGAGGACCCTGAATAAAATGCTCAATCCCTATCAAGAAAGGAAAAGAGGAAGGACATCAGAAGAAGAAAACAGGAAACAACTTAGGAAACTGCCACAGATGTTGTACTTCTTAATAAGCTTGCTTGTCATATAATACAAAGCTCTGTAATGCTTCCTGATCCCAACTGTTCTATCCTTTTACCTCTGATTCCCTAGAACTTTTTTCCTGGGACATTTTCACTGAGAAACAACCTTCCAGTTTAGGCCACTTCCCTCAAACTGCCACTTTTCATCATGTCAGCTCCTTGTTTATTTTCTCACAATACCTCCAATCCTTCATGTCCCTAACCTGATTACTTACTTGATCATTGTGTTAACCTCGAGAAGGACTTAGGTTTTTTCACAATGAATATTATTTGATTTGGCTATTCAGTATATTTCAAACATTGTATTTTTATATTTAATAAATATGAAGACTTACAGATGTTTTGTCAGGTTTCTGAACAAATAACCTTTTAGTATACAAATTACAGTATACCAAATCATACCATGTAAATAGCCTTGTATATCACCAGACACTCTTATGGTTACTCTGTGTGAGTGAAAAAACACCAGTTGCTCAAGGCTAACTATTTTTAGTAGAACAGAGATTTGCATTTTATTTTGTCTTGTTTTCCCCCCCGAAATGATTGTTCCTCTTTCTTGAACCATAGAAGATGTTTCTCTTCCCTGGAGAAAACACCACTCAGGGGATTATAATTCATCTCTACTACAGATGCCTTTTATTAGAATAGAGCCGATATGTGAGCACTTTGGGGACCCTTAGTGTCTCCATCAGTAAACCTAACTGCATTGTATTGCTTAGACCTGATAATGGTGAACTCGACCATGCATCTTCACAATTCAGGATTTTTAGGATTCATAAAAATTAGATGGATGTTGTCCAGAGATACCAAATAAATTAATTTAAATACATAAATCAGCATATAGAACAGAGTTTTAGACATCTCTTAATTTTCATTTGAAACAGAATCCAAGGGTGAATACATATTGTGTATTTGGTATCTTTTGAAACTATAAGTTTTACTATCTCATCCGATTTGTCAGCAATCACTTTTTTTTTACATAATTACATTTCATTTTATTGATGAGATTAGATTGTTCTTTTCTTTTTTTACTTTTTATTTTTTTAAATTAGTTGCACTTTGTTAACTTTGTGTCCCTGCTGTATCCCACTCCCTCTTTCCCTCCCAATCCCACCCTCATCTCTTCCCTGCTCCTTTCCAAGTCCACTGATAAGGGAGAACCTCTTCCCCTTATATCTGATACTGCTTTATCCGGTGTCTTCAGGATGGCTACAAAGTCCTCTTCTGTGACCTAGCAAGGCTGCTCCTCCCTGGAGTGTGGGGGAGGTCAAAGAGCCTGCCATCGAGTTCATGTCAGAAACAGTCCCTGTTCCCCTTATATAAAACAAATACACAGAACTCTTACTGGATGGTTTTCCATACCACCATGTTAGTGCTGTTATACTCCCTAATCCTGGTTCCTACCAAATGTCAGTGGATGTGTAAAGTAATACAATGATCCTCTTGCTTACTGACCCCAGTATTTTAGTAACCTGTTGGTGCATCAAAAGTGATAATCACTGTTTGTCTCTCCAGAAAGATCACAAAGCTATGCTTTTATCATTGCAAACCTGCATGTAACATACAAATCACCCAGGATTTACTGCTCATAACAGGAGAAAAGGTGTTAAATTATCTGACATTAGAAATTATCTGGGCATAGCAATGAGTGTCATTGAAAGCCTTTTCTTTCTCCTTGAGCAAATGGTTGAGAGATTATATTTCATTTATGGCTAAATACACTTAATCCTTATTTGCCACTTATAAGGCCCTATGCTAAAGGTTTACAGAAGCATAATGAGAAAGACGTCCTATCTCAAGCGGTTGCTGGAGATGCATCATTGGACACACATAAAGAAGAGTAAAATCCTCGCCATGCATTGTCTTTGGTTATGGTATCATTCTCTTCAGAGCTCCCACGGCTCAGTTTTTATGGCTCTGTTGGTCTCCTATTGGAGCTCCTGTCCCCTCCAGGTCTTTCTATCTCCCCCTTCATTCATAAGATCCCTTGCACTCTGCCCATACTTCTGTACCCATAGACTCAGGATCCAAGAAAGGTTCCTAGTTAGTGAGCAGGGACTTTCTCTGGCATGAACTGAGTGGCAGCCTCTCTGATCACTGTCCCCTGGGGTGGTCGCACCCTTTCCAGGCCACAGAGGAAGACAATGTAATCAGTCCTGAAGAGACCTTATAAGCTAAGGTAAGACAGTAGGGGAGAAGTACCTCCCCTATCAGTGGACTAGGAGAGAGGCATTGGGGGAGAAGAGGGAGGAAGTGTGGGGTTGGGAGGAGATGAGGAAGGGTGCCACAGCTATGATACAAATAGAATGAATTATAATAAATGATAAAAAGAACAGAGAAATCAGAGTGCCTATTACATGGTAAATGCCTAATTATGTTCCCAATTTTTAGAATGATTATTTTCCATTTAAATGGGCAAAATGGCAAGTTCCACACCTAAAATTTTAATAGCTAGCTGGAACTAAAAGTATAGTTCACTTTTGGTTAGGTTTGTGATTTCTCATTATTGACACACATGTTTCTTTTCAAGTGTGAGTCTGCTTGTTTTTAAAATAAATAAAACCAACTGGTATCAGTGGACTTGGAGAAGGGCTTGGAAGAAGATGAGGGAGGGAGGGTAGGATTGGGAAGTAATGAGGAAGAGGGCTACAGTTGTGATACAAAGTGAATAAGATGTCATTAATATAAAAATTAAAAATATATTTACATAAAGAAAAAATATAGATCAGATCATAGTTTGGTTTATGCATACATATAAAAATTCTAAGGCAAGTTGAATGTGTGAGTTACAATTATGTCTATTTTTGAGCAATGTGTCATGACACTGCTTATTAGCTTTTTACTCACATTTTCCCTTCAGTTCCACAACCCTACAGTTTTTCTCATTGTTGCTGTTTTGCTTTCTTCCTCACAATTTGGCCTATTTTCTTCAGAAAATTTTCTCTAATCACTCACATATAAAATTTTGATCATTTTATACACATATTTTTAAATCATTTTTTTTCTAAAGGAGCCCATGACATTTAAGAGTCCATCAAAATGCTGTGGTATTGATTCTTCTTAGTTCTAGATGTGTAGTCATGGAAATCAAACCTTATGTCAAAACTTTCTTGCCTTTACTATCAAAAATTACATCCAATGTCCATCCCATTTGTCTTTCTAAGTAAGGACTGATCATCTTACCCCGGGTCTTCCTTCTTCATTAGCTTTTTCAGGTGTACAGATTTTAGTATGTTTATCCTATCTTATAGGTCTAGTACCCACTTATAAGTGAATATATACAGTGTGTGTCTGGGATACCTCACTCAGGATGATGTTTTTTAGGTCCCACCATCCCAACATTTACCTGCAAATTTCATGATTTCCTTGTTTGTTTTTTTTTTCTGCTGTTTTTAAAAATTAATTTATTTTTTCATATTATTTTTTTTCATCATAACCACTGTTTCACTTCTATCCTCTCCTCCCAATACTCCCTCCGACCTCAAGTCCATTCCGCCTCCATTTCCCTGCAGAAAAGGACAGGCATCCCAAGGATATCAACCAAATATGGCAAATAGAGTTGCATTAAGACTAGCATCCTCCCCTCATATTCAGGCAGAACAAAGCAACACAGTAGGAGGAAAAGGGTCCCAAAAGTAGGTAAAGACATTAGAAAAAGACCCTGATCCATTTCTAAAGGAGTCTACAAAAACACCAAGCTATACAATTCTAACTCATGCAGAGGGCCTAGGTTAGAACCATGAAGGCTCCCTGATTGTCATTTCAGTCTCAGTGAGCCCCTATGAGTCCAGGTTTGTTGATTCTGTGGGGTTTTGTTGTGTTCTATTTTTTTTAAAGTATTTATTTCCTTGTTTTTAATTGCTCAGTTGTATTCCGTTGTGTAAATGTACCACAATTCTGTATCATTCCTCCATACAGGGACATCTGGGTTGTTTTGAGGTTCTGGCTATTATGAATAAAGCTGCTATGAACATGGTTGAACAAATGTCCTTGTTGTGTACTTGAGCATCTTTTGGATAAGAGGCTAGGTGTAGTATAGCTGGATCTTGAGGTAGCACTATTCCTAATTGTCTGAGAAAGTGCCAGATTGATTTCCAAAGTGGTTGGACAAGTTTACATTCCCACCAGCACTGGAGGAAGGCTACCCTTTCTCCACAACTTCTCCAGCATATGTTGTCACTTGAAATCTTGATCTTAGCTATTCTGATGGGTGCAAGGTGAAATCTCAAAGTCATTTTGATTTGTATCTCTCTGATGTCTAAGGATGTTGAATATCTCTCTAAGTGTTTCTCTGCCATTCTACATTCCTCTACAGAGAATTCTCTGATTAGCTCCATACCCCATTTTTAATTGGATTACTTTATTTCTATATGAACTTTATAAATTTCTTTAGTTCGTTATATATTCTAGATATTAGATCTCTGTCAGATAAAGGTTTAGTGAAGATCCTTTCCCAGTCTGTTTTGATGACAGTGTCTTTTGCTTTACAGAAGCTTTTCAGTTTCATGAGGTCCCATTTATTGATTGCTGCTTTTAGAGCCTGTGCTTTTTATGTTCTGTTCAGGAAGTTGTCTTCTGTGCCAATGAGTTCCAGGGTCTTCCCTACTTTTTATTCTAACCGATTTAATGTATCTGGTTTTATGTTGAGGTCTTTGATCCACTTGGACTTTAGTTTTGTGTAGGATGAAAATATGCATCTATTTTCTTCATGTAGACATCCAGTTAGACCAGCACCATTTGTTGAAGAAGCTGTCTTTTTTTTCTGATGAATGGTTTTGGCCTCTGAAAATCTCTACCTAGCAGTTTATCAAAGCAGATGCTGAGACTCACGGCCAAACTTTGGGTAGAGTGCAGGGAATCATATGAAAGAAGAGGAAGTTAGTAAGACCCAGAGAGGACAGGAGCTCCACAAGGACTAAATATATCTGAGCACAGGGACTTGTCTGAGACTGATTCTCCAACCAAGGACCATTCATGGTTAGAACCTAGAACCCCTGCTCAGACATAGCCCATGTCAGCTCAGTATCCTAGTAGATTTCCTGGTAAGGGGAACAGGACTTTCTCTAACATGAACTCCATGGCTAGCTCTTTGACCTCTGCATACCCCATGGGAGGAGCAGCCTAGCTAGGTCACAGAGGAGGACATTGCAGCCATTCCTGGTGAGATCTGATAAGCTAGGTTCAGATGAAAGGGGAGGAAGACCTCCCCTAACAGTGGACTTAAAGAAGGGCAGGGAGGGTGTGATTGGGAGGGAATGAGGAAGGGTGCTATAGCTGGGATACAAAGTAAAACAAACAAACAAAACAAAACAAAACAAAAACAAAAACAACCAAAACTGTAATTAATATAAAAATAAAAATTTCATTAAAAAATTACAAATGCTATTTTCCCCTTAGTTTAAGGATTACCTTTGATGACTGGGATGTGGTCAGTAGAAGACCATTTCTCCAAATATGTTTAAGCCCCATCTTATTTCTCTCCCCCCACTGATAAACCAATTGTACTTTTCAGAAAGAGATAGAACATTTAGAAATGCCTTTCAAAACCAGTAAAACCAGGGAAATGAAACTGTTTGTGTTGAAAGTTACACCAGTTCTTTTCGGTTTTCTTTCCTTCCCTTTCCTTCTTCAAACATTCTTTGAGCATATTCTCCCATGAGGACCTTTCCTAACTTCTACATCCTTATAAATTTATATACACTACAAGCATATTTATTCATTAAATTATTATTTTAAATTAGTTAAAATTCTTGTAAAAGTTTAGAACTTGCTCATATCTAATAAAATATTTATTTTAAGAATACTCTAACTTAAATATTATTTTAAACTATTATATAGATTGACTAGGATGCAAATAAATCCAATGCTTCACCTTATAGACTTACTGCAATTAACTGTAAATGCAACTGTGAAACCTCTGAAGCCTGAGAAGATGGGGAATTATGATGTGCCACAAGAATGATAATCCAACCAAGGACCATGCATGGAGATAACCTAGAACCCCTGCACAGATGTTGCCTTTGGCAGCTCAGTCTCCAACTGGGTTTCGTAGTAAGTGGAACAGGGGCTGTTTCTGACATGAACACAGTGGCTGGCTCTTTGATCACCTCCCCCTGAGTGGGGACAGCTTTACCAGGCCACAGAGGAAGACAATGTAGCCAGTCCTGATGAGACCTGATAGGCTAGGTTCAGATGGAAGGGGAGGAGTACTTCTTGTATCAGTGGACTAGGGAAGGGGTGTGGGAGGTTAAGAGGGAGGGAGAGCAGGATTGGGAGGGGACTAGGGAGTTGGCTACATCTGGGATGCAAAATGAATAAATTGTAATACATTTTTAAAAAATGAAAATAAAAGAATGTAGTAATCATTTGGTGTTTGGTTAGTTCTTACTTTTTGCAGTCAAAGTTAAATCCGGAAACCTTGTGGAAGAAGACAGGAATAGAAGGACCTGGATGGGACAGGAAATCTACAAGGAGAACAATAGAGCCCAAAAATCTGGGCCTCAGGGGTGGGGGCTGTAGAGATGGATACTCCAAGCTTGCATGGAACACAGGAACTAGAACCCCAGTATTAGGAAGCCCGTAGGCTGCTCAGTTTCCAAGTGGATTCCCTAATAAGGGGTATAGGAGCTGTGTTTGACATGACAGTGGCTGGCTCTTTGTTTACCTCCCCCTGTGGGGTTCACAGATGCAGCCAGCCTTCATGAAACCTGATTGTCTAGGTTCAGATAGAAGGGGAAGAGGTCCTCCCATATCAGGGGATTAGGGAAAGGGCATAATGGGAGAAGACGGAATGTGGGTGGGACTGGAGAGAGATGATGGGGGGGGGCTCAGTGGGGATACAAAGTGAATAAATTGTAATAAATAAATAATTTAATTTAATTAAAAAATAAATCCACTCATTCAAAACTGCAAAAAAAAAATGTTTCTTTCAGCTAACTGGACTAAGCATAATTATGTATAAATCTGTCTTTTTTTTCTATTAAGCATTATCTGCCATACAAACATTTGAAATCCATTAAACAGTAATAATTTATTAAACAGTAATAATCTTTGAGTGTTACAAAACACTTTTACACTTTGTCACTGCTTGTGTGTAAGTGTGTCTTTTTATTATACACTTATCTATAAATTGAAATTTAATATATCACCCATGAATGTTCAAACTGAATGCAGCATGCAATTCTTGGAGCTGGAGAGTTATTTTTGGATAGCTGGTATATCAACAAACTAATTCTTTCCATTCATTTATTATTTCACAGGTTACAAACTGCTTTAGAATACATTATCATTTTGAAAAACACAGATGAAATGTATTAGAAAGAGCTCAGTGCTTGAATAATTTGTGTTCAGCTCTACCCAATGCAGCCTTAAACTTTAAATGATTCATCGTATTTACAGTAACTTCTTCATGAATCATTCCTTGATGACTCTTACCGAAAGGAATCTTGAAGTTGGTACCAATTTTCATTTTTATTAGCTAATTGCTTATACCTTGAAGGGAATAATAGCCTAAGCTAGTATTTTATAAACAGAAAACAGATTAGGAGTCGTGCATTGAATGGCTTAGGCATAAAATATCACATTCCCTGAATTGCAGTCCTTTAAAAAACTTTTTTAGATTTTAGATTCTGTATCTCTGACTATGGGATTGTGAGTGTGACTGTGATTTTAAGTGCCATGTGTTTGGAGGCCAGAACTGTGTATCAAACCATCCAGTGCTGCCTTTGCATGCATTGAGAGCAGTCTAGTCAATGTGAGCGTAGGACACCAGTTTCAGAACCTCTGGAATGGCTGCACTGTTGACCACTGAACCATCTTTCTAACCTCCTTAATTTATTTTGAGTAAATATTAAATCTAGGATAAATAATGACACTTAATAATTTATTCATTTAACCTTTCCTGATCACCTCTTTTCTGGAAATTCTACCCCTTGGTGTTGATGGCTCCACTCTGGAATATTTCCACAGAGCTCACTGTAAGAAACATTTTTTTTTTTAAGTAATCTAGATGTTGTGTTTTCTTTTTGGTTATCATTGTTGTAAAAATCATGAGAGCAATTAATTTACAAAGAATAAGTGTGCAAATAGTTGTCAGTTTCAAATATTTCATTTCATGACCTATCTTGCTAGTTTAGTGTATTATGGGAAGAATGTCCACTAGAGAAATAGCCTTAATCTCAAGACTGTCCTCAGTTCACATATCAAATCATCCAAAAATCTCCTATTATTCCCTACTTCCTAAAGTCTGAACCATTTCCCAGCAGTGCTATGCTGATGGTAAGCATTCAACACATGAAGATTTAAAGGACATTCCTATCCAAACTATAGAATCTCTTTATACTTAATATCAGTACCTTATTGCATGAACATATTCCTACACAGCTTAATACATCATGAGTGATAGCCTATATCCTCCCCCAAATTAGAGAAAAACCAGAAAATAAGGAAAGGAGAAAATATGTATGAATAGTACAAAGGCTAGATTTATTTCATGTTTTTTTTATTTGTTTTGATTTGTCTTTGTGTTTGTTTTTTGCTGTTGTTTTATCATTCTCAATGTAATTTTTCCTAACTTCCAAATAGTGTCTTTTTACCAAAGAAAACATATTCATAATCAATTTGTTAATTAAAGTTGCCAGTTCTGATAGCAGAGGAAAACATTTCTTTCCTGGCACACAATTTTAGGAAGCTTATTTTTTTTCTGAGAGGTGTGGTATTGTACAGGAATTTTAATCCAGCAACAACATAGCTGCTCTGTCAAGAGATCATGACTAAAGACCTTCTAGGTGTATGTGATCTGGCTGGAATGGAGACATGCTCTTAGTATATACCTTTAATCCCAAGCAATAAAAGTGAGATTAATTTATAGAAGGAAGCAGACATGTTTGAAAATGACTTCTAATTGAGGAGCAGACAAAGTGACCAATTAGAGAAATATACAAAAGATTGAGTCAGATAGGATACACCCAACTCTCATGAGGAGAGCCCAGGAAACAGGCTACTGAAAAGAAGTGCAGGGAGAGAAAATGGAGTAGTGGTAAGGTAAGCATTGTATCCCCTCAGAGGTACGTAATTTGTGTCTGTAACATTCAAACTTGTTTTCCCTAGAGTTTTAGAAATGCAGTGCATATTTGTAACCTGTATTCACTCTGCCATAGAGCACTACAGCACTTTTTCTCACTTCACTGTGTTTTGGTACCCATCCTGTAATCTTCCTCACTCCTACTTTCATTCCATACCCTATTGACCTTTGCTCTACTCTGTACCTCCATATATTTTTTTTCTGCACATTGTGCAAGGAGATGACACTTGTCTTTTTCTTCTGTATTGTTTACTTTGCATAAACTATTTCAGTTCCACTTTTGCTGCTGTTATTCACTTCAGAAATTTAAAATTTATTCTCTCATTACATAAATTTTCTGAATTTTGGATTGAATGGGATCAAATTTTAGCATCTTAAACAAAATGGTACATAATATATATATGTATATATATAAATATTTATATATATTTGTATATATATAAATATTTATATATATATTTTTATATAAATATATATATTTGTAACCTGTATATATATATATATATATATATATTTAATTTGCCAAAAACTGTTTTTAAAATCTGATATGCTTGAACTAAAATCACACAGACTGAAAATAACAGTCTCTAATTAACAGACCTGAGTTCATGAGATTTCATTTTGAACACTGATTGTTTGAATTGATATTTGTCTATTACATAGGATCAGTTTTATTATTTTTTATTGACAGTTATTATAGTTTCTTATATCTCACAATCCATACCATCAATCACATAAACCTCCCAAAAGTAGAGGTAAAAACTAATCAGAAATGTAAACTATTTAATTGGAAAAATGCAATCTTAAGTAGTAATTTTATTGCTAAGAAAATGTTTCTGCCAGAAATGTGATTGTTCAACTGGTTCTTTGAAATCAGAAGTAAAGTTTAAGGGTTTTATTTTGGGGCTTGAAATTTTGTTTCAGTGGCTTGTAACCAAAGTTATGGCCTTTGATTTTATGATCATATATCACATTTTTCTAATTTCACAAACAGGCAAATCTTTGAGAACTTGAATTCATCACTCTCTGTTGATACCATGTCATGGAATGTGGCATGCCTAAGTAACTGGAAAGTTGTTTTTTGTTGTTGTTGTTTTGTGTGTGTGTGTGTGTGTGTGTGTGTGTGTGTGTGTGTGTGCGTGTGCTATCTAGAAGATTTCAGGAAGGGACACAAATACCCCAAGAAACAATGGGCTTATATCCACAGGATACCAAAATAATAGGTAAACAATCAATTTAACAGTAGAAATCAAGAAACTATAACCTTTATTCCAGTGTCATAATAAATCTCAAATGATATTAATAATAAGCACCTAGAATGCAAAACCTTGGAGGAAATGTGGTAGTTCCATTATATATTTTGAAAGATTTTCAAGTATAAAAATTTAACTTGTTCTGTGTTACCTCAGAAAAAAATGTCCTAAATAAACCCTTTCTTACTCAGGTTCCTTTATTTTATTTTTTATTTTATTTTTTATTTTATTTTATTTTATTTTTCTTATTACACCAGATACAAAACTAATTACAACTCCTGGATCAGTTTGCTTTGTTCCTATGTTTAGTCTGAGACCCCAGACAGCAGACTGCCAGAATAGGTAAACCATACCACTGCAGTTAACTTCATCCAGGTAAGTCCTCACAGACATTCCCAAAGGCTTTTTATCCTCCCTAATCCCCCATCCTATCAAATTGAGTCAAATTTTAGCTAAATTTAATATGCCATACTCCAAAGCTAGAGAGGATCAGTTACAATGTTCTGACACAAAAGACAAAATAATGAAAACAATGAAAGTTACATAAACCTTGGAATTACAGAATTTGAAACTTAAGGTGGAAGAAGTATATAGTAGATGGAAATGCAAGAAAATAAGTGATAATTGTGTTTTCCTGACAACAATTCATTTTTGTGGGAGGTCAAGAAGAAGGAGGAATGCAACTTCAGTATTAGTTATACAGGCTCTAAACTACATTTCCCAATCTTTCCCCATCCTGCTTTCTACCTTATGAAGATAACCAAGTTTACAAGGGATAATTCTTAAATGTTATGCTCATAAATTAATCTAGTTAATGGACCAAGGAAGCACAATAAAATGTTGGCATTTAAACAAAATTGAGAGAATTCTATGAGATTAAAATAACACTGTTGAGTTTTCTTTCATTGTCCTTGCAGCTGAGAACTACAAAAGGAACCTTGGTTCCCAGAAGTGAATCATAAGCCAACCTAATAACACTAATGGATTTACCTTTATATATTTATCCACAATGAAACTGCATTTGTACTTAGTTTGTGACGGTGAATGTAGACTCTCTGTTTGATAAGATCTAGCATCACTTAGGCTACCAGTCTTTAGAAATGCTTATGACAGCTCGAATAGATTATGTTAATTGTAATGTAAAGACCTCCTCACTGTGGACAGCAGCCGTCCTGGGGCTGGAATCTGACACTAAATAGAACAAGGTGAGGACTAGCAATCATTGTCCCCCCACGCTCTTGAGCTGCCATGGCCTAAGCAAGAAGAACTTTATCTTCCCACACTTTAAGAGATAAACCTCTTCTTCTCTCACTAGGTTGCTTTTGTTGGGCATATTATTGCTGCAGCAGGACAAGTAGCTATGGTATAGGGCTCAGATTCCAGACAATTAGCACATGTGCAACCTCTTCATTACCAGACCCTGCTAATTCCTCATATTTGATACACAGTTATCAAATGATTAAAATAGTATCAAAGACAAGATGACCCATTGATACTTCTGTTTCAAGACAGTATGCAACATTATCTCATATCTCTTGAGTTTAACATTTGAATGGTGTCAGAGAGCTCACTATGTGCCAACTAAAAGTTTGTTATTCATTTACAAAAACGGTTGTTCCCAACCGTGATAGAGAGTACACTTGAATTGTGAGGGAAAATAAATGCGTCATTACTAAGCGGCTTTTGTCATCATTTTGTCAGAACAAGGAGAAAATAACTAATGTATTTGAATACTCAAGAGTAATTTCCAGCTGACATTGCCTCACCTATTCAATGCAACTATCCGGTATATTTTAAAATAAAGTAATATCATTATATGAATTAATTATCAACCATGGTCTTAATGTTGACAATTAGGTTTCATTTACCTGGATGTTAATTACAGAAAAGCAGATGGATCTATACCAAGTCAAGAACTTAAGCTTTTATTGTTTGTTTTACAGATTCTTTCTCCAAACTGGAGCTTTTAATTTTCTACTAATGTGTAGCTTTTTATGTCAACTTAATTTAATTTCATTAGGTAAAAATGTTTGAATTTTGTCAGCAAGTTTTTGTTTTGTTTTGTTTTTGCAAACACAACTTATTTATTAATTTTATCCAAGATGTCCATCACTTGAGCACCAGGGACACAACTGGTCCAAGGCAATTAAAACAAATGTCAGCAACTCCTTTCTGAACAAGCCATTCCACTACTCAATTGCAAACAAGCAGACAGAATAGTTAAATTTAGGTATATGTCCTTAAGAAACATAGGATCATTGGTGGGGAGTTGTTTTGCTTTACTGGTCACCAAAAGGCATAAGCAATATGATTGCCAAATCACTGCCAAAACAATTTAAGAGTTAATAAAAACATAATGACCACATCTTTGAAAAGTTCATATACCCTCTCCCATCAAAAAAAAAATAGCTACTTATTAGGTGAATTTCATAACTATAGCCTGTGTCAAACCACAAAAGCAAAAATGTGATTGAGGAATCTACCAAATCTCCATATAATATTTAACTCTTGAAATAAAATAGTTCTCTCTCAAATTTATCATTTGTAAATAGACAATGTAGGATGGAATGAATAAATATTTATTTATTTATATTTATGTATATGAGTGCTTTACCTGCATGCTAAATTAGATTATAGACAGTTGTGAGCCACCATGTGACCTCTGGAAGAGCAGACAGTGCTCTTATCCTCTGAGCCATCTCTGCAGCTCCTGTCAGCAAGTTTTTATATTCAACTGGTCTGGAAAATGAGCAGAAATTTGTGAACTGCTTAACACTGACCTTCTTGTTTTGGTCATTTATAAGTGGCTAAGTGTTTTGTTTTGTTTCTCTTCTACTTGTCCCCTATCAATCTAATTCTGTGATTACATTTTTATGCTGTATACCAAGTGACTCAAGTTTAAAATACTATGATTGCCGATGTTTGTGCAGGTTATGAAGTGAAGCTTTGTTTGATAATCAAAGCCAGGTTTATTATGCTGTATTATATTTTTTATAAATTATAGCAACAAAATATAATTATCTTTTATTAGTAGTATATATAAAATATGCAAGGAAATATATTTTCTTGTAATATTTTATATATCAACATAATACACTTTGATTAAATCCACTTCTCTGCTACGTTCTTATAGCTCTACTGACCTTCCTGCTTTTCCATTTCCATGCCTTATATAGTCCCTCACTCATTTTCATGTTACTTTCTACTTATGAGAAAAAGCATGTGAGACTTTGCAATGCATGCATACATTTCTTAACCCAACTACCTGTAAGTTTGTTTTAGTGTTAAGTAATTGAAATTATCATTGAAATATATATTTCATAATTTTCTTTTAATCCTTTACTGCGCAAAATAAAAAAAATGACAGGTAGATTATTATCTTTCAATTTTCAGGCTATCAGAATATCTTTAGAATGAACATTTTGGAATTGGAAGTATAAATCCTTGAGCTATAATAAGTTAAACTTACACAGTTAGAGTAAACACAGAAAACATTATGGATCAAAAAATCTACGAAGCCAGGTATTGTGTTACAGGCCTATAATTCCAGCAAGCAGGGAGGCAGAGAGAGGTAGGTCTTTGTGGTTCAAAGCCAGCCTGGTCTATAAAGAGCCAAGGAAGGTTAGAGGTACCCAGAGGAACCTTATTTTAATACAAACAAACAAACAGAAACAAAAGGAGAAAACAAACCAAAAATGTATTTTGCTACTTCTTCAGAGCTAGATGAGTTTGAATTTTCTGTCTTTATGCATTCTATATCAGGTGACTCTTAGGCTCCTGAAGCCATGGAACCCAAGGAACATGAGGTAGTTGATTTGGACAAGCATGAGATTTTGAGCAGTTTCTTACTTCAATTTAGATCTTACGATTTCTTATAGACATCTCTAAGTCTAGATTTCCTTCAATAATGTGATGTAATTAAATTTCTTTTTATACACCTCTCAGGCCTCTTCATGCCCTTTTTCTTCAAGGTCATTCCCACTTACTGACAGAAATATGTGGGAGGCAGTAGATGGGTGATTTAGACTATATATGCTGGCTTGTGACTGGAGTTGTCATAGGTGTGACAAATATACTAACGTCCCCTTTGTTAGATTACAAGATCCTTCAAGAAGGGAAGGGGTGCTCGGGAGAAAAGGATAGGTATGAGAATGACCAAAATGAAATTCTCTTGAAAATTCCATAATGACACCTAAAACTTTGTGTGCTGATTTAAAAACAACATTAAAAATAGTAAGAAGTGACTAGGAAGATAGTCCAGTGTATCTGAGTACTTGAACGTGAGTAAAGACCTGGATTTCCATCCCCAATACCAATACAATGCCAGCGATGGCCTTGTGGTCCTGTGACAACAAAACTGTAGAGAGAGATGAGGCACCAGGATTACTGGGGCTGATGGCACTGGCCAAAACTCAGAAATCTTCAGGTTTAGTGAGTAACTCTGTCTCAAGAGACTAAGGCAGATAATGATAATGGAGGAGAGTTGACATCTTTCTTTAGCCTGCAGACATGTGATCCCCCATACATATGCCACAAAAAATAAAGAAGATAAAATTGTTGTTGAGTGTGTTATAAAGCAAATCTATTTTATACTTACAAACACATGCTCATCATATTAATATTTCTAGGCATATAATTATAATAAACTTGTAATTGTTAAAACGTTTAAAATTTAGGTTATAATTATAGGAGGCTATTATTACTTTTCTTACCAAAAAAAAAAAAAAATGAGTTTTAGGAGTCAAGCCTTCTGTTAAGTGGTTAGAAACAACAACAACCACAAAAAAAAAAAAAAAAAAAGGAATCTGTGGTGGACAAAAGAGACATGAAGACACATCACTAAGTCATTGTGGTGGATAGTATATATTGTGTTATGTAAATTACGGAGTCTCTTTGTATAAGTGGACATAATCATATTAACATGCCAGACTGCATTAATTATTTTTTAATTGTAAGTAGAAAGTATTGGTAGGAAGCAAAAACTCTCAGAGAAATCTAAAATAAGTTGTTATGAACTAGGAGTAGTTTATCTACTAACCCACTCCTAACGGAAAGCATAGCAGATGCATTTTCATATTCAAACCATCAGATTCTCACAATGAAAGCACATGCACTTTTCTTATAAGTAGATAGCCGTGAAGGCAGTTGGCAACAGTGGATCAAGGGCTCTAACATGTAAATACGTGAAGTGAATCTTAGGAGGTTCTTCATATCTCCAGACAGAGTGAATTACGCAGGAAGGTGATATTACAAATGAAAAACCCTGCTTGAGGGTCACTTTCTCTGGCACACAAAAGAAATAAACAAGCACAGACAACAAGAAGAAAGGCAGGATACCTCTACAGAATTGAAGGCATTTGTTGCAATGTATAATATAAGCTGAGGGGGATGAATCCCTATATGGAACATAAGAGAAAGTAGAACTATAATTTTTTACTAGAAATTCTGTATAGGAATCAAATCAATCATGACTTCTGACACCCCAGTAAAGTATTATTAAAGAGAACACAGGGCAGCAGGGCAGCCTGGAAGAGCTCTTCCGCTGCTGTGGTATTCACTCGGCATTGTCAGAACACGGTGACTTGGCTGCAATACTTATTCTCATTTCTAACTCTGAGTTTTCCAGAGTTAGATGTGACATCTGCAACATGAGAATGATGTGGTGTTTCCTGATGGATCCGTCTACTGGCTGGCCCATCTAGTGTTAAAATAAATTTTCCACTATATTTAAAATGAAACTTTGATTAAGTAGCTTAGTTTTTAGAAAAATTTCCCGGTATGCACACAATCCTGTGTTCTATCTTTGGAATGGTCATGCATGCCTGTAATGTAGGCACTTGAGGTAGAAGCAGGGTGATCAGAGGGTCTAGGTTATCCTGGACTACAAACAAAGTTTGAGGGCATTCTTGGCTATCTGAGACTCTGTTTCAAAACAAATCAATAAATAAATATATAGTGCACTTTAGTGTGAAGTAAGTGTTTCATTTAATTTTCATATATCATTCGAGGAAACTTAATTATTAAAAAAAAACACCCATTGGTAGCTTGTGAAAGTCTGAGACAATTGCAGATTATTTTATAATGAAAGCAACAGTAGTTCCCCTAGTCTATAATTTTGGGAAAGAATAGCAACAGCAATAAAATAAGTAACTATATATTGTCGGGTTGGTTTCATGCTTGTGCACTAATGATAGTCACTGCCTGGGTACAGATATCCCTGTTGTATAAAACTAACTGATTGGCTGAGTACACGGCCTATGCCTTAGCAGGGCAGAATAGGGTAGGTATGGCTAAGGACCCTGGGCTTTGGGGGACAGGAGAACCACAGGAAAGAGAAGGAGGCAAAGACAGTAGGAAAGAAGAAGCGATGATTGGGTAGCATGGAGAAGGAACCACGTGGTACAGGAGGAAGGACTTGAGGATGGCATGGAAGGAGGAAACATCAAGATGAGAATACAAGCAAGTATTTATAGGATTGTGGATGCAAGGTAGCCCAGATACAAATGGTTAAGGCTGATGGCATTGGATGAGGAACAGGAGGTGAATAAAGAGGTTATGGAGACAGCGTAGGTTAGAAATAGATACTGGCTTTTCATAATAGCCAGAAGGTGAGACAACCCAAATGTTTCTCAACGGAGGAATGGATACAGAAATTGTGGTACATTTACACAATGGAATACTACTCAGCAATTAAACACAAGGAAATCATGAAATTTTTAGGCAAATGGTGGGATCTAGAAAAGATCATTCTGAATGAGTTATCCCAGAAGCAGAAAGACACACATGGTACATATTCACTTATAAGTGGATATTAGACATATAATATGGATAAACATACTAAAATCTGTACACCTAAAAAATCTAAGAAGGAAAACCCTGGCTAAGATGAACAATCCTCACTCAGAAAGACAAATGGAATGGACATTGGAAGAAGGAGAAAACAGGAAACAGGACAGGAGCCTGACACAGAAGGCCTCTGAAAGACTCTACCCAACAGTGTATTTAATCAGATGCTGAGGCTCATCGCCAAACCTTGGGCAGAGTGCAAGGAATTTTATGAAAGAAGGGAGAGATAGAATGACCTGGAGGGGACAGGAGCTCTAGAAGGAGAGCAACAGAACCAAAAAGTCTGGGCCCAGGTGTCTTTTCTGAGACTGATAATACAACCAAGGACCTTGCATGGACATAAATTAGAACCCCTGCAAAAATGTACCACATGGCAGCTCAGTGTCCTAATGTGTATCCTAATAAATGGAACAGGGACTGTCTCTGATATGAACTGAGTGTCTGGCTCTTTAAACATCTCCCACTGAGGGGGAGAAGCCTTTCCAGGCCACAGGGAAGGACAATACACCCAGTCCTGATGAGATCTGATAAGCTAAGGTCAGGTGGAAGTGGAGCAGGACCTCCAGTATCAGTGGACTTGGTGAGGAGCATAAGAGGAGATGGGGAACAAAGGGTGGGATTGGCAGGGAATGGGGGAGGGGGCTACAGCTGGCGTGCTAAGTGAATAAACTGTAGTTAATATAAAACATAAAAATGTAGTAAAAAAAGAAATAGCTTCTTGCCCAAGGTAAATAAAGCAATTATAATATCTAACAGGTATCTTTCTTATTATTTGCTATAGTGGGTTAAGTAATATCACCATGCTAATCTTAAGGCTAAAAAAGAAATATTTATCCCAACACATTATTATTACCTACAAATATTTATGTGTTTTTTATTTACTACACACACACACACACACACACACACACACACATATATATATATATATGTAGAAAATAAAAATGAGTGTTGGGTTAAATATTATATATATGCACATATATATGGATGATTACATAAGTAAATTATATGACTACATCATTATGGCTATGGAAAGTGTGTTCATGTTTAAGCTGTGATTTGTTTTTTTTTTTCCTTTTTTTTAAATTACAATTTATTCACTATGTATACCAGCTGTAGCTCCCTCCCTCATCCCTTCCCATTCCAACTCTTCATTCCTCTTCTCCTCCCTTGCCCCTTACCCAGTCCACTGAAATGGAAGATCCTCCTCCCCTTTCATCTGACCTTAGCCTATCAGGTCTCATCAGGACTGACTGCATTGTCTTTCTCTGTGGTCTGATAAGGCTGTTCCTCTCTTAGAGGGAGGTGATCAAAAAGCTAGCCACTGAGTTCACCTCAGAGACAGTCCCTGTTCCCCTTACTAGGACACCCTCTTTTACACTGAGTTGCCATGGGCTCCATCTGTGTAGGGGTTCTAGGTTATCTCCATGAATAGACCTTCGTTGGAGTATCAGTCTCAGAAAAGACACCTGTGTCCAGATATTTTGGTTCTATTGCTCTTCTTGAGGAGCTCACGTTCCCTCCCAGTCTTTCATCTCCCCCTCTTTTCATAACTGTGCCCAAAATTTGACTATGAGTCTCAGCATATGTTTTGCTACCCTGCTGGGTAGAGTCTTTTAGATGCCCTCAGTAGTAGGCTCTTGTCCTGTTCCCTGTTTTTTCCCTCGTCCAAAGTCTATCTCATTTTTCTTTCTGAATGAAGATTGGTCATCTTACCCAGGGTCCTCCTTCTTACGTAGTTTCTTCAGTTGTACAGAATATAGTGTCTTTATCTTATATTAGTTTTAATTGTTGAATAGTATTCAATTATGTAAATTTACCACAATTTCTGTATTCGTTCCCTAGTTAAGGGCCATCTGGATTGTTCCCAGATTATGGCTATTACAAAGAAAGTTGCTACAAACATGATTGAGCAAATGTCCTTGTTGCATAAATGAGCATATTTTGGATATATGCCTAGGAGTAGTATAGCTGGATTTTGATGTAGCACTATTTCTAATTTTCTGAGAAAGTACCAGATTGATTTCCAAAGTGGTTGTTCAAGTTTGCATTTTCTCCAGCAATGGCGGAGGGTTCCCCTTTCTCCACATCCTCTCCACTATGTATTGTCACTTGTGTTTTTGATCTTAGCTATTCTGGTGGGTATAAGGTAAAATCTCAGGGTCATTTTAATTTGCATTTCCTTGATGACTAAGAATACTGAGTATTTCTTTAACTATCTCTTCCATTCTGTATTCCTCTATTGAGAATTCTCTGTTTAGCTCAGTACCCCATTTTTTTTTTAATTGGTTTACTTGATTTCTTGATTGGTTTACTTGATTACCTCTTGAGTTATTTATATATTCTGGATATTAGCCATCTGTCAGATATAGGTTTGGTGAAGATCCTTTCCCAGTCTGTAGGCTATGGTTTTGTTCTGATGATTGTGTTCTTTGCTGTACAGAAGCTTTTCAGTTTCATGAGGTCCCATTCATTGATGTTGTTCTTAGAGCCTGTGCTGTTGTTTTGTTTAGGAAGTTGTGTCCTGTGCCACTGATAGTCCAAGGAGATACTGTCTCATAGCAAACTCCCTATTCCTCTGTCTATCAAAGTCTTCTACCTCTTCTCCTACAAAATATTCTCTGATTCATAGGTGAAAGACCTGGATTGTAAATACAACCACAGAGACTGGACTTCAAAAGCATGCATTCTGAGAACTTGTGATTTTCTGTTATGTTCTTTATCTACTGTAAAGGGGAGTTTCCTTGATGAAGGGTAAGGTTTATACTTATCTGTGAATATAAGGAAGAGTAATTAAAGGAGATACTGTGATAAAGATATGGTTGTGTCCACGTGCTTCAGGAAATAGGCTAATGGAGATAGCTGACTACAGGAAATTGTCCTAGACCTCCACTTTCATGTGTGGCAAAAATACACTCGCACCAGGTTATGCACATATGCTCTCAAGTGTAATTCAATCATAAAATTTCATAGTTGTACGAATTGATGCAATGACTTGGCTTTGAATGATGATAAAGGTACTTGAAAAATAATTTAGCATCATTTATCATGTTTTATTTCTTTTATAAGTAACTTCAAATAATAGTTTTATTACAAAGAGATAACCATAGACTGTATGAAATGAAATAAGTGTAGAAAATGTTTCTGTCAGCATCATTACAAAAACAAATTGGAGGTAATTTTAATATTCAAAATGGGAATGATGAAACTATCCTAAATGATGTTGAAAACACCAAATATAAGTGAAAAATCCCATATGATACAGACACAGATTTGTATGCATGTTTACTAAGGTAATGGTGTAAGATAGCCTATGATACATGAAAAAAAATCAGGTTAAGTATGTACAAATATTAACAAGTCTTATATTCAGGTGCTGGATTTTTTTTTTTTTTTACCTTTTAAGTTTTCTTTTTTAAACTTAGAATTGTGCCATTTGAAACAAGGAAATGGTATTGATATTTTTTTTTCTCTGTGCTCCCCTCCCACACTTTGCAGCAGGCCTTTTATAGATATTAACCAACAATGGCATATTAAGTTAAAAGTTAACGCTAGGTACCTCCCCTCCTATTACATAAAGGCAACCAAGTCAGAGGAAAAGGGCCCTAAAGCAGGCAAAAGAGTCAGAGATAGCCCCTGCTCCCACTGTTAGGAGTCCCCCAAGAAGACCAAACTACAGAACTTTAACATATGTGTAGAAAGTCCTAGGTCAGTCTCATGCAGGCTTCATGGTTGTTGGCTCAGTCTCTGAGCCCATTTGATTGATTCTGTAAGTTTTCTTGTGGTGTCCTTGATCCCTCTGGATCCTGAAACCCTTCCTTTCCTCTTCCACAGGATTCTCCAAGCTCTGCCTGTTGTTTGATGTAGGTCATTGCATCTGTTTCCATCAGTTGTTAGGTGAGGCCTCCCTGATGAATATTGGGCTAAGCATCTCTCTCTGTGTATAGCAGAATACCACCAGGAATCTTCTTCTAGGCCTTTGGCCTATCCAGCCTCTGTGTTCTGGCTGTCCAAACAACTTCAGGTGTGGACTTCTTTTCAGGTCATATAAATCTTTCACTTTTAACACACATACTGATTGAAACATGAAGATATTTAATGATATCTAGAAATTAATGTGCATTATAGAATTAAGTATTTAATTGCTATTATCAATAGCAATTATGTTATGATTAAATATTATCAATAGCAATTAAATGTTATGATTCTTATATTCATCAATAATATACATTGAATAGATGTATCATACATATTTATTATAAATAATAAATGTGGTTTATTTGATTGTTGATTGCAATGCTTGCATGAATTTCCCATCAATCCACAAACTATACTGAATTTATTGACATTAGTACCTAGACTATTGTAGCATTCACCTGCTAATCAGTCCCTTCATGTCCCCTTCACACTCTTCTTAGATGTTTATTCTCAAACTATTTATTGTGATGCATACTCCAAGTTTACCATAATAAAAACTGACACACTCAAAAGAATGTTTGAGGACATTTTATTTCAAGAATATTTCTGGATATTCTTGAAGGAGAAAAGTGGGGTGCCAAGCTCAACAGGAATCCTAATGACTCAAGGTAAATTCTCAGTCCTTAGTTTACATAATGGAATTATGTAATTTCAATTTGACTGGATTTAGAATAATGGAGGAGACACAGATTTAGGCATGTCTTTTAAGACAATACTAAAGAGGTTTAACAGGGGAGGGAATATTAATCCAAAATGTGTTCAAGGATGCATTACGGCATGGCTGAGTGTTCAGACTGGATGAAAGTAGAGAGTGGTCACAACTACTTCTGCTTCCTGATGGAGTAGAAGCTTCACCTTTTAGCTCTTACAGATAGGACCTGCTGCTCTCTTGTCTTCTCTGACATTATGGACTATATGGACACTCATACACAATGAGCCAAAATAAATCCTTCTTTTAAGTCAGGCATTTCTCCACTATAAGAAAAATGGAGATCTATAGAAAGATATAAATAAAAATGCACAGCTAAACGATCAATAAATAAAATGAGTAGTACCCAGGAAAATTAGTAAATGCTTTGACATTGATGAGAATGTAGATACAGTATATTAGAGCTCATATGATGAATAAAAGGGAAAAGTTTCAACTATAGATGCTGATGAAAAGAAATATCTTTAGTTAATGATTAAATTTCCACCCTGTGAAGTTAGAAAAAAAAGGAATAGGGAATTGAGAAATAATGGAGAAAATAAATCTGAAAACTCAATAAGATAAATTTTTTAAGTTGAAAAGATAGATGAAATTGAAATGAGATTGACCAAAATAAAAGAAATTACTCAGATTACAGAGCTCTTATCCTAGTGTTTCAGTACTGAACAGAGACTGTAATAGAAGAGTCGAACAGTTGTATCCTAATAAATTACATGGCAGAGTTACTGGAAAACCACAAATCATTTAAACTAATTTAAGAAATAGAAAATGTGAGTAGACCTACAGCTATGAGTGATTATCCTGGAGACTGTGACTCACAGCACCAAGAACTGTACTTGGGAGACTAAGGGAGGGAGGTTGCCATGGTAATGAGGTTAGAAGAAGAAACAGTGAGACTGCATCACCATATACATACATACATACATACATACATACATACATACATATATACATATACATATATATATATACAAAATATATCAGAGATTAGAATAATTAAACATAATTTAAATATACCACTTAAAGAAAATTTTGGAACCATTATATATAGATTTTACTGTCTATGTAGATTTTACTGTCTATCAAAGAATTAGCACTAACTCCTTACAGATATTTTAAATAGAAAGAAAGAAACAGAGAAAGAAGAAAGGGAGGAAGGATAAAATAAGGAAAGAAAGAAAGAAAGAAAGAAAGAAAGAAAGAAAGAAAGAAAGAAAGAAAGAAAG
>NW_026596240.1:5044793-5045244 GCF_907164565.1 Psammomys obesus | reverse complement strand
AAGAAAGAAAGAAAGAAAGAAAGAAAGAAAGAAAGAAAGAAAGAAAGGAAGGAAGGAAGGAAGGAAGGAAGGAAGAAGGAAAACAAAGACAATGAAATAAAAGTATCATTAAAAAAAATGGAGGACCTTTTAATTCCTTTGGACACTATTATCTCATTATCCAAATAGGTAAGATGATACTCACAAACTACCTTTTAGGTAGCCTCTTGGAAATCTCAAAGTTTCAGAAAAATGAGTCACTCAGGTTATAGCCAAAAGAACACAAGAAGACCAGTGGGATTTATTTTAACACTGAAAAGCAATTAGGTTTAACATATGAAAATCAAGTTAAACAGTGTATTAAGAGAAAAGGACAAAAGCAGCAGAATCATGTCCACAGAATATGGGAAAAATAAAAACTCTGACCTTATAGGGGAGGACCTCCTCTCCTATCTGACTTTAGCTTATGTCT
>NW_026596240.1:4920033-5044783 GCF_907164565.1 Psammomys obesus | reverse complement strand
CCTTATAGGGGAGGACCTCCTCTCCTATCTGACTTTAGCTTATGTCTCATCAAGGCTGGCTGCCTTATCTTCCTCTGTAGCCTGGCAAGGCCATACCTAACCCCCAGGGGAAGGTGATCAGAGAACCTGCCACTTAGTTCATGTCAGAGACAGGCCCTGTAGCCCTTACAAAGGAGCCCACTTGGACAAATTCCTAAACAGAATATGAACAGCACAGGCTCTAAGATCAACAATGAATAAATGGGACCTCATGAAACTGAAAAGTTTCTGTAAAGCAAAGGACACTGTCATCAGAACAAAAATACAGTGTACAGACTGGGAAAAGATCTTCAACAACCTTACATTTGACAGAGGGCTAATATCCAGAATATATAAAGAACTGAAGATGTTAAACACCAAGAAACCAAGTAGCCCATTTAAAAAGGTACAGAGGTAAACAGAGAATTCTCAACCAAGGAATAGCGAATGACAGAGAAACATTTAAAGAAATGCTCATTGTATATACTCACTTATTAGTGGATATTAGACATATAATGTTGGATAAACATACTAAAATCGGTACACCTAAAGAAGTTAAACAAGAAGGAGGACTCAGGGCATGATGATCAATCCTCACTCAGAAAGGCAAATGGGATGGACACCAGAAGAGGGAGAAAATAGGAAACAGGACAGGAGCCTGCCACAAAAGGCCTCTGAAAGACTCTACCCAGCAGTGTATTAAAGCAGATGCTGAGGCTCATGGCCAAACCTTGGGCAGAGTGCAGGGAATTTTATGAAAAAAGGGGGATATAGCATGACCTGGAGTGGACTGGAGCTCCACAGGGATAGCTACCGAACGAAGAAATCTGGGCCCAGGTGTCTTTTTTGAGACTGATACTCCAACCAAGGACCATGCATGGAGATAACCTAGAACCCTTGCACAGATATAATCCATGGCAGCTCAGTGTCCAAAACGGTTTTCTAGCAAGGGGAATGGATTGTCTCTGACATGAACTTGGTGGCTGGCTCTTTGATCACCTCCCCCTGAGTGGGGAGCAACCTTACCAGGCCACACAGGAAGACAATGCAGCCAGTCCTGATGAGACATTATAATCTAGGGTGAGATGGAAGGGGAGGAGGACCCCCCTATCAGTGGACTTGGAATGGGGCATGAGAGGATATGAAAGAGAGAGGGTGGGATTGCTAGGGAATGAGGGTGGACTTTACAGCTGGGATACATAGTGAATAAACTGTAATTAGTATAAAAAATTAAAACTAAAATTAAAAAAAAAAAAACTAAAAAAAAAAGGTCAATATCTTTAGTCTTTCAAGAAAAGCACATCAAAATGACCCTGAGATTTCACATTGCACCCATTTTGGAGGTTAAGCTCAAAACCTCCAGAAACTAATTTTAAATCCATAAAGGAACCTCACAGTTTTAGCCAGTTCACTTCCAATATTAAACTATGAATCTGACATAATGAATCTATTTTTATATCCCCATTAAGAGCTGTTAATATATAACCAAAGTAACACATATACAATAATATGCATATATTTTTTCTTAATAGACAAAGTAGATACACAAGACTGGCGTTACAAACACTGAGCCCAACTTAGCTGGGTGCAGGACTCAAGCTCCATTTTCCTCCATCCCAAGTAGGCCTTTGTGTCACCAGACCACCTTTCGGCTTGGAGAATTTTCTGCCTGCTCTCCATCTGCCTAACCCACCTGGGTCACAGACACTAAGCACAGCAGAAACAGGAAACTGTGTGGAGGTAAATTGGGTACAGGACCCAAGCCCCATTGTATCCCATCCTGAGGAGGTCTGTGTAGTACTGGACCAGCCTTTGGCTAAGAGATCTTTTTACCTGCTCTCCATCTGCCTGGCCCACCTGGATAACAGACCATGAGTCTAGTAGAGACAGCGAACACAGCAGAGGTGAGCTGGCTGAGGGACCCAACCCCCCTTTACCCACATTCCAAGAAGGCCTGTGTGGTGCTGGACCATCTGTCAACCTCATGATTTCTGTCGGCTCTCCATAAGCCTAGGCAACCTGGGTCACAAATGGTGAACCTAGCAGAAACAGCAAACCCAGTGGAGCTAAGTTGGGCTCAGGATCCAAACCCCACTGTCTCCCATCCTGAGGAAGCCTGTGTGGAGCCAGGCAAGCATTCAGCTTATAAATATTTCCGAGTGCTTCCCATATGACTGGCCTACCTGGGTCACAAACGGTGAGCACAGCAGAGGTGAGCTGGGAGCCAGCCTCAAACCCCATTTTCCTCCATTCTAAGGGAGCCTGTGGGAAGCCTGAGCAGCTTTCAGCTTGGTTAACTTTATGCCTTTTCCCCCATCTGCCTGGCCCAACTGGTTCACAGATATGGAGCCCACAGGAGGTGAGCTAAGTTCTGGACTCAATCCACATTTTCTCCTATCTTGAAGAAGCCTATAAAGCACCTGAGTAGCATTCAGCTTGGAGATATTTCTCCTTGCTCTCTATCTGCCTGGCTCACCTGGGACATAGACAGTAAACCCAGTGGAGGGACAACCAAGCCAGATAACTCTAGAGTCAATCAGATGGCTAGAGGCCAGCATAAAAACACAAGCAGCAAAACTCAGGGTCATATGACACCAAAGAACAGCAGTCCTACCAGAGCAAGCTCTGAATATACTGTGGCACCCGAAGAGAAAGAAAAAGATTTTAAATCTGAGGTTATGAAAATGATAGAGAAGTTAAAGGAGAAAATAAAGGTTTTAAAATAGCACAGGGAAATACAACATAACAAGAGAAAGAATGGAACAAAAGAAATATTAATTAAAGAAATTAAAGAAATTCAGGATTCAAACCGGAGAAGGAACAGAATAAACATGTTCAAGAACTAAAAATAGAACTATGAGCACTAAAGTAAACATAATCTGAGGCCATTTGGAGATGGACAACCTAAGGAAGAGGACAGGAACAACAGACACAACATCACTAAAAAGAATACAAGAGATGAAATAGAGAATCTCATGGGTAGAAAATATTATTGAAGAAGTCAATATACCAGTCAAAGAAAATATTAAATCAATAAAGTTCCTGACACAGAACTTCCAAGATATCTGTGACACTATGAAAATACCAAACCTCAGAAAAAAAAATAGCAATAGAAAAAAGAGAAGGCTCTTAGATCTAAGTCCCAGACAATATTTTCAACAAAATTATAGAAGAAAACTTCCCCAATTAAAGAAAGAGAGGTCTATAAAGAAACAAGCTTACAGATCATTAAATTAATTGGACCAGAAAGGAAAATACCTCTGCCACATAATAATCAAAACACTAAATGTACAGAACAAAGAGAGAATATTAAAAGCTGCAAGATAAAAAGCCAAGTCTCATATAAAGGTAAACATATCAGAATTATACCTTCCTTCTCATCAGAAACTCTAAAAGCCAGAAGGACCTAGACAGATATCTTACAGACACTAAGAGAGCAGAGATGTCAGCCCCAACTACTATACCCAGCAAAACTTTTAATAACCATAAAAGGAGAATACAAAATATTTCACAATGAAAACAAATTTAAACAGTTCCTATCCCCAAATCCAGAAGAAGATACCAGAAGGAAAACTCCAGCCCGAAAATGCCAAACTACATCCAGAAAACAAACAAATAAGCAAAAAAGCAGGTAATAAATAACCCCACATAAGGAAAATCAAGAGAAGGGAATCTCTCTCTCTCTCCAATCAAAATAACAGGAAGTAACATTAACTGGTCATTAATATCTCTATCAACATCAATGGCATCAACTCCCCTCCCTATAAAATGATACAGGTAACAAAATAGGTGCAAAAAAACAGTACCCAACATTATGCTGCATACAAGAAACACACCTCAGAAATAAACACAGACATTACCTCAGAGAAAAGCACTGGACAAAGCTTTTCTAATCAAACAACCTGAAGTAGCAAGCTAAAGTAGCCATTCTAGTATCTAATAAAATAGATTTTCAACCAAAATTAATCAAAAAAGATGGGTAAGCACACTTCATGCTCATCAAAGGAAAAATCCACCAAGATTAAATCCACCTCAATTCTGAACATCTATGCCCCGTATACACAGGTACCCTCATTCATAAAAGAAACATTACTAAATCTTATCTCACACATCGAGCCCCATACATTCATAGTGGGAGATGTCAATAACCCACTTTCTCCAGTGGACACATCATCAAGACAGAAACTAACAGAAATAGAGAAACTAACAGACATCATGAATCAAAGATCCAGTAGATATGTACAGAATATTTGACCAAACAAAAGAGAATAAATATACCTTCTTAGCACATCATGGAAACCTTCTCAAAAATTGACCATACACTTGGTCACTAAGCAAGCCTCACAGATATAAGGAGATTGAAATAAGCCCCTGCA
Organism: Psammomys obesus; assembly: GCF_907164565.1. NCBI lineage: Eukaryota > Metazoa > Chordata > Mammalia > Rodentia > Muridae > Psammomys > Psammomys obesus. The sequence continues at coordinate 5,040,389 of NW_026596240.1, read as the reverse complement.
TCTTATCAGACAACCATGAATTAAAGCTCAAAACCAAAAGCCTACAAACTCATGCAAATTAAACAACTCTCTACTTTCTCAAAGATCACTGGGTCGGGGAAGACATAACGGAAGAAATTAAAGACTTCCTAGTATTCAATGAAAATGAAGGCACAACATACCCAAACTTAAGACACACAATGAAAATATCGGTAAGAGGAAAGTTCATAGCACTAAGCACCTACTTGAAGAAATTGGAGAAATCCCATACTAGTAATTCAACAGCACACCTGAAAGGTCAGAAGATAGCAATTAACAAAATTGAAAAATAATTTTAAAAAGGACGATTTTATTGGTAGATTTTACGTACCAAGGTAAATGAAGACCAGGTAAAGAGGTTAAACCATTGTATAACCCCTAAGGAAATAGAAGCAGTCATCAAATGTCTCCCAACCAAAAAAGCTCAGGTCCAGATGTTTCTGGTGCAGAATTTCATCAGAAATTCAAAGAAGAGCTAATACCAACATTCCTCAAACTATTCCACAAAATAAAAAATGAAGGAAAATTGCCAAATTCATTCTACAAAGCAAGAGTCACCCTGATAACTAAATCACACAGACTCAAAAAAGACAGAGAATATCAGACCAATTTCACTCTTAAACATTGATGCAAAGATACTCAATAAAACCCATGCATACTGAATCTAAGAACACATCATCCACCATGATCAAGTAGGCTTTATCCCAGGGATGTAGGGATGGTCCAATATAAGAAAATTCATCTATGTAACCCATCATATGAACAAACTCAAAGAAAAAACAAACAAACAAACAAACAAACAAACAAAAAACAGTATCATCTCATTAGATGCAGAAAAAGCCTTTGACAAAATCCAACACCTCTTCATGATTAAGTCGTGGCAAGATCAAGGACACAAGGCTCATACCTAAGCATAATAAAGACTGTATACAGTAAGCTGATTGCCAACATAAAATTAAACTGAGAGAAAGTCAAAGCAATTTTGCTAAAATTGGGAACAAGACAAGGCTGCCTAATCTCTGATAACTCTTTAATTTAGTAACTTATAGTTCTAGCTAGAACAATAAGAGCACTAAAGTAGATTAAGGGGATACAAATAGGGAAGAAGTCAAAGTATCGCTATTTGCAGGTGATATGATAGTTTACATAAAATAGTTCCAAAAATTTCACCAGAGATTTCCTATAGCTTATAAACAAGTTTAGCAAAGTGTCTGGCTACAAGATTAAATCGAAAAAAAAAAATCAGTAGCTCTCCTGTACACAAACAACAAATGTGCTGAGAAAAAAATTAAGGAAACTACACCCTTCAAAATAGCCACAAATAATGTAAAGTGTCTTGGTATAACTCTAAACAAACAAGGTAAAGACCTATATAACAAGAAATTCAAGTCTCTGAAGGAAGAAATTGAAAAAGATATCAGAAGATGGAAAGATGTGCCATGATCTTTGATTGATAGGATTAGCATAGTGAAAATGGTCATCTTACCAACAACATTCTACAATCCAATGCAAGCCCATCAAAATGAGAACACAATTCTCAACAGACCCTGAGAAAACAATTCTAAACTTCATATGGAAAAACAAAAAAACCCAGAATAGCTAAAACAACCCCATACAGAAAAGAACTTCTGGAGGTATCAATATCCCTGACTTCAAGCTATATTATAAATAAATGGCAATAAAAACTGCATGGTACGAGCATAGAAATAGACTGGAAAATAAAGGGAATTGAATCAAAGACTAAAAAATAAACCCCGTCATGTGATTTTTGACAATGAAGCCAAAACCATACAATGAAAAAAAAAGACAACATCTTCAATAAATGGTGATTGTCTAACTGGATGTCTATGTGTTGAAAATGCAAATGGATCCATATTTATCTTCCTGCACAAAACTCAAACCCAAGCAGATCAAAGACCTCAATATAATACCAGATACACCAAATCTATTAGAAGAGATAGTGGGGAAGAATCTTGAGCTTATTGGCACAGGATACAGCTTCCTGAACAGAACACAACAGCTCAGACTCTAATATCAACAATTAATAAATGGAACCTCTTGAAACTGAAAAGCTTCAGTAAGACAAAGTATACTGTCAATAGAATAAAACAGCCTACAGATTGTGAAAAGATCTTCACTAATCCTACATACAACAAGGGCTAATACCTAAAATATATAATGAACTGAAGAAATAAAACAAAATAATCTAATTAAAAAATAGGGCACAGAATAAACAGGGAATTCTTAATAGGAGAATCTTGATGACTGAAAGCACTTAAAGAAATGTTCCTCTTCCTTAGTCATCAGGGAAATGCTGATCAAAACAACTCTGAGATTCCATCTCATACCATTCAGAATGACTAAGATAAAAATCTCAAGGACAGCACATGCTAGTGAGGGTGTGGAGAAAGCAGAACAATCTTCCATTGCTAGTGGAAGTGTAAACTTGAACAACCACCTTGCAAATCAATCTGGTAATTTCTCAGAAAATTGGGAATAGATTTACATCAAGATTCAGCAATACCTCTCCTGGATATATACCCCAAAGGCATCATACCATAAAACAAGGACACTTTCTCAACTATGTTCATAGAAGCATTATTCACAATAACCAGAATCTGGAAGCATCCTAAATGTCTCTCAACTGAAGAATGGAAAAGGAAACTCTGGCATATTTACACAACAGATTACTACTCAGCTATCAAAAACAAAGAAATGATTAAATTGCAGGCAAATGGACGGAACTAGAAAAGACCACCATGAGTGAGGAAACCCAGACCCAGAAAGACACACATGGTATGTACTTACTTATAAGTGGGTTTTAAACATGTAAACAAATAAGCATACTAAGAAACACAGACCCATAGAGGATAAATAAAATAGATGATCTAGGTGAGAACACATGAATCTCACATGGAAGGGGTGATAGAATAGGCAGATTTAGTGGCTGATGTGAAGACAACTAGGTAGAGGTGGGAACACAGAGTTCAGCAGCTCGAGAGCAGACATGGGGAAGGTGAGGTCATGAAGACAGAAGGCCTGGAGAGAAAAGAGAAACTGGGGTGGGCGTATCTCTGTGACAAGCTGGAGACTGAAGTTAGAGAGACTCCTGGCATGATATGAGGGTGACCAAGCAGAGACTTAGGAGCAGAGGCCATTGAAACTGAAGAGGATAACCACTAACTAGACTAGTCTTCTTGCAGAGGGAGGGGAACACCAAACCACCCACAAAAACTTCGACCCAATTTACCCTGCCTACATGATGTGCAGGGATAAAGTCAGAGCAGAATGAGCATTGAGGGAAAGCCCAATCAATGCTTGCCCCAATCCAAAGACCCACCCTATATGAGAGTGCCAACCCCTGACACTATGAACAATACTCTGCTAAGCTTGCGGAAAGGAATCACAAATAGTTGTTCTCTGAGAGGCTCTACTCAATAACATCTCAAAACATATGCAGAGACTCACAGCCAAAAATTGGATAATGCATAGGGAGACTTGTGTAAAAGTGGGAGGACACGGGGTAAGATGATCAGTCCTCACTTAGAAAGACAAATGGGATGCACATTGGACATAGGAGAAAACAAGTAACAGGACAGTAGCTTACCGCAGAGGGCCTCTGAAAGACTCTACCTAGCAGAGTAGCAAAGAAGATGTTAAGACTCATAACCAAACCTTCCGCAGAGTGCAGGGAATCATAAGAAAGAAGGGGGAGTTTGTATGACGTGGAAAGAATAGGAGCTCCACAAGGACCAAATATATCTGAGCACAGGTGTCTTTTCTGAGACTGATACTCCACCAAGAACCATGTATGGATATAACCTGGAACCTCTGCTTGGATGTAGCCATTGTAGCTCAGTAACCAATTGGTTTCCCATAGTAAGGGAACAGGGACTATTTCTGACAGGAACTCAATGGCAGGCTCTTTGACCTCCATTCCCAAGGGAGGAGAAGTCCTGCTAGGCCACAGAGGAGGACTTTGCAGCCAGTCCTGAAGATACCTGATAAAACAGGGTCAGTTGAAAGGGGAGGAGGTCCTCCCCAATCAGTGGACTTGGAAAGGGGCAGGGAAGAGATGAGGGAGGGAAGGTGGGATTGGGAGGGAATGAGGGAACAATGGGATACAGCTGGGATACAGAGTTAATAAAATGTAACTACTACTACTAATAATAATAATAAAAGAGTTCAAAAAAAAGTGGGAGGAAAGAGAAAAGGACCTGGAGATGACAGGAGCTTTACAAGAAGACCAATAAAGCCAATGAACCAAGTCCCAAAAGAGCTTGCTGAGACAGAAGCATCAACAAAGGACCATGCATGAACTGGGCGTAGGCTTCCTATAAAGATGCAGCAGATGGGGAGTTTAGGCTTCTTGAGTGTCCTCTATTAAGGGAAGCAGAGACTGTATTGGACACAGACTCATTTGTCAGGTTTTTGATTAATTTCTCTTGGCAGGACTGGGTTGAAAGGCGACAGCGGAAGAGGACATGCTCAGTCCATTCAACTTGATGAACTGGAGTGGATGGAAAAGGGAGCTCCCCTTTTGTGAGGAAAAGTGGAGAGGGAGAGTCATAAAGGGAGTAATAGAGGGAGGGAAAGAATGTAAGATTAGGAGGGATGGGACAATAATATGTATGTAAAGTGAATAAAAACTATATAATAATAAAACCTATATATACAGTGATAATTTTATCAGTTATTAGATGCTTAAACTCAATGTTGTATATTCATAAAATAGAATGTTATTAAATTTAGATATATTACAATATATAGAGAAAATAAAAATCCACCTCCAAAATTCACACATTTTACAGAAAAAGAAAGACCACTGCTCACAAGAGAATTGAGAAGTGACAGAGAAAAAAAGAGGGAATGTGAAGGCATGTGAGCCTGTCTTTGAGTCTGGGCTTTAGTGCTCTGTGGTTAGATGGTGGTCACGAAGATACTCAGTTTTCTGACTGTAACACTGATAGTCATCAATGTTATGTTATGTGAATATCTATCAATGGCAACACTGAATGTTGAAGTAGTGACTTTGGTAGTCAGAATCACACACCTCTACCAGAGCAGCTGTGGTTTGCAGTTAAGATGAAATTCCCGTGTGCAGTTTTGGGGGGAGCTAATGTGGAGACTCTATCATTTCCTCTTCTCAACTAAAAGCATTAAGGTTTGGAGGTCCCAAATTGTTAGCTCAAACTCAATTCCAGATTTTACACTGTGAAAGATGCAATTGTGTTTCTAAACAAGAAGGAAACGCCATATTCTGGAACAGCAGTTCTGAGTTTAATACATCTTCCAACTTTTGTTATTTCTTCAGCATCAATCTGGCGCTTTCTCAGAAAGAACAGCGCTTCCTCAAGATCCAGCCATACCACTCCTAGGCATATATCCAAAAGAGGCTCAAGTACACAATAAGGACATTTGCTCAACCATGTTTGTAGCAGCTTTATTTGTAATAGCCGGAAGCTGGAAACAGCCCAGATGCCCCTCAACAGAGGAATGGATACAGAAATTGTGGTGCATCTATACAGTGGAATATTACTCAGCAATGGAAAATAAGGAAATCATGAAATTTGCAGGTAAATGGTGGGACCTGGAAAGGATCATCCTGAGTGAGCTGTCCAAGATGCAAAAAGACACACATTGTATATACTCACTCATATAGCCATACAAACATTGGATAAACCTGCTGAAATCTGTACATCTAAAGAACCTAAGCAAGAGAGAGTGCCCTCACTGAAACACTCAATCCCCATCCCGAAAGTCGAAGAGGATGGACATTAGAAGAAGAAGAAAACAGGAAACAATCTAGAAACCTGCCACAGAGGGCCTCTGAAAGCCAGAAGAAGAAAACAGGAAACAACCTAGGAACCTGCCACAGAGGGCCTCTGAAAGCCACTGCCCTGCAGACTATCAAAGCAGATGCTGAGCCTGATGGCCAACTGTTGGGCAGACTGAATGGAATCTTATGTAAGAAGTGGGAAATAGTAAGAGCTGGAGAGGACAGGAACCCCACAAGGAGAACAACAGAACAAGAAAATTTGAACACAGGGAACTTCCCAGAGACTCATACTCCAACCAAGGACTATCCATGGAGATAACCTAGAACCCCTGCACAGATGTAGCCCATGACAGTTCAGTGTCCTCGTGGGTTACATAGTAATGGGAAGAGGGACTGCCTCTGACATGAATTGATTGGCCTGCTCTTTGATCACCTCCCCCTGAGGGGGGAGCAGCCTTACCAGACCACAGAAGATGACAATGCAGCCACTTCTGATGAGAACTGATAGACTAAGATCAGAAAGAATGAGAGGAGGACCTCCCCTATCAGTGTGAAGAAGGGAGAGGGAGGGTGGAATAGGGAGGGAAGGAGGGAGGGGCTTATGGAGAATACAAAGTGAATAAATATAATTAATAAAAGTTAAAAATTATTTTAATAACAAAAAATAAAACAAAAGCCAAACTTTTAACTTATCACTAGTTATATAATGGCACAATTAGTTTTATAGTAAGCACTAATTATTTACCTATATATTGTTTCTCCATCCATGAATTAAATGATCATCATTTGGAGGTAATGATCAGAAATGTTTTATGGTTGTGACAGGAAAATGAGAAAGATATAAACAAGGTATCTGAAAATATATCTTTTTAATAATTTATTTAAGTTTATTTTATGTGCATTAGTGTAAAAGTGTCAGATTCCTTGGAACTGGCATTACAGACAGGTGTGAGCTGCCATGTGAGTGCTGAAAACTGAACCTGGTCTTCTGGAAGAGGAGACAGTACTCCTCACCACTAAGTCATCTCTCCAGCCCCGACCTAGAATATCTTTAGTGAAGGTCTTGATGGCTTTCTGGTTAAGAACATTTGCTTCTCTTCCAGAAGACCCAACTTCAGTTCTCAGCACCCATGTTAGGCAGCTCACATTACCCTGTGATTCCAGCTTCAGAGGATCTGACACCTTTTCTGGTCTCCACAGGTTCATGCACCCATATGCATATATCCCTACAAAGACAAACACACATGCATATATAAAATATATATTTATTTAAAAATAAATATGAACATTTGGAGAATGAAAGTTAAATTATTTTAGTTATGATTTTGTACTTTATTTATTGAATAAACAAGAGAGAGTGTTAGAAATATGGGTGTCCAGACCAAGTTAAGAGTTAGCATGTAAATCAAAATGAAACATGCTAAGTGGACAGATCTTTGAAATGTCTACTTCTGAAAACATTTTCCTAATAAATCTAATGTATAACAGGTAAGGGGCCTTGTCTTAAATGTGCTTGTTTTTCACACCAATTTCATAGTATTTCCTCTAGTGTATGGACTGGCATGCTTACCAAACTTTCATGTACACATTCAGAACTCAGCATTCTCATTCTCTAAGTGACAGAACACATTTATTTCCAGTCTGTTGACCACAATAGTTAATAAATGGAAAGCTAATTGCAAAATTCTTACTAATCCTGTCAAAAGCTGTAAATTTTTGTATGTAAACCCTGTTGATTTGTTATAACTTTTTTTTTTTACCTTGTAGTCTGTGCCTCTGCATACTTTATTATCTCTATTAGTTTCCATATTTCAGTGCAAGGCATTTTGTGGAACCTGTCATCAACAGTGTAGAAACTAATTGCAAGTTGCATGCTACATTAATTTTTCCCACAAACAAACATCCAAGAAGTAAAACATATGCTAATAAAGTCCTGATAATTTTATCAACATACCTGCCAAGACAGATGGAAGGCACTACCAACAGAATTTTGATTGACAGAGAAGTCCAAGCCAAAAGAGATTTTTTTTTTGTAAAAATGTACAAGTTCCGTGTCATTTTCCCCCATATTTATTCCTGAAATTACCATTTTCCTTTGCCAGTTTGCTTTTGTGAACTAATATCAGATTTCCTGATGAAAAATGTATATGTTAGGTGAGAGACAGGCCAGTATGATGAGTGTGATCCAAATCACACATGAGGCTCTGAACACTACACCCTTGGGCTAACATTTCTCTGAAAACATCACCTGGTCCCTCTCCTGGTTTCATTCATGCGGGTGCTCCATTAGCTAGACAGATGGCTCTTTTCTGTTCAGTTAGTTAACTATGTTTTCATTAATCTTTTCAGGATATTAACCAGGTCTCATATGCAACCTGATTCAAATAAAAGATTACCTGAATAGCCTTTTCCTACATTATTTTCCAGGTTGTCTCAGAATAAACAAAATAATAAATCTGTGGTCAGTGGATGGTATGGAGAAGAATGCCTACTCATGATGCTATTTTCATTCAACCATCAGAAAGCAAAATAATTGATTTTGAGAAAAAATATATATATATATATTTAGACTGCCAATGTGTCAGCAATTCCCACATTTCTATATACATTTACATGATTTAACAATTTAGGGAAAGTGTAAGTGCTGATGGTGGGGGATACCTATGCATATGTATTCACAGGGGTGTAAGTATGCACTTGTGTAAGGAGGCCAGAGGTCAACCTTGGATACTGTTCTTAGCATACCTTAGAGTTTTAGAGTTCTCATAGTTTTGAGTTCAGGTCTTCTATTTGCCTGGATCTTAGTGTTTAGATAGACTGGTTGACCTGTGAATCCAAGGAATTCACCTAATTTCCGCCTTTTCCATGGTGGGATTACAAAGGTATGACACTACACCTGGCGTTTTTAGATGGGCAGATGAACAGGTCTTCTTGTTTGCTCTGCAAGATATATACTGAGTGTGCTATTGTGAGCCAGTTTTCTCCCAGATTGAAACATTCATCCGTGAGGAAATCTCCTTAAACAGAATAAAAAGAATTCAAAATTGCTTATGAAAATTCCTAAAACTGCCACATTTCCTAGATCCTTGCTGTCAGAATGAGCAATAAAGACTGCTGAGTCATTCTCAGACAAGCAGAGCTGCTGTGTGTGTGTGTGTGTGTGTGTGTGTGTGTGTATGGAGGTTTAGACCAAGAGTGTGTCTCTTAACCCTCATCGGAGACATTCCTCCTTGCAGCAGTGGCAATTAACAAAGACCTTCACCTGGACAGTATACTGAGACTAAGAGAACATGGCATGCTTAGCCCTAAATGTAGGGTACATTTAACACCCCTTCTTAAAGGCTCACTTGCCGAAGAGGAGGCAGAAACACTTAAGAGACAAAGAGAGATAAATAACATTGAAGAAACAGTATCTTTCAGACACAACAGGATAATTGTTCATAGGAGCTCACTGATAAGGTGACAATATTCACAAGAACTGTATGGGCTAGAGCCAGGCAGAATCCCAGTGTGAAAATTTGTGGTGGGCATGAAATTCCATCCCAATGCTAAGCAGCTTGTGGAATTTGACAGCTTCCAGGGGAGGTTAAGTTATTGTCTATAATTTTGTAGCTTCTAGTAGGGCAATCACACTACCTGGGCCATATCAAAGGCAAGTTTTACTACACATACTGGACTCAATGGGGACAAGCATCAAAGAATTAATAAAATACTACTCTTATTGAAAAAAGATAATTTATATTAGTTAAAATTTATAAGTACACCTATATCATGTATACAATGATCATCAAAAAAGAGGCTTTTCTAAAGACTCAGCAAATTATCTTTGAAAATCAATGAATGTAGCATCTCTGTCAGAATAGCAAATACATGGAATTCTATTGTATATGGTTACCTTGAAAACATTCAATAAGTATCAAGAACCACAAAAACAGAATAGCAACTTTCAGAGAATCTGGGATGTAAGATTTGAGAACTTCAACATGACATTTTCATCCCAATTGACAGATGCATAATGAATTAAAAATCCAAAGACTAAATTTTGAATGCAAGTCTCAACTCCATTATTAGTATTATGAACTTAGCCATGTCTGGTAGCTTAGAATAATAACTCATAAACTTGGAGTTTACTAGATTTATAGACATTTTTGTTTCTCATTATCAGCTTTATTTAATTTCTGTTAATATTGATGACAGATATGTTCTGCATTCATTGTACTTATTGGTAATAAAACAATGCATTTTCCTGTCATTTTCATAACTTTTCAAGAAGATGCAGAATTCATGTCACCAGTTGTGTAAGCTATAAAGGTCTGAATAAGAATTTCTAGTGACTCAATGAGATTGCCACTTTAGTTTTAGACTCTCAGAATTTCTGGCTTTTTTCATAATCTAAAAACATATTTACATTTAGTTGTACAACCTTTATTAAACAAAATATCATTTTTGGTAGCTTCATTATGCCACTTGAATGTTAAATGGATTTCTCCCTATGCATTATTTTCTGACAGATTTAAGAGAAAAGAAACTAATTTGATAGCTTAAATATGAGAAAATTTCAAGTGCATTACTTAAAGAATTCTTGTTCCTCACTCTCAGCTTTAAAGATTAACATGAGCAAGAAAGTAGAGTAGTGGCTCACATCATTATTGGTAAATTCCAAAGTAAACATTTGGTAAATAGCCTATAATTATTTAAAGCAGGATGAGAAATATCCGATGAAATGGATATTTTGAAATGAAAGGAAGTCAATAAAATCTTTTCATTATCATTTTGGTAAATTCTGGTTACTCAATCCAATGCAAAGTAAACACTTGAAAGAATTTATTTATTTTACTGTGTATGTGTTGTCTAAATGTAAGTCTGTACACTATGTATGAGGAATGGCTACAGACAGCAGAAGACGGTGTTTAATCCCCTGGAACTGGAGCTAGTAGCAGTTGTATGCTGTTATGTGGGTGATGGTTTTAGAAGATGGGTCTTCTGCTAGTGCAGTCAGTGCTCTTACATGCTGATTCACCCATCTCTAACAACCAAAGCACAAAGTTTAATGCTAATTGAGTTATAATATTTAAATTATGCAAGACGAGTTTTAGTTGAGTTCTTATCATATTGATAGCATCTATTCTACTCAGCATTATTGATAAACATTTATTGTTCTACTCCATTGCTTATACATTTCTTGATTTATCTTTACTTCATTTGTCCAAATTTTATTTATTTCAATCATGTGTACACCTCATACTTTGGATCATTTGCATTGTTTACTTTGTTGGACCAGACTTTGAACCCAGGACTTTTAACCTGATAGACAATCTCTCCACCACTGTGTTAAAATTTTGAAATGTGTTCGAATAATTAGCCTTCAAATATCTTTGGTCACTGCACATATGCAATGTCCATGGAGGAGAAGAGAGAACAACTGGAACTGGAGTTTTTTTGAGCCATCATTTGATTGCTAGGAAAAGAACCTGAGTTTCACAGCAAATGCTCTTAACTGTCAAGCCATATGTCTATTCCTCTTAGAAGACCTTTTACAAATCCCCTATATTGTATACTATGTAGAACCATCAAAATGATATAGACCTCAGTGTCTGACTATATCATGTGATATGTAATGATCAGCAAATACTATAGTTTACTTTTATGTTATTTTCAGCAAACCAAGGAAGATGCCCACTGGCCAGTAGGTTATGGAGAAGAATTCCCTTGGAGATTCACATATATCTCAATCATAATCATATAGCTCTGGTTTGTACCTTTCCCTGGACCAATAACTGTAATAAAATGAGAATAAATTTTCTTTGTTAAATCCAAAATTTCATGTTCTATCTAGTCAAGCAGTTAAGATTGCACATATTATATGAGGGCTTACATGAATCCAAACAGAAATCATATTAATCATTTTTCAGGATTATAATTCAACAAGGGCACTGTGTACAAAATGGCATAATATATGAGGTGACTTACAAAGCAAAATGATTTTATCTTACATACATAATATTTAAAGACAATTTTACAACAATAAGTCCCCTGCACACCCCATTACTGGTCCAGAGCCTGATTCCTGGAGGTCCATAGCAAGCACTTGGGGCAGACATGCAAGTGTCCCATAAGGACCACAAGGTGAGAAATCTCAGACCACAAATCCCAGCCTGCTCTGTCCTTCCAGCAAACCTAGTTGTGGAGAGTCTTTCCCTATCCCCTGTACACCACAGCAACCACCTGGGGCAGACAGGTGAGACCTCTAAACACCAGCTCTCTGCCTTCATCGGTCTCTGGACAAACATAGCAGCAGTGAGCAAAGTCCTGACCCTTGCAAGCTTCATGTAATCGACCTTACCCTTACATGTACTCCTGGAGGCTAGTAGCACCCAAGGACCACAAGAACATAGCTCCCATCTAAGGAGGCTCTCAGTAGCCACCCAAAACAGACAGGTGAGACCACAACCTGCACAAAGCCCCTAGGCAAGCACAACAGCAGTGAGCCACGTCCTCCCCCAGCCCACTTTTCCTCCATGGATCACAGCCATACCTGCATTCGCAGAGGCCTGGAGCCATAAGGGACCACCACATAAGATTCATTTCCCACTACTAGCCACTAGGTCCCCCTAAAACACTCACAAGAGAAGTAAACTGTACTTTCTCCCCAGTGCTTAATTTTCTGACCCACAACCATGCCCTGTGATACCTGAGGCCTACCAATACCAGATACAACCAGATGGCTAAAGGGCAGTATAAAAACATAAATAATGAGAGCCTGGGCAATATGGCAACACCAGGACACAACTATAAAAAGCCCAGGATATCTTAACGCTTCTGAGATACAAGAAAATGGCCTTAACTTCAGTCTTATGAACATAATAGAGGTCTTTAAAGGGAAAACAAATAAATCCCTAAAAGAAATACAGGAAAACACAATTAAGTAAGTAAAGGGAATGAACGAAACTGTCCAAGACATGACAATTAAAGTAGAAGCAATAAAGAAAGTGTAATCTGAACAAATCCTGGAGATAAAAATCCTAGGAAAGAGAACAGGAACAACAGACCCACTTATCACAATAATAATAATAATAATAATAATAATAATAATAATAATATAAAAATCAAAGAGGTGGGAGAGAATATCTCAGATGTATAATATACGATAGAAGAAATTGATATATCAGTCACTGAAAATATTAAAACTAAAAAATTCCTGACACAAATCTGGGATACTATGAAAAGACCTAACCTGTGAATAATAGGAATAGAAGAAGGTGAAGTGTTCCATCTCCAAAGACAGAAAATATTTTCATTAAAATCATGGAAAATTTCCTCAACCTAAAGAAAGAAATGCCTACAAACATACAAGAAGCCTACAGAACACCAACTAGACTGGACCAGAAAAGGAAATTATCCTCCACATAATAATCAAAACACTATACTACAGAACAAAGAAGAAATATTAAAAGATGCAAAAATAAAAAAAATAAAAAAGTCCAAGTAACATCTAAAGGCATACCTAACAGAATTATACCTGACTTCTCAACTGAGACTCTAAAAGCCAAAAGGCCCTGGGAAAATGTCTTGCCAACCTTAACCACAGATGTGATTACTATATCCAGCAAAACTCACAATAGGTGGAGAAAAAAAGATATTATAAGACAAAACCAAATTTAAACAATATCTATCCACTTTTATAGCCCTACAGGAAATATTAGAAGGAACACTCCATCCCAAGGAGGGTAACTATGTCCAAGAAAACAAATATAAAAAATAATTCCACACGAGTAAAAGCAAAAGAAGAAAAGTTCACACACACACACACACACACACACACACACACACACAACAAAACCACCACATCAAAATAATAGTAATTGATTCTCCCAGGGCCCAAGTCTGCTAGACGCCATACTAGCTCCGCAGGATCGGGGTCACTGACAGTATGGCCCGCCCAATCCCACAGTGACAGAGAATACGCTATATACTCACCAAAACCAGGAAGAAACGCCACACACTAGCTAGGCACACCAGGCGCTGGGAGAGCACAGTGAAGAGACCCCAGGACTTCCCAGAAAGCATCTGGACTAGCAACCCAGTCTCCAGTTACAGCGGGACTTTCTAACCTGGCGGCAGAGCAGCACTGAGCTGGTGGGGCACATCAGCCCTCCAGTTTAAGACTAACCAGGGCCAAACCAGAGAACAGAAAGTCTGGTTACCCCGATTCCTACTGACGTGACCACCTTGAAATCTCCAGCTGCAGCAAGACCTCATAACCTGGCAGTGACAGCAGCACGGAGCTGGCAGAGCACATCAAAGAAGCGGGGCCAAACCAGAGAGCAGAGAGCCTGGATACCCTGATCTCTGCCAAGTGACCTGCCTGTAAGTGAGTGCACCCTTGAGAATCTGCAGCTCCACTGATCCTGGGTCCTTCTAAAACAGAAGCCAGGCATCGATCTCCCTCCCACCCATATACCCACTTTGGGAAACAGAGGGGCACTTGGGACATTGAAGTTCCTGCTCTGTGGGTCTAATTGAGGAGTTAAGGCAGTTAATGCCAGAAATTGTGCTGCGATCATCACTAGCGCCTGCGACATATACATTGCAGATCCCCTCCCACACACTCAAGGGTTCAACATTAGCCATCACTCTGTCCTTTGAGATAAACATCCACGCACACCTACACACACACACACACACACACACACACACACACACACACTTGCATTTGCCCCATCTGCACCTGCGTACTTTTCTCCCACAGGTACAGCTAGTCCTCAGCACACGCTAAGGACACGGGACCTCTCTCAGCTTTCTGAATAACTCTCCAGATGCCAGAGAGAGACAGTACCAGTCTGATCTGCAGAATCCAAAAACAAACAGGGAAGGTTTCAGATAAGCCAATGGCCAGGGGTAGGCGAAAGAACACTTCCACATTAATGAGGACATCATGACTTCATCAGGAAACCCCAAAATTGATGGATACTCCAATTCATCAGAAGCACAGGAAAATGACCTTAAAGCCATGCTTACCCAATTATTTGAGGCTCATAAGGAGGAAATGAACAAATCTTTCAAAGAGTTGGCCAGTCAATTGGAGGTAAAGAAAGAAGAAATAGACAAAAGCCTTAAAGAAACACAGGCAAACATAGCCAAACAAATAGAGGCACAAGTAGAGATAAAATTAGTGGCATATAAAAAGGAAATGAACAAGGAAATAGAGACCATCGTAGAGAGACAGGAATCCAAATTCAAACATATGAAAGAAATGGTGCAAGGCATGAAAACAGAATTAGAATCAATAAAGAAAACACAAAACAAGAAAACCCTTGAGCGGGAGAACTTGGAGAAAAGATGAGGAACCACAAAAGTAAGCATCACCAACAGAATACAAGAGATGGAAGAGAGAATCTCTGGAGCTGAAGACACACTTGCAGAAATTGATACTTCTCTCAAAGAAAAAGTAAAATCAAAAAAGTTCCAATCACAAAATATCCAAGAAATCAAGGCCGCTATGAAAAGACAAAATCTAAGAAAAATAGGAATTGATGAAAAAGAAGACTCCAGGATCCCAGGTCCAAAAAATATTTTCAAGAAAATCATAGAAGAAAATTTTCCCAACTTAAAGAAAGAGATGTCCATAAATATACAAGAGGCCTACAGAACTCCAAATAGACTAGACCAGAAAAGAAACATATTATGTCACATCATAGTCAAAACACTAAATCTACAGAACAAAGCAAAGATATTAAAAGCAGCCAGGGAAAAAGGCCAAGTAACATATGAAAGTAGACCTATCAGAACCACACCGGACTTCTCATCAGAAACTATGAAAGCCAGAAGGGCCTGGGCAAGTATCATGGAGACTCGAAGAGATCACAAATGTCAACCCAGACTACTATACCCTGCAAAGCTTTCAATCAACATAGATGGAGAAAACAAAATATTCCATGACAAAACTAAATTTACACAATATCTATACAGCAAACCAACCCTACAGAAGATACTAGAAGGAAAACTCCAATCCAATGAAAAAAACTTCACCCAAGAAAATAGGGCATACATATAATATCCCAACAAAAATTAAAAGAAAACAAGCAATGAAACAGGGTAAGATCACCGACTCCATTACAAAAGGAACTAACATGCATTGGTCACTACTATCTATCAATATCAATGGACTCAACTCACCAATAAAAAGACACAGGCTAACAGAATGGTTGTGGAAACAGGATCCAACATTCTGTTGCATCCAAGAAACACACCTATGCAACAAAGATAAACACCACCTCAGAGTAAAGGACTGGAAAAATGTTTTTCAAGCAAAGGGTTCCAGAAAACAAGCTGGAGTAGCCATCCTAATATCTAATAAAATAGACTTTCATCCAAAGTTAATCAAAAAAGATAAGGAAGGCCACTATATTCTCATCAAAGGAAAAATCCAACAAGAGGACATCACAATTTTGAATATCTATGCCCCAAATACAAGAGCACCTATATTCGTAAATGAAACATTATTAAAGCTTAAATCATACATTGATCCTAATACCTTAATAGTGGGAGACTTCAACACCCCACTCTCATCAAGGGACAGATCAACTAGACAGACACCAAATAGGGAAATAAAAGCACTCACAGAATCCCTAAATCAAATGGACCTAATAGATGTCTACAGATCTTTTCACCCAAAGTCAAAAGAGTACACCTTCTTTTCAGCACCACATTGAACCTTCTCCAAAATAGACCATATAGTGGGTCACAAAGTAAGCCTCAACAGATACAAAAGGATTGAAATAATCCCTTGTATACTATCTGACCAAAATGGTCTGAAGCTGGACATCAACAACAACAGAAACAACAAAAAGCCGACATGCATATGGAAAGTGAACAACTTACTACTCAATGACAGCTGGGTCAAAATAAATGAAATAAAGAAAGAATGAATAAATAAATAAATAAATAAATAAATAAATAAATAAATAAATAAATAAATAATAAATGAAGAAAGAAATTAAAGACTTCCTGGATTTCAATGAAAATGAAGGCACAACATACCCAAATTTATGGGACACATTGAAAGCAGTGCTCAGAGGAAAATTTATAGCACTAAGTGCCTGCAAGAAGAAATTTGTAACATCATATACAAACAACTTAATGGCCCAACTGAAAAACCTAAAAAAAAAAAAAGAAGCAGATAGACCCAAGAGGAGCAGATGGCTGGAAATAATCAAACTCAGGGCTGAAATCAATCAATTAGAAACAAATAAAACTATACAAAAATCAATGAAATAAAAAGCTGGTTCTTTGAGAAAATCAACAAGATAGACAAACCCCTAGCCAAACTAACTAAAAAGCAGAGAGAAACTATCCAAATCAGCAAAATCAGAAATGAAAATGGGGACATAACTACAGACACTGTGGAAATCCAAACAATTATTAAGTCATACTACAAAAACCTATATGGCACAAAATTTGAAAATCTAAATGAAATGGATAATTTTCTTGACAGATTCCATCTACCAAAATTAAGCCAAGATCAGGTAGAAAGACTGAAGAGCCCTATATCTCCCACGGAAATTGAAGCAGTCATTAACAGTCTCCCCTCCAAAAAAAGCCCTGGACCAGATGGCTTCAGCGCAGAATTCTACAAGACCTTCAAAGAAGTACTAACACCAATTATCCTCAAACTATTCCACAAAATAGAAACAGAAGGAACACTACCAAACTCATTCTATGAAGCCACAGTCACCTTGATACCTAAACCACACAAAGATCCAACAAAAAAGAACTTCAGACCTATCTCTCTTATGAACATTGATGCAAAAATACTCAATAAAATACTTGCAAACCGAATCCAAGAACACATCAAAGATATCATCCACCATGATCAAGTAGGCTTCATTCCAGGCATGCAAGGGTGGTTCAGCATACGGAAATCCATCAATGTAATCCACCACATAAACAAACTGAAGGAGAAAAACCACATAATCATCTCATTAGAGGCTGAAAAAGCATTTGACAAAGTCCAACACACATTCATGTTTAAAGTCTTGGAGAGATCAGGGATACAAGGCACATATCTAAACATAGTAAAGGCAATATACAGCAAGCCTATAGCCAACATCAAACTCAATGGAGAGAAACTTAAATCAATCCCACTGAAATCAGGAACAAGACAAGGCTGCCCACTGTCTCCATATCTCTTCAACGTAGTACTTGAAGTCCTAGCCAGAGCAATAAGACAACTAAAGGAGATCAAGGGGATACAGATCAGAAAGGAAGAGGTCAAAGTGTCACTATTTGCAGATGATATGATAGTATATATGAGCGACCCCAAGAATTCAACCACAGAACTCCTCCAGTTGATAAACACCTTCAGCAAAGTGGCAGGATACAAAATCAACTCAAAAAAATCAGAAGCCCTCCTGTATACCAAAGACAAAATGGCCGAGAAAGAAATTAGGGAAACAACACCCTTCACAATAGCCACTAACCACATAAAGTACCTTGGGGTGACACTAACCAAGCAAGTGAAAGACCTGTTTGAGAAAAACTTCAAGCCTCTGAAGAAAGAAATTGAAGAAGATCTCAGAAGATGGAAAGATCTCCCGTGCTCATGGATTGGTAGGATTAACATTGTGAAAATGGCCATCCTGCCAAAAGCAATCTACAGATTCAATGCAATTCCCATCAAAATACAAACTCAATTCTTTACAGACCTTGAAAAAAAGATTCTCAGCTTCATATGGATAAACAAAAAACCCAGAATCTCCAAAACGATCCTGTACAACAACAGAAAATCTGGAGGTATCTCCATCCCTGATCTCAAGCTGTACTACAGGGCAAGAGTAGTAAAAACTCCATGGTATTGGCATAGAAACAGAAAGGAGGATCAATGTAACCGCATAGAAGACCCAGAAATAAACCCACAGACCTATGAATACTCGGTATTTGACAAAGAAGCCAAATCCATTCAATGGAAAAAAGACAGTATATTCAACAAATGGTGCTGGTCCAACTGGTTGTCTACATGCAGAAAAATGAAAATAGATCCATATTTATCGCCCTGCCCAAAACTAAAGTCAAAGTGGATCAAGGACCTCAACATAAAACCAGATACTCTAAATCAGTTGGAAAAAAAGTGGGGAACAGCCTAGAACTCATTGGTACAGGAGACAACTTCCTGACCAGAACACCAACAGCACAGGCTCTAAGAGCAACAATCAATAAATGGGACCTTATGAAACTGAAAAGCTTCTGGAAAGCAAAGACTCAGTCATCAAAACAAAATGACTGCCTACAAATTGGGGAAGAATCTTCACCAACCCTTTATCTGACATAGGGCTAATATCCAGTATATATAAAGAACTAAAGAAGCAGAAAAGCAACAAACCAAGTAATCCCATTAAAAAATGGGGAACGGAGCTAAACAGAGAATTCTCGAAAGAGGAACATCAAATGGCAGAGAAACACTTAAAGAAATGCTCAACCTCATTAGCCATTAGGAAAATGCAAATCAAAACAACCCTGAGATTTCACCTTAAACCCATGAGAATTGTCAAGTTGAAAAACTCAAGTGACAACACATGCTGGAGAGGTTGTGGTGAAAGGGGAACCCTTCTCCATTGCTGATGGGAATGTAAACTGGTACAACCACTTTGGAAGTCAATCTGGCGCTTTCTCAGACAACTAGGAGTAGTGCTACCTCAAGACCCAGCTATACCACTCCTAGGTATATACCCAAAATTTGCTCAAGTACACAACAAGGACATTTGTTCAACCATGTTTGTAGCAGCTTTATTTGAAATAGCCAGAACTTGGAACCAACCCAGATGTCCATCAAAGGAGGAATAGATACAGAAATTGTGGTATTTTTACACAATGGAATACTACTCAGCAATCAAAAGGGAGGAAGTCATGAAATTTGCAGGCAAGTGGTGGGATCTAGAAAAGATCATTCTGAGTGAAGTATCCCAGAAGGAGAAAGACAAACTTGGTATATACTTGCTTATATAGACCTACAAGATATGATAAACATAATGAAATCTACACACCTAAAGAAGATAATCAAGAAAGTGGACATGGGTGAAGATGATGAATCCTCATTTAGAAAGAAAAATGGGATGTGCATTGAATGTATGACAGGAGTCTACTGCAAAAGGCATCTGAAAGACTCTACCTAGCAGTGTTTCAAAGCAGACACTAAGACTCATAACTAAACCTTGGCAGAGTGCAGGGAATCATATGAAAGAAGGGGAATTATTATGATATGGAAAGGATAGGAGCTCTACAAGTACCAAATATATCCGGGCCCAGGGTCTTTTCTGAGACTGACACTCAACCAAGGACCATCTATGGATATAGCATAGAACTTCTGCTCAGATGTGGCCCGTGGTAGCTCAGTAACCAAGTAGTTTTCCAAAGCAAGGTGAACAAGGACTATTTCTAACAGGATCTCAAGGGCAGGCTCTTTGACCTCCCCCCCCCCCAGGGAGGAGCAGTCCTGTTAGGCCACAGAGGAGGAATTTGCAGCCAGCCTTGAAGATACCTGATAAAACAGGGTCAAATGAAAGGGGAGGAGGTCCTCCCTTATCAGTGGACTTGGAAGGGGCAGGGAGGAGACCAGGGAGGGAGTTGGGGAGGAGGAGGGAATGAGGGAGTGGGATACAGCTGGGACACAGAGTTAACAAATTGTAAATAAAAAGAAAAATAAAATTAAAAAAAAGTGTTGGAAGTGAAACGCACAATGATATATGATGAAGTTTATTCCTGTATTCTGTGATTGGAGACTCTACCTATTAAAAGTCAACTATTTGCGTGAAAAAAAATAATAGTAATTAACAACCATAATAGTAATTAACAATCTTTGGTCATTAATATCTCTGAACCTCAATGTTCTTAATTCACCAATAAAAAGGCACAGGATATGAGAATGGTTGTGAAAACAGGATTCATCATTTTGCTGTGTACAAGAAACACACCTCAGCAATAACGATAAACATTACCTCAGACTAAAGGACCAGAAAAAAGTTTCTCAAGCTAATGGGCACTAGAAGGAAGCTGGAGTAGCTATTCTAATATCTAACAAAATATATTCAACCAAAGTTAATCAAAAGAGATGGGGAAGGGCACTTCATACTCATTGAAGAAAAAAAAAATGACCACGAAGTTGTTTTAATTTTGAACATTTATGCACCAAAAGCAAGGGCACCCACGTTTGTAAAACAAACTTTACTAAAGCTTAAATTACACATTGAACCCCATGCTTTAATAGTAGGACAGTTCAGCACACCTTTCTCATCATTGGACCGATCATGGAGAGAGAAATTAAACAAAGAATTAATGAAAAATAAACCGAATCTATGAGTCAATTGAACCAAACAGATATCTACAGAATATTTCATCTAAACACAAAATAACATCTCTTCTTCTTAGCACCTCACAGAACCTTCTCCAATACACAAAGAAAGCCTCAACAGATACAAGAAAATTGAAATGAAACTTTGTATTCCATCAAACCACCATGGATTAAAGCTGGACTTCAACAACCACAAAAACAACAGAAACTGAAAAACTCATGGAAACTGAACAACTCGTAACTCAATGACCACTGGGTCAGGGAGAAAATAAGAAAGAAATTAAAGACTTTATAAAATTAAATGAAAATGAAGGCACAACATACCCAAACTTATGGGACACAATGAAAGTTATGCTAAGAGGAAAGTTCATAGTACTAAAAGCCTTCATAAAGAAGTTAGAGATATCTAACTTTTAAGATAGCAATTTCAAAACACACCTGAAAGCTCTAGAACAAAAAGAAACACACCCAAGAGGAGTAGACTGCAGGAAATAATTGAACTCAGGGCTAAAAATAATTAATCAGTAACATAGAATCAAGGAAGCCAAGAGCTAGTTTTTTGAGAAAATCAACAAGATTAGGCAAAATAACTAAATAACCAAAATAACTAAGCTAACTAAAAGAGAGACAGTATCCAAATTAACAAATTCAGAAACAAAAAGGAGGACAAAACATTAGATAAATAGGAAATCCAAAGACTCATTATTTCTTACTTCAAAACCCTATATAGCCCAATATTAGAAAATCTAAAGGAAATTTTTTAAAATATTTTTATTTGAAATTTTTTTTTAATTTTTATTAGTTACATTTTATTAACTCTGTATCCCACTCCCTCATTCTCTCCCAAACCCACCCTCCGTTCCTCATCTCCTCCTTGCCCTTTTCCAAGTCCACAGATTGGGGAGGACCTCTTCCCCTTTGATCTGACCCTGTTTTATCAGGTATCTTCAGGACTGGCTGCAAAGTCCTCCTCTGTGGTCTAGCAGGACTGCTGCTCCCTTGGGGGGTGGCGAGATCAAAGAGCCTGCCCTTGAGATCCTGTCAGAAATAGTCCCTGTTCCCCTTACTATGGAAAATCAATTGGTTACTGAGCTACCACGGGCTTCATCCGAGGAGAGGTTCTAGGTTATATCCATCCATAGTCGTTGGTGGAGTGTCAGTCTCAGAAAAGACCCTTGTGCCCAGATATATTTGATCTTAGTGGAGTTCCTGTCCTTTCCACGTCATACAAACTCTCCCTTCTTTCATATGGTTCCCTGCACTCTGCCAAAGGTTTGGTTATGAGTCTTAGTATCTGCTTTGATACACTGCTAGGTAAAGTCTTTCAGGGGCCTTCTGAGGTAGGCTCCTGTCCTGTTACATGTTTTCTCCTATGTCCAATGCACCTCCCATTTGTCTTTCTAAATGAGGATTGATCATCATACCCCGGGTCCTCTTTCTTGTTTATCTTCTTTAGGTGTATACATTTCATTATGTTTATCTTATTTTATAAGACTATATGAGTGAGTATATACCATGTGTGTCTTTCTTCTTCTGGGATACCTCACTCAGAATGATCTTTTCTAGATCCCACCACTTGCCTGAAAATTTCATGATTACCTTGTTTTTGATTGCTGAGTAGCATTATATTGTGTAAAAATACCAAAATTTCTGTATCCATTCCTCCATTGAGGGACATCTGGGTTGTTTCCAGGTTCTGGCTATTACAAATAAAGCTGCTACAAACATGGTTGAGCAAATGTCCTAAGTCTTGGAGAGATCAGGGATATAAGGCACATACCTAAACATAGTAAAGGCAATATACAGCTAGCCTATAACCAACATCAAACTCAGTGGAGAGAAACTTAAATCAATCCCACTGAAATCAGGGACAAGACAAGGCTGCCCACTCTCTCCATATCTCTTTAACGTAGTACTTGACGTCCCAGCTAAAGCAATAAGACAACTAAAGGAGATCAAGCAGATACAAATTGGAAAGAAAGAGATCAAAGCATCACTATTTGCTGATGATATGATAGTATACATGAGCAACCCCAAAAATTCAACAAGAGAACACCTTCAGCTAATAAACACCTTCAGCAAAGTGGCAGGATACACAATCAACTAAAAAAAAAAATCAGAATTCCTCCTGTATACCAAAGACAAAAGGGCCAAGAAAGAAATTAGGAAAACAACACCCTTCACAATAGCCACTAATAACATAAAATACTTTGGGGTGACACTAACCAAGCAAGTAAAAGTCCTTTTTGAAAAAACACTTCAAGTCTCTGAAGAAAGAAATTGGAGAAGATATCAGAAGATGGAAAAATCTCCCGTGCTCATGGATTGGTAGGATTAATATTGTGAAGATGGCCATCCTGCCAAAAGCAATCTACAGATTCAGTGCACTTCCCATCAAAATACCAACTCAGTTATTTAAAAATTATTAAAGACCTTCATGGTGCAACTTCTTCCCAGCACAGTTATTTCTTATTCCATAGCAAATACAATACAATTACAGGCAATAAATCAAGGAGGGGAATTCTGACTTTACACTTAAAGGGGGAAAGGCTCACTTCAAAACAAAGTTAAAAAATACTTTCAGAGTAACTGCCAACATAGCTGTTTTATATCAGCATCCATTTCCTGTCATGTAAGCAATGCAGACACAGGAAATGCTGAGAAATACTGTCCCAATACAAGATGTACAGATGAGGTAATTGACAAAACAGAAATTGTTACTCTGTAAACACTGACCCTCTCTATACCTTACCCCCTCAGGTCTTTTAAAACTCTCCACATTTCAGCAGTTACTCCCTAAAAGAAACGAGAAGTCACGGCAGAAATGTGAAGAGTTTTAAAGGACGATTTTCTTGATAATGTAACTTATCAATGTTAGGTCTAGATGAGGTAAACAATTTAAATAAAAGAGAAATGGTCATTAAAATTCTCCCTATTAAAAAAAAAGCCTCTGACAAACTGGTTTCAGCAAAGAATTATACCCAACTATCAAAGAAGAGATAATACCAATATTCATGCAAGTATTACAAAAAATGGAAAGAAAGAAATATAGCCACAAATTCGTACTGAGGCCACAGTCATCCTGATCACTAAAACATACAAAGACCCAACTAAGAAAGACAACTTCAGATCAGTCACCCTTTTGAACATTGATGCAAAAGCAGTCAATAAAACACTCTCAAACCAAATCCAGGAACATATCACAAATATCATTCACCAAGAGCAAGTAGGTTTCCTCCCAGGGACGCAAGGATAGTTCAACGTGTGTAAATCAAACAACATAATCCACCATATAAACAAACTGAAAGAAAAAAAAATCATAATCATCACATTAGTCACTGTAAAACCTTTGACAAATCCACCACCCCTTCATGAGTAAAATCTTGGGGAGATCAGGACTATACGATGCAAACATAAACAAAATAAAGGCAATACACAGCAAACCAATAGCCAAGTTAAATGGAGATAAAATTAAAGCCATTTCACTAAAATCAGGGACAAAAAAGGCTTCCCATGATCTCTCTCCATAACTATTCAATATAGTTCTGGAAGTCCTAGCAAGAGCAATAGGACAACTGAAGGAGATCAAAGAGATACAAATTGAAAAGAAAGATGTCAAAGTATTACTATTTGCAGATGTTATGACAGTGCACATGAGTGACCTCCAAGATTCTATCAGAAAACATTTACAACTGGTAAACACCTTCAGCAAAGTGTCTGGATAGCAACTTAATTCAAAAATTCAATAGAGCTCTTTTACACAAGTAATAAACGGGCTAAGAAAGAAATTAGGGAAAAAATACCCTTCACAATGGTCACAAAGAATATGGAATATCTTGGTTTAACTCTTAACCAAGCAAGTGAAAAACCTACATAACCAGAACTTCAAATCTTTAATGAAGAAATTAATCAAAGACGATTTCAGAATATGTAATGATTTCCCATGCTCATGGATTGGCAGGTTTAACATAGTAAAAATGGCCATCTTACCAAAAGTCACATACATATCCAATGTAATTCCCATTGAAACTGCACCACAATTAAATACAGAACATGGAAGTTCAACCATCAACTTCATATGGAAATATAAAAGGCCCAAGATATCTAAAACAATTCTATACAATACTAGAACTTCTGGAGATTTCATCATTCTTGATTTCATTCTGTAATACAGAGCAATAGTAATAAAAAAAACCCTGCAAGTTATTATCATAAAAATGGACAGATGGATCAATGGCATTGATTGAAGTCCTATATGTTAATCCACATGTCTATTGACACCAGATCTATTTTACAAAGAAGCCAGAAATATGTAACAGAAAAAGGAATGATGCTGGTCTAACTACATGCCTACATGTATAAAATGCAAGTAGATCCATATTTATCAGCCTGCACAAAACTCAAGTCCAAGTGGATCAAAGACCTTGACACAAAACCAGATACACTAAATCTATTAGAAAAGAAATTGGGGAAGAACCTTAAGCATATTGGCACAGGAGAGAGCTCCCTGAACAGATCACCAACAGCTTAGGCTCTAGGAATTATGATTAATAAATGGGACCTCATGGAACTGAAAAGCTTCTGTAAGGCAAAGGACACTGTCAACAGAACAACATGGCAGCCCACAGGTTGGAAAAAAATATTTCCCCAACCCTACATAAGACAGTGAACCAAAATATAATCTCCAAAAATATATAAAGAACTTACAAAAATTAAAAACAAACGAATAAAATAATCTATTTAAAAATGGGTAACAGGGCTAATCAGAGAATTTTCAACAAAGAAATCTCTAATGATAGAGAAGCAAATCAAAACAACTCTGAGATTATATTTTATGCCTGTCAGAATAGCTAAAATGAAAAACTCATGTGACATCACATGCTAGTGAGGATGTGGCAAAAAGGGAATGCTCTTCTATTTCTGGTGGAGTGCAAACTTGAATAACCATTTTGGAAATAAATCTGGCACTTTCTCAGAAAATTGGGAATAGATCTACCTCAAGACCCAGCTGTATCACTTCTGGATATATGCCCAAAAGATGTCCCACCATTCAATAAGGACATTTGCTCAACTATGTTCATAGAAGCTTTATTTCTGCCTGAAATTGGAAACAACCAAGATGTCCCTCAACAGAAGAATTAATTAAGAAATTGTGGTCCATTTACACAAAGGAATTTCACTCAGCTATTAAAAACAAGAGAATCATGCAATTTGCAGGCAAGTGGGGTGGAACTAGAAAAGATCACCGTGGGTGAGATAACAAAGACCCAGAAAGACACACATGGTTTGTACTCCCTTATAACCAGATATTAGCCATATAGAACAGGATAACAATTCTACAATCAGACACATAAAAGCTCAGTAAAAAGGAAGACTCAAATGAGGTTGCTTGAATTTCAGAAGGTGAAACAGAATAAACAGCAGAAGTTAATGAGGAGAGGGAACTGGATAAGAGATGATGTGGGGAGGGAAATGATGGTAGAAATCAAGTATGGGGAGAGCTGAGGCAGGAGGTGAGAGGGATTAGAGAGGAAGGAAATCTAGGCTGGCATCTCTGAAACAAGCTGTAGACCTCTGAAAGGTCAACTCCAGAGAGACCACGGTGCTGAAATACCTAGCAGTCACAGACATGGAGACTAACCTAGCCACTTTCTAAACGGGGAGGACTTCTAGTAGAGGTATAGAAACACCAACCTACCGACAAAACCTTAAGCCCAAAATTTACCCAACCATAAAGAAGTGCAGGGATAGAGTGGGAGCAAAGGTTGAGGGAATGTACAGCCAATGACTGACCCAAACTGAGGCCCACCCTCTAGTAGGGAGCCAATCCCTGACAGTATTAACGATACTATACAAAGCTTGCAGACAGGAATCTAGCATTAACTGTTCACTGAGAACTCCATTCAGCAGTGGATAGAAACAGATGCTGAGTCTTGCAGCCAAACCTGTGGTGTGGCTTGGTGAATCTGCAGAAGAGTTTGGGGAAAGATAGAGGGACTCAGAAGGGAAAAGAACTCCACAAGGACACCAGCAGAGTCATGATGGCTTACTAAGACTGAAGCAGAAACCACGGAGAATGTATGGTGTGGGTCTAGACATTCTGCACCTATGTAACCAGTGGACAGCATGGTCTTCATGTGGTTTCCCTAGTAAGTGGAGCAGGTGCTGTTTCTGCATGGACTCTGTTGCTTGCTTTTGAATCAAGTCTCCCTGGCAGCATTGCCTAGCATGTCCTGAATAGAGGAGGATGTGCTCAGTCCTGATGTGACTTGATGTGCTGGGATGGGGTGATTAAAGGGGCTGGGCGTGGTGCTCTGATTTTCTGAGAAGAAAAGGAGGAGGAAGGGAGAAGAGGCTGGGACAGTAGGAAGGAGGAGGCTGAATTTGGGATGTCCAACCATGTTCATAGCAGTTTTATTTGTAATAGCCAGAACCTGAAAACAACCCAGATGTCCCTCCACGGAGGAATGGATACAGAAATTGTGGTACATTTACACAATGGAATAATACTCAGCAATTAAAAACAAGGAAATCATGAAATTTGCAGGCAAATGGTGGGAAATAGAAAAGATCATCTTGAGTGAGGTATCCCAGGAGCAGAAAGACACACATGCTATATACTCACTTATAAGTGAATATTAGAGATATAATATAAGATAAACATACTAAAATCTGTACACCTAAAGAAGCTAATCAAGAAGGAGGACCCTGGGTAAGATGATCAGTCCTCACTGAGAAAGGAAAACAGGAAGGACACAGGAAGATGGAGAAAACAGGTAACAGGACAGGAGCTTACCACAGAGAGACTTTGAAAGACTCTATCCAGCAATGTATCAAAGCAGATTCTGAGACTCATAACCAAATTTTGGGCAGAGTGCAAGGAATCTTATGAAAGAAGGGGAAGATAGAAAGACCTGGAGGGGACAGGAGCTCCACAAGGAGAGGAACAGAACCAAAAAATGTGGGCACAGGAGTCTTTCCTGAGACTGATACTCCAACCAAAGATCATTCCTGGTTATATCCTAGAACTCCTGCATAGATATGAGCTGCCCATGGCAGCTCAGTATCAAAGTGGGTACCCTAGTAAGGAGAACAGGGGTTGTCTCTGACATGAACTCAGTGGCTGGTTCTTTGATCACTTTCCCCTTATTGGGGAACAGTCTTACCAGGCCACAGAGGAAGACAATGCAGCCAGTCTTGAAGAGACCTGATAGGCTAGGGTCAGAGAGAAGGGAGGTGGACCTCCCCTATCAGTGGACTTGGGGAGGGGCATGGAAGGAGATGAGGGAAGTAGGGTCAGTTGGGAGGGAGTGAGAGAGGGGGCTATAGCTGGGATACAAAGTGAATAAAATGTAATTAAAATAATAATAATAAAAAGAAAATTATTCAGAAATGGATTTAATTATACTAATGGATGGACAGAGTGGAAACAAGAAGTCAAATACCATCCTCACAAGGTGGATGTTGTCAGAAAGCCTTCTGTAGGAACTGGAGAGCAAGTAGTTGGTTAGTTATTTAGTTAATTTGTTTATGTTTTGACAGATTAATGTTTTTTTAAATTTTTAATTTAATTTATGTATTATGAATTTATTCACTTTGTATCCCCTCTGTAGCCCCCTCCTTTCTCTCTTCCCAGTTCCACCCAGCCTTCTCCCTCTCTGCCTATGCCCTTTCCCTCCCCTTCTATCTTACCCTAGTCATCAGGTCTCATCAAGGCTGTCTGCATCATCTTCCTCTGTGGCTTGGCAAGGCTGCATCCCCAGGGGGATATGATCAAAGAGCTAGTCACTGAGTTCTTGTCACAGACAGCTCCTGTACCCCTTACTAGGATACCCACTTGGAAACTGAACAGCCTGTGGGCTTCCTTAGAACAGGGGTCTAGGTCTTCTTCATGCATGCTCCTTGTTAGGAGTATCAGTCTCTGCAGGCCCCACTGGGCCCAGGTATTTTGTTTCTGTTAGTCTCCTGTGGAGTTCCTTTCCCCTCAAGGTCTTTTTATCTCCCTCTTTTCCCGTAAAGATTCTGGCACTCTGCCCAAAATTTGACTATGAGTCTCAGTATCTCCTTTAATACCCTGGTGGGTTATTTGTTTGATGTTCTCATTTTCCACTCAAATCTTGCCTGTCTGAATAAACTCTATGTGTGCTATGGTCCAGAATGGTATGGTCAGGTGTGGTGTGTTTATGTGTTAGTCTGTGTGTGTGTCTGTGTGTTCATGTGAGTTTGTATCTGTGAGTGTCTGTATGTGTGTATGTGTATGCTTGTGTCCCATTGGTCGTTAACATGTTTGGAGGAGTGTAGCTTGTGTGGATAATCTAGGATCTTGAAAACTGAGCTTATTCTCAGGAGAGACAGACATTAGCTTTCTCTTACGGCTTCAGTGAGAAAAAATGTTATGGTAAAAAGTTCACAATCTCAGATGGAGAAAGATATCTGAATGCTATAGGAATTTCAGGTTACATCTACCTGACACTAATTACTAAAGTGTGTGTGTGTGTGTGTGTGTGTGTGTGTGTGTGTGTACGTGTGTGTGACAGAGGGAGAGAGAGAGAGAGTGTGTGTGTGTGTCTTGGAAAATAAAACAACAATGTGTATGCATCCTAGATTTTGAGAATAAAATAAATTCAATAAAATATAAAAGAACTGCTCAACTATGAATTCTATCTGAAAGTACAATTTTAGTCTCATCTTAAGATGCCTTTATGATCAACTGGAAATATATAATTGCTTGTTGATAGGGCATGAAATTAAGATTTGCATGTTCTAAGCACACTAGTCACGCTCTTCTTCCCCCAACTTTCAGATACCTCCTCCAACATCTTCATCTCCTTCACATTTTGTAAACTTTAATATTTTCACTTTCTTGAAATGGGTTCTTGCAAGTTCTATTTTTTTCTAAAAATTATGTATTACTAGTCTCTTTATCATCATAAAAATTCTAAATTGTCATTTTCACTTTTCATGTGTTCTTATTAGAAACCATGTAATCATGGAGCTAATGTTCTTACATGACCTTGTATTAAATAACAAAAAAAAAATCACAAGTAGGATGTATAACATAACATACAGTTAAAAGTATGGCCAAGTTTGAGCTGAATTAGGAGGTCCTGGTAAAGAGTCCTCTTTTCCCTGGCTTAACTTGGCTGCCTTCCAGATGAAATCACCTCTTCTTCACTTTAGCCTCAGCTCTCTGTTTTCCTTGGGTAGATTTTAATACAGTATATGTATGCTTTGGATGCTGCATTTGTATAGCCACATGAGATGGGGAGAGCTTTTCTGAAAATTCCAGGGTCTTACAAAATATATATAACTATAAAAATGTGAAAAGGTCAACATATATTAGGGAGAAGACACAGGGGTATTTCCAAATTGATTCTACTTGCATATGACAAACATATTTGGCACATGACTTTTAAAAACACTTAACAATTTTATGAAGCAGTATCTCTTTGAAAATATTGGTTATTACACTGTGACCTTAAAATTAAAATTTCCTTTCTCAAATTTAGAGAATATAAATACAAAGCGACATGAGAATTTAGGTTTAAAGTCAGAATTTGTAAGCCTGTAATAGGTAATATATTTACCTCTAGGTCTGAAAAAGTTCTGCCTACATAGTTATATTGGTAAAGTGAATATCCTGCAAGAAAAATAAGCTCCACAGAGTTTTTGATATGCATGAATGGCAACACATATCTGTGCAGTGTCTGTGTTCAGACAGTGTTGATACCTGAATTACCAAGATTACTCTACCGAGACTTCTAACACTGAATAATTATTTTAGCTTCTATATGACTCTACCCATCACCCGACTTTATTTTCCTTTCTGTTTATCAGATTAAGTCATTAGAAGCTTACTACTTAACCAGTGATGTGGATGATTTGGTTTTCCTTAATATATACAAGTGTGTCCCTAGGCCCAAGAAGAAGGGGTTCTTTTCAGAAATACTGAAGAGAGGAAAGAGTATGGGCAAACAATATCAAAATACGGGTTATGAAATTCAACAAGTACATTTGCTGAAGTATGATCATAGTAACTTTATTCATAAGAGCCAGAAACTGAAAACAACCCAGATGTCCCTAAAGAAAAAAGGGATAAAGAAATTGTGCTCCATTTACACAATAGAATATTATTCAGCTATTACCAAAAAAAGAACATCATGAAATTTGCAGGCAAATGGATGTATCTGGAAAAGATCATCCTGAATGTGATAACCTATACCTACAAAGACATGCATGGTATATGTTCACTTATAAACTGATATTAGCCATACAATATAACCATACTATCAGTATAATATATAATATACTATATCATTATATACCATATTATACAATATAATATACAGTACAATATAACCATAATATACAGGACAACCATAGTATATCACCCAGACCTGAAGAAGCTAAATAACAAGGAGGACCGTAGGAAAGATGCTTTATTCTCATTCAGAAGGGCAAATAGAATAGACACCTGAAGTGGATGAAGAGAGGGAACTGGAAGGGAGCCATTCATAGATATCCTCTGAAAGACTCCACCAGCAGCGATCTGAACTAGATTCTGAGACTCACAGCCAAACTCTGGAGAGGGCAGGAAATCATGTAGAAGAATGGCAGGATAGAAGGGGCAGAAGAGGACAGGAGATCCACAAGGAGACAAACAGAGCCAAAAAATCTAACTTCAGTGGTACCTGCGGAGACTGATGCACCATAGGAGAACCGTGCATGGAGAGGAAACAGGTCCCATGATCAGATGTAGCCCATAAACAGTTCAGTCTCCATGTTGGTCCCCTAGCAAGGGTACAGGGGCTATGATATGAACTCTTTTGGGTCCTGTTTGACCACTTCCCTAGGCCAGGAGGATGATACAGGAAGTACTGAAGAGACTTGGTAGTCTGGGGTCAGTTGGTAAACGACAAGGCTCCCCCTTTCTGAGGACTGGAAAATGGTAATAGTGGGGAAGAGGAAGGGAGCAGGAGACAAAGAGGAGACAAGGAAGGGGGCTGCAATCAAGATATGAAAAGAACTTTTTTTTAAAAAAAAATATGATAAAATACATGCATGTATGCATGCATGTAGAAAGGGAGGAAGGGTGGGACCAGGAGGGGAGGAGGGAGGGGCTTACGGGGGGATACAAAATGAATAAAGTGTAATTAATAAAAGTTAAAAAATGATAAAATATTAAATTAAAAATTACTTACAAAGTAAGCTTGCTAATATGGACACTTCCAAAGGTGTCATAATCTACCAGAGAAACAGCTGGTATCTGAATAGAGTTATTTAGGGAAGCAGAGGCCATCTTGGATGAAATCATATTGTTGAGAATTTGCTAATGTTGCATTATGTGTGTATGTGTATGTATACCTGCATTATTAAATTAGATGATGATATAGCTAATATCCTTTTTCTCAGTTAGGAATCTGTTAGATCTACTTTCTCTGACCAGCAATACCTTGTTTTTCAAATGATCTAATTTAGTCAATCAATGCACAGCAAGTAGAAACTTGAAGTGGCTGTATAGGACCCCAAATTTTGCTATACGGAACAAAACTATGCATTATCATAACAATAATGCATTCCATAAAGAATTTCTTGATGCAGCTTGGAATTCTCATACATTCTGACAGACTGTTGTGATGTGCATGTGGGAAAAATCATACTGAAGTTATTGCTGAAAGAGTGATGCTGTTTTTATATCTCTAAAAATTCTTGGCAAAGGGGTCTTTTCTGAGGCTGATACTCCAACCAAGGATCATGTATGGAAATTACCTTGAACTCCTGCACAGATGTGGCCTATAGCAGATCAATATCCAAATGGGTTCCCTAGTAAAGGGAACAGGGACTGTCTCTGACATGAGCTCAGTGGCTGGTGCTTAGACCGCTTCTCCCTGAGGAGGAGCAGCCTTGCCAGGCCACAGAGGAGTACAATTCAGCCAAACCTGATGAGACCTGATAAACTAGGGTCAGATGGAGAAGGAGGAGGACCTCCCCTCTCGGTGGACTTGGAGACGGCATAGGAGGAGATGAGAGAGGGAAGGTGGGATTGGAAGGGATTGTGGGAGGGGGCTACAGCTGGGATACAAATGGAATAAACTGTAATTAATATAAAAATAAAAAATTAATTAAAAATTCTTTGTTGATTTCTTAATTTTGTTCTTTATTTCTTTTAACTTATTTGTTTTGTGTCATCCTTTTGTGTTGTGGCTTTAACTAATTATTTGCTGTAATTTTAAATGTCAGTTTAGTATTTAAATATTTAAATGTATCTATATGCCATTTACATATCTACAACTATTATGTGTCTTTTATCAATAATACTATATTATTTCATTATTTGCAATTACTTTAGAATTGACTATTCCCAGTTCCTCAATATTTCTTTATTTCGTCAATGTTTTTGCCCCTGTTCCTGATCTAAATAACTTTATTTTTGTGTAAAGAAATTCTTTTAAGTGTTTTTACATTTTTTTTCTTCATGGATTTGTTTATACATTTTATTTTCATCTTTAGCACAGTTTAATTTTGCTTTCAATCATTTGAAAGTTTTACTGGTGAGGAGGAAGATATGTCAATATAGAAAGAGAGGAAGGAGGGAAGATGGATAATGGAATTTTAGTTATTTTCACCCATGTGCCTTTCATACCCCTTCCTCTTCAATTGTAATCATTTATCTCAACACCCTTCCACCATTCATAGCTACTGTTTTGTGTGTGATACACTGAGCAAACTTGAGTTTCTTGCTCCTGGATCAGTGGCATGTTATTTACTGGATAAATGTAGTTTTGGTTACAACACTGATAAAAATGACAAGTGACACTGAAGTGTCAATTGGCAATGCCTCAGGGAGTGGTGGAGGCCTAATGGACCCATTCCCCTTTGATGGGAAAATGTTGATAGGAATAATCACTTGCAGGATGTATTCAGATAACTACACTGGCAGTATTTAGAGAACCTGTTAGGAATTCCTTTCATATACATGGTATATGCTCACTTCTAAGTGGATTTTAGACATATAATATAGGAAAAACATACTAAAATCTGTACACCCAAAGAAGCTGGTCAAGAAGGAGGATCCTGGGTAAGATGATCAACCGTAACTCAGAAAGATAAATGGGACAGACATCGGAAGAGGGAGAAAAACATGGAACTGGACAGGAGCCTACCACAGAGGGCCGCTACCAAGCAGGGTTTCAAAGCAGGTGCTGAGACTCATAGCCAAAATTTGGCAGAGTGCAGAGAATCTTATGGAAGAAGGGGGAAATAGGAAAACCTGGAGAGGATTGGAGCTCCACAAGAGGAGCAACAGAACCAAAAAATCTGGGTACAAGGGTCTTTTCTGAGACTGATACTCCAACCAAGGACCATGAAGAGAGATAGCCTAGAACCTCTGCACAGATGTAGCCCATGGCAGCACAGCCTCCAAGTGGGTACTCTAGTAAGGAGAATAAGGACTGTCTCTGACATGAACTCAGAAGCTGGTTCTTTGACCACCTCCCCCTGAGGGGGGAGCAGCCTTACCAGGCCACAGAGGAAGACAATGCAGCCAGTCCTGATGAGACTTGATAGACTAGGGTCAGATGGAAGGGGAGGAGGACCTCCCTTATCAGTGGACTTGGAGAAGGGCATGGGAGAAGAAAAGGGAGGGAAGAAACATGATATGGGGAGAGGGGACAAGTGAGGGAGCTACAGCTAGGATACAAAGAGAATAAATTATAATAAATAAATATATAAATAAATTAAATTAAAAATAATTTCCTGTTTTCTCTTCTTCCAATGTTCAGGGCCTCTGAAAAAGTCTACCCATCAGTGTATCAAAGCAGATGTTGTGACTCATAACCAAATTTTGAGCAGACTGCAGGGAATCTTATGAAAGAAGGGGAAAATAGAAAGACCTGGAGGGGACAGGAGCTCCATAAGGAGAGCAACAGAAGCAAAAAATTTGGGCACAGGGGTCTTTTATGAGACTGATACTCCAACCAAGAACCATTCATGCAGATAGCCTAGAACCCCTGTTCAGATATAGCCCATGACAGCTCAGTATCCAAGTGGGTACCTTAGTAAGGGGAACAGAGACTGTCTCTGACATGAACTCAGTGGCTGGCTCTTTGATCACCTCCCCCTGAGGGGAGAGCAGCCTTGCCAGGCCACAGAGGAAGACAATGCAGCCAGGCAAGGGTCAGATGGAAGGGGAAGAGGACCTCTGCTATCTGTGGACTTGGAGAGGGGCATAGGAGAAAATAAGGAAGAGAGGGTGGGATTGGGAGGGGATGAGGAAGGGGGTTACAGCTGGGATAAAAAGTGAATAAACTGTAATTAATATAAAAATTTTACAAGTGCAAAAAATAATATCTTTCATTTGTCTGGGCCTCAAATCCAATCAGAAACCATTAGTTATCTATATAGCATGCCAATATTGAAGTATAAAGCACATATTTCCTAGTAAGTCATTACTGTAGTTCACAGGCCTCACAGCTGGGTATTATTGCTGATAATTTGCCACACTGTATGGAAAATGGGGTCAGGTAATAAACACATGGCTTTGAACTTAGAAGTAGATATATTCAGAGGAGAAAAGTATAAGGGAAGTGGATAGATGACCCAGAAGCAAAGGGGAGGATCAAAGTCGAATGTAATTAGAGATATAAGAAAAGCCATATGGTATCTTCTTTGAAACTTGTTTTTACTGTTTCTTAGAGAGTAATTTATCTCTTGCCATATGTGATGGTGAGGTTTGCTATGTATTAAATTCTAAGATACAATGGATCTATTTTCATGTTTATCTTATAACACTTTCAGCATCTTCTTTTTCCTTGCATAGAGTCTGAAAAGCAGTCTAACTTCTTATCCTTGTTACTCTCTAGATCCTTCTATCATTATTACTCCATCCTTGTCCATTGGTTTTCTGCTGTGTAAATAAGACATTTTTATACATATTTATTCTATTCATTTCTATTTTTGTTATTAGGATATTCTTATTAGTGTATATCATATTAAAAAAAACAGTTCCAGGGTTTTAATCTTCTACTCTAATTTTTTCATTTGTTTTTATTCCCTGGGCATTTATAGTGATAATTTTCTTCTGATATACTCTCCAGTTCTTTGATTCCATTCTTGGCCATATCTAACATCTTTAAAATTCTCCATGTCTATAGCAGTATATTTTCATATTCTCTAACCCATTGTTTGTTTACTTTTCCAATTTGTTTAAACAGTACACATTTTGACCACTAAGATATTTAATATATTGTTATTGTGATAATTTCAAATCAACTGTTATCCTGGTTCTAATTCATGTCCAGTAGGTCCAGAGTATATTTTCCCGCTCTTAATCTATACATGCTATCTTTCTATCCTCTATCTCACATACTCTTCTATCTTCATCTATACATGCCTCCTTCTCTCGATGCATACTCCCTGCAGCTCTTGTTCTCCTTTTCTATTTTATAAATATTGCTGAAAATCAGAAATCTTTATCAACTTACAGGGATTGAATAAGTCAACAATGATAATGAAGAAGTATGTTTAAATGCAATCGTTATTTGTATTTGCAAATGTCCAAGCAATTTTTTCTTTATTCTTTTTGTTTCTTTGTATATCTGTGTTTTCTTGGAGAAGTTGCTTTTTCTGTCTTGGAACTCCCCCACTGCAGTCTCTTACTGTTTAGAAATATTACTAATGTGTATATAGTATCCTTCCAAACATCTTTTGATTAATATGTTGTGACGGTAGTGGTGAAGGAGGAGAGAGACAGAGAATGTCTGATTCTAAGATTTTAAGTTACTACAACAGTGAGCGTCAGTACAGCATGAGACTTTCACATGAGCACAACTAAGAACACTTACAACATGCAGCAATATGGAATTCAGAGTGAATCCCTGCTATCAATAGCCATTTAGTTATTTATAAGGCCACTCATTTATCAGCTTTGTCAACGATGACACACAGGACATTCTGCTAGGAGATTTTAAATCCTTTTTCTTGTTGAAAGGGCCATACTATCTATCAAATGAAATATGAGAATTAGTGATTTCCACCCTACGTGACAATCGTATCATTTCGGAGTAATGGAAAACCTCCCTAACTAACCCTTTGGGTATAATAGTGTTGCTTTTTCAAGAAGCAGTGTGAATCCTGACAGATGAATGATTTCATACATAGGAAAGAAGATTTTTTTTTTTATGTCAGAGAGAGTAGTGCACAATTCCAACAAAAAGTTTAGAGGCAAGAGCCAAATCCAAGGCCAACGTATAAAGCAGAGTGAGAAATTTGAGAAATCTGCATTCTTAATATGACACAAAGCATTGCATAACCCATAAAAATTTTACAAATGTTTGGCATTATTTTAATTATATTTTGTACTTTTGATCATTTAAAGTAATCCTTAATCATTTAATAGTTAAGGCGTTCTCAAGTTTTCACTAGAAGTTGAAACCATTAGTAGCATCGAGAAATATTTTGTTCTTAAATTTTCAACCTTCTGCTTACGGTTTGAGCAATGTCTGAGTTCCAATTCTCCACCAAGCAATTTCTACATAGAATTAGATGCTAAACAAACACATAGGAAATGTCTGCAGCTGATAAATGTAAGTGTAAAAGTAGTCTAATGACCCTTATGTAGATAGGAAATGTTTAATAAAAAAGCAGAAAAAAAAGGAAGTTTGTGTATTAATGTCACAGGTAAGTTCAAAGAAGATTTTTCAGGCTAGAAGGAAATCTCTGATTTGTATCCATTAGAGAAATTCTGAACCCCAGAAACAGGAGGCACGGGTAGACTTTTACTGTATTGTTCCCCAGAAGCAGCTGGAGGAAGTGTGGCCTTGATAGAACACAGTGGTGAATCAAGAACTTAGCATTTGGGGCTGTCAATCAACCATGCTTTCTTCAGCAGAGGTGCTAAGCAGTGAAGTTCTGTATGTGGCATAGATATTTTGGGTAATATATTTAATTGTATAAGATTACCTATAAATATATAACTATAGCTCACTACAGATAAAGTTATTGTGGTCTTTTGGGGCTAGAATATGGCTCAATGAGTTAATGTCCATAAATCGAATTCTAACACAGTGATATTATATGGAAACTCTGAGGATATTCTATACTTTAAAATTTGCTATGTAAGTGTTAACTTACAACATTTTATTTTCTGTGTTAAATTATTTTTTAATTCTTCATTAATTATACTTTATTCACTTTATATCCCACCAGTCGTTCCCTCCCTCCACCAGTCTCAATCCCTCCTTTCCTCCCTCCTTCCCTCCCTCCCTCCCCTCTCTGCACACATGCCCCTCCCCAAGTTCACTGATAGGGGGGGTCTTCTTTTCTTTCCTTCTGATCCTAGTCAATTAGGTCTCATCAGGAGTGGATGCATTGTCTTCTTCTGTGACCTGGTAATGCTGCTTCCCCCTCATGGAGAGGTAATCAATAAGCAGGCCAATCAGTTCATGTCAGAGGCAGTCCCTGTTTCTATTACTGTGGAACCCACTTGAATATTGAACTGCCATGGGCTACATCTGTGCAGGGGTCTTAGGTTATCTCCAGGCATGGTCCTTGGTTGGAGTATCAGTCTCAGGAAAGAGCCCTGTGCTTAGATTTTTTTGGTTCTTTTGCTCTCCCTGTGAAGTTCCTGTCCTCTCCAGATCTTACTTTTCCCTACTTCTTTCATAAGATTTCCTGCACTCTGCCCAAAGGTTGGCCATAAGTCTCAGCATCTGCATTGATAATCTGCAGGGCAGAGCCTTTCAGAGGTCCTCTGTGTCAGGCTCCTGACTTGTTCCCTAATTTCTCCTTCTTTTGTTGTCCACCCTCTTTGCCTTTCTGGATAGGGATTGAGCATTTTAGCAAGAGTCCTCCCTCTTGATTAGTTTCTTTAGGTATACAGATTTTAGTGGGTTTATCCTATATTATATGTCTAATGAGTGAGTATATACCGTACATGTCTTTCTGCTTCTGGAAAAGCTCACTCAGGATATTTTCCAGATCAAACCATTTACCTGCAAATTTCATTATTTCCTTATTTTTTAATGCTGAGTAATATTCCATTGTGTAGATGTACCACAATTTCTGTATCCATTCCTCCACTGAGGGGCATCTAGGCTGTTTCCAGCTTATGACTGTTACAAATAAAGCAGCTACAAAGATGGTTGAGCTAATGTCCTTATTGTGTACTTGAGCCTCTTTTGGGTATATGCCTAGGAGTGGAGTAGCTGGACCTTGAGGAAGCACTATTCCTAGTTGTCTGAGGAAGTCCCAGATTGCTTTCCAGAGTGGTTGTACAAGTCTGCATTCCCACCAGCAGTGGAGAAGGATTCCCCTTTCTCCACAACCTCTCCGGCATGTGTTGTCATTTGAGTTTTTGATATTAGCCATTCTGATGGATGTAAGTTAAAATCTTAGGGTCGTTTTGATTTGCATTTCCTTTATGACTAAGGACATTGAACATTTCTTTAAGTGTTTTTCTGCCAATCGATATTCCTCTATTGAGAATTTTCTGTTTAGCTTTGTACCCCATTTTTTTAAATGGATTATTTGATTTGTTACTATTTAACTTCTTGAATTCTTTATATATACTGGATATTAGTCTTCTGTCAGATACAGGGTTGATGAAGATCCTTTCCCAATCTGTAGGCATTTGTTTTGTTCTGATGACAGTGTCCTTTGCTTTACAGCAGCTTTTCAGTTTCATGAGGTCCCATTTATTGATTGTTGTTCTTAGAGCTTGTGCTGTTGGTCTTCTGTTCAGGAA
The DNA here is from genome assembly GCF_907164565.1 of Psammomys obesus. NCBI lineage: Eukaryota > Metazoa > Chordata > Mammalia > Rodentia > Muridae > Psammomys > Psammomys obesus. Next base: position 5,000,507 of record NW_026596240.1, on the reverse strand, counting down.
GTTGTCTCCTGTGCCAATGAGTTTAAGGCTCTTCCCCATTTTCTCTTCTAAGTGGTTTAGTGTATCTGGTTTTATATTGAAGTCTTTGATCCTCTTGGACTTTAGTTTTGTGCAGGGTGATAAGTATGGATCTATTTGCATTTTCTACATGTAGACATCCACTTAGACCAGCACCATATGTTGAAGATGTTCTCTTTTTTTCCATTGTATGGTTTTGGCATCTTGTCAAATATCAGGTGTCCATAATGTTTGTATTTATTTCAGAGTCTTCTTTTCAATTCCATTGATCTACCAGTCTGTTTCTATGCCAGTTCCATGAAGTTTTTAGTATTGTTGCTTTATATTACAACTTGAGATCAGGGATGAAGATACTTCCTGAAGATCTTTTCCTGTAGAGAATTGTTTTAGCCTTTCTGGATTTCTTGTTGTTCCATATGAAGGTGAAAATTTTTCTTTCAAGGTCTGTAAGGTAATTTGATAGGAATTGCATTGAATCTGTAGATTGCTTTTGGTAAAATAGCCATTTTTACTATATTAATCCTGTTAAGAATGAGCATGGAAGATCATTCCACCTTCTGGTATCTGCTTCTAATTCTTCCTTCAGAGAAATTTTTTCATACAAGTTTTTGACTTGCTTGGTTAGGTTCATACCAAGGTACTTTATGTCCTTTGTGGCTATTGTGAAGGATGTTGTTTCCCTAAATCATTTTAAGAAAGTACTAACAATTAGGTGTTTTCTCTGGTGTGGAAGCTGACAGAAAGTTGTGTGGTTATTTGAAGAGATATAGCAGTAACTTTTTGTTTGTTTGTTTGTTTATTATTATTTTTTTTTGGTAAAGCCATGGTATTTATTTACATTCTATCTATACTTCACACATGGTCTGACGTCAACTTTATGTAATATTGTCAGTGCCAGCAGCATTTTGGCTACAGATAATGACATCGGATGTAGAATTTTTCTAACTGTCTCATTATGTTGTGTTAGATTTAGATTATAGCTTTCTGATCTTTCCACTAAGGTCATTCAGCTCATGAGGGAAAAGACATAACATAAGACTGCATGGTCAGTTATACGTGTCTTTCTGCCCAGGACATTGCCTCTTTTTTAATATTTTTTATTTTAATTTTTATTAATTACACTTTATTCACTTTGTCAGCCCCCGTAGCACCCTCCATTCTCCCCCCCCCACCTCGCCCTCCCTCTCCCATCTCCAGGCATGCACCTCCCAAAGTCCACTGATAGGGGAGGTCTTCCTCTCTTTCCTTCTGATCCTAGTCTATCAGGTCTCCTCAGGAGTGACTGTATTGTCTTCCTTTATAGCCTGGTAAGGCTGCTTCTCCATCAGAGGGAAGTGATCAAAGAGCAGCTCAATTAGTTCATGTCAGAGACAGTCCCTGTACTAAAATCTGTACCCATAAAGAAACTGACCAAGAATGAGGACTCTGGCTAAAATGCTCAAACCCTATCCAGAAAGGCAAAGAGGATGGACATCAGAAGGAGAAAACAGGAACAGGACAGGAGCCTGCCACAGAGGGCCTCTGAAAGACTCTGCCCTGCAGACTATCAATGCTGATGCTGAGACTTATGGGCAACCTTTGTGCAGAGTGCAGGGAATCTTATGAAAGAAGTGGGAAATAGTAAGACCTGGAGAGGATAAGAGCTCCACAAGGAGAACAGCAGAACCAAAAAATTTGGGCACAGTGGTCTTTTTCTGAGACTGGTTCTCCAGCCAAGGACCATTTAAGGAGATAACTTAGAACCTCTGCACAGGTGTAGCCCATGGCATTTCAGTGTCCGAGTGGGTTCCATAGTAATGGAAACAGCAGTAACTTTTGAATTAAATTTTATTTTCGGTGTATGTGTGTGCGCCTGAGTATGTAACTGTGAACAATATGTATGCAGAGCTCAAGAAGTCAGAAGAGGCCATGATATTTCCCAGTACTGGACTTACAGGCTAGTTAGTAAGCCATCATATCAGTGCTGTAAGACAGACTTGGGACTTCTTTAAGAATAGCAAGACATTTAACCTCTGAGCCATCTCTCCTGCCATAACATTAATAAGAGTTAACTAGGAAGAGTCAAATCAGTGTGCAACAAATGCCATAATTATAAGGTAGAAAAAATATTTATGTTAGTTAAGAGGGGATAAGTGTGACATTTTATATTATGCTAACTTTGAGTCATATTCAGTTCTACTAAAAGATTTTGTTGTTCTTAACCCATCAAAATAATAGAGTTGGCTTATCTGATGTTGCTGCTGTCTGATTGTTCTTCTACTATATTAGACATCATCCCATCTGCCGGCTCTGACATTTGGTTGAACCCTCAGGCAGCCATAATATTTACCTGGGAAACTGTTATTGAAAGCTTTGTCAATCATGTCAGAAAGCAAGAAACATACAGAAGAATTTTTATTCAATAGAAAATCAAATATTTTCAATGTTTTTGGTTTCATAAATTCCAACATGATTTCTGGAATCTACTTCTAGATATTTTTAGGGTTAATACTAGTATGAGTTCCTCCGTTGTTTAACAAAGTGCTTACTCTGTGGTAAAAAGCTAAAGTTTGATTTGCTGGTGGAAAAATATCTGCCAGATTAAACATCTAAATATCAAGCCACTCGATTTTATTCTGGATCCAACTGATTCCCACTATTTTAAAATGTTTGGAAAGAAAAAAAAAAAGAAGAAAATAATTTTAATGTTTTTAAAGAGTAAATTTCTTATTTAATTTTAAGATCAGCTTCTGAGTATAGCTAATTTCCTGTCTAAGATGATAATATCTAGTTTAGATTCCAACGTTTATTCACCTCTTAAGTAAACTGGTGTGGATTTCCATTCCTTTGTGGCTGTAGAAAAATCAAAGGTAAATAAAGCTGTTGATCTGTCTTGATTTTATAACCCGTTGGCAGCTAATTCAAAATGCAATCTCTGCCCATTATTCTGTTCTTCTGAATGCACACGCTTCAAAGTGTCACAACTAATAACACTGCATCTCCAGCTGACAAAGAAGAGAAACTTCACACTGGCTCCATTTCCCCAGGCATGAGGCTTTGTGAAGTCAGCAATTTGATAGCCTTTTGAGAGATGCTTTGAAAATTTCTAATCCAAAACAAAAGCATAATCCAGATAAATAGCAGTTCTTTAAAGTGAATGGTTCCATTATAAAAATACACTATCCCATCCAATACAGTTCCTCTTTTTATAACTGGAAATTAGAAAAAAAAAGTGACTCAAGTTCATTTCATTATTTTCAGTGGCATTTCTTCCTCGATGGAACCACTCTTGCATCTATGTTTATCCTATTCATAACAGAAAAAGAAAATGACAAGTTATAAGTGACAGATGAGCAGAGAGGGACTGTGCATGAATATCAGACTGTGTTCCAAGTCAAGATTAATGAACATTACGTAGAGATGCATGTTTTATTTCTGTCTGGTTTTGTCTAGTTCAGCTAGTTTCTAAGTTGTTTAGAAACGGTAACTAAATAGTATATTCAAATCTGCTTAATCTTAAAATGAGGAAGAGATGATCACTCAATTGAGAAAGAGCACCCGACATAACTATAAAGATGTTTGTTATATCTCAAGATTCTACTTAAGAGATGATTATAAACTATGGAATTGAATGAAAATGAATACACAGTGTACTCAAAACTATAGGACACAATGAAGGCTATTCAGAGGCAGGTTCATAATTTTAAGAGCTTTCATTAAAAAAAGAAAACATTTAATTTTAACAATGTAAGAGGACACTGAAAACTCTTAAACAAAAACAATAAATAACACCACAAAGAGTACATGGAAAGAAATAATGAAAGTCAATAAAAATCAATAAAAGAGAAGATAAACAGTAGAAAATATAAAAAAAATCAATGAAACAAAGAGTTGGTTCTTTGAGAAATTGAATAAGATCAATCAATCAATCAATCAATCAATCAATATTTAGCCAAATTATTGAAACGACGGAAAGAAAAAATATAGATTAATAAAATTACAGGTGAAAAGGGAGACATTTCAACAGATATTCGTAGAATACAGAAAAGCAAAATGACATACAATGTAAAAAAATTTTAATTAAAAAAAGTTTAATTAAAAAAGTCTATTCCATCAAACTTGGGAGAAGAGACCCAAAATAATGGACAGATTTCTTGATATATAAGACCTTCTAAAGACAAATTAATCTCAGATAAGTAATTTTTTAACATACAATTAATCTCTAGGAAGATAAAAATAGTAATTAAAACTCTTAACCACAAAAAACCAGGAATAGATGGATTCATTTTTTAATTCTTCCAGAATTACAAGGAGGAAATGACATAAACATTGTTCAAAATATTCTGCCAAACAGACACTAAAGAAACATTTCTTGTTTCTTTTTATGAGACGACTATACTCTGATACCTAAGGCACACAAAGACCCAACAAAGAAAAAAACATAGAAAGTAATATTACTATGAACATAGATGCACATTTTCAGTAACATACTTTTACACTAAACACATGAATATATCAAAAAGATTCTTCAATAATCAAGTAGGCTTTATCCAAGAGATGGAAGTCCAACATATATAAAACAAAACTGTGTCCACCACCTAAACAGAGTAAAAGACAAAAATCACATGATCATCTAATTAAATGCAGAAAAGGATTTGACAAAAATTTAACATCTCTTCTTTATAAAAGGCCGGAGAGACTAGGAAGAAGAGTCGTATGATTCATTATAGCAAAGACAATATGTAGGAAGGCCACAACCACAATCAACAGAGAGAAACACAAAGCATTTCCATTAAAATCAGGAGCAAGAGGTGTTTGTCCACTCTCCACACTTATTAAATATAATACGTTTGGGGGTGGTCTTGTTCATTATGTATTCAGATTCTGATGTCTCTGCTGTTGATATATCTGATTGCAGTTCAGACATGGGCATTGTCATTTCTATGAAATATCTCCTCTGTCAATGTGTCAAAATTGTACTCTATTATCTCTGATAGGTTAATAAAGAAGCTGATCAGCCTATAGTTGGGCAGAGAGGTCAAGCGGCAAGACTTCTGATCACAGTCAGTAGGGTCTCAGGTAGGGACCAGAGAAGAAAAGAGGATGAGGTTGCCATTAGAAGTTCACCATGAAGACAAACAGATGAAGCAGAAGCAACCAACTCTAGACTAAGATGACGTGTAGCATGGGGCACAGGGATGGGAAGTAGCTAAGCTAATATAAATGGGTTAGAATAGATCAATATTTGTCCAGCTGTAGTGCATTAAAGTTTATTAACAAATGCAATAGCTATCTGTGTCATTTTTTGGGGAGCTAGAATGAGCACACACACAGAACACATTTATATTGTTTCTACAATAGTACTTGAAGTCTTAGCTAAAGCAACAAGACAGAATCTACCAGGCAATGTATCAAAGCAGATGCTGAGACTCAGAAACAAACTTTGGGCAGAGTGCAGGGAATCTTATGAAAGAAGGGGAAGTTAGTAAGATCTGGAGGGGACTGGAACTCCACAAGGAGAGCAACAGAACCAAAAAATCTGGGCACAGGGGTATTTACTGAGACTGATACTCCAACCAAGAATCATTCATGCATATAACCTAGAACCCCTGTTCAGATATAGCCCATGACACCTCAGTATGCATAAGGAGAATAGAGAATGTCTCTGACATGAACTCAGTGGCTGGCTCTTTGATAACCCTCCCCCCCCCCCGAGAGGGGAGCAGCCTTGACAGGCAACAGAGGAGGACAATGTAGCCAAGTCCTGATGAGACCTGCTAAGATAGGGTCAGATAGAAAGGGTAGAGGACCTCTTCTATCAGTGGACTTGGGGAGGGGCATGGAAGAGATGAGGAAGGGTGGGTTGGGAGGGAATAAGGGAGAATGCGATAGCTGGGGAAAAAAAGCGAATAAACTGTAATTAATAAAAAATAATAATAATAATATTCAGAACTTGGCTACAAGACCTGCACAGATTCAAGTCAGACAAAATCCAAGCAGAAAAAGGCATAGAAACAATGCCTCTGTCCCCATACAAGAAGCTACTTGGAATTGATACCTACTGTGAAATGGAAGATCAGTTTTCTTCAAGGAAGTATCGCTGTGTATATCAATGCAAAATGGACTCCATGTGTTTTGTGAAATTTTGTTTTGTCATAGCTGCCTTTTATTTTTTAAATTTTTGGCTTTCTGACTTTGTTGTTGTCTCTTTTGATTTTTGTTTTGGTTGTTTCTCTTTTTGGTTTTGAGATAGAAAGAAGCTGGTTGAAGAGGGAAGTGGGGCAGATCTGGGCAGAGTTGTGAGAAGTGAAGAATATGATCAAAATATATTGTAAGAAAAAAATTTAAATAAAATTCTTTAAAAATTAAAAAAAAGAAAAAACAAAAAAAGAATTCAAATTATCTTTTTTTGCAGATGGTATAATTTAATTTATAAAATAATACTTTAAAAATATACTAGGAAACTTCTACAGTTGATAAAGTGAAGAAGCAAAATACAAAATTAATATACAACACTCAGTAACTTTCCTGTGTAAATGAAAAATAGACAAATAAATCAAGAGAAAAATCCCTTTCTTAATAGCCTAAAGAGTAAAATAAAATATCTTTGGAGAAATCTAACAAGGCAAGGGAATAAGTCTTATAAAAACATTGTTATAAATAAGACATTAAGGAAGGAAATTGGTGAGAACATAAATAGATGGAAAGATCTCTCTTTTACTCATGAATCATTGGGACTAATAGAGTAAAAAGTTCTTCCAACCAATATCAATATATAGCTTCAACTCGATTCCCATGAAAATTCCACCATAATTCTTCATTAAAAATGTAAAAATGAAAGGATAGTTTTTAACACACACACACACACACACACACACACACACACACACACACACACCCTAAATAACAAAATGAATAATGAAAGAACTGCTGGAGAATCAACATATCAATATTTCTAATTCCAAATTCTACTACAGAGCAATGGTAATAAAAAATAAAATGGCATTGATATGAAAATAGGTGGATCAATGAAATAAAATTCAAGACCCAGAGATAACTCCACACACATGTGGATATCTGAATTTTTAAAATGAAGCCAAAATTCACACTGGCCAAAAGAAATCTTCAACAAATGGCACTATATGGGTACATGTAGAAGAATATAAATAATCTATCACTCTGCACAAAATTTTACACTAAATGGTTGGACTTATCACAATCTCTGATATCCTAACTATGACAGAAGAAAATGCTGGGACACTTTTTTTTTAATTTTTATTAGTTACATTTTATTAACTTTGTATCCCAGCCGTATCCTCCACCTTCATTCACTCCCAATCACACCCTACTTCCCTCATCTGCCCCTTGCCCCTTTTCAAGTCCACTGATAGGAGAGGACGTCCTCTCCTTTCATCTGACCCTGTTTTATCAGGTATCTTCAGGACTGGCTGTAAAGTCCTCCTCTGTGGCCTACCAGGGCTGCTCCTCCTTCGGGGAGGGGGAAGGAGATCAAAGAGCATGCCATTGAGTTCATGTCAGAAATAGTCCTAGTACCCCTTACTAGGGTACCCACTTGGATACTGATCTGCCATGGGCAACATCCAAACAGCAGTTCTAGGTTATATCCATACATGGTACTTGGTTGGAGAAACAATCTCTTAAAAGACCCCTGTGCCCAGATGTATTTGGGCCTGTGGAGCTCCTGTCCTTTCCATGTCATACTAACTCCCCCTTCTTTCATATGATTCCCTGAGCCCTGCCAAAGGTTTGGTTATGTGTCTCAGTATCTGCTTTTGTACACTGCTAGGTAAAGTCTTTCAGAGGCCCTTTGGTAGGCTCCCATCCTGTTACTTGTTTTCTCCTACGTCCAATGTCCATCCCATTTGTCTTTCTAAGTGAGGATTGATCATCTTACCCCTGGTCCTCTTATTTGTTCATCTTCTTTAGGTGCACATATTTTAGTATATTTATACTATCTTATAGGACTATATAAGTGGGTATATACCATATATGTCTTTCTACTTCTGTGATATCTCACTCATAATGATCTTATCTAGGTCCCACCATTTGCCTGCACATTTCATGATTTCCTTGGTTTTAATTGTTAAGTATTATTCCATTGTGTAAAAGGACCACAATTTCGGTATCCATTCCTCCATTGATGGACATCTGGGTTGTTTCCATGTTCTGGCTATTACAAATAAAGCTGAGACAAACATGGTTCAGCAAATGTCCTTGTTGTGTACTTGAGCATCCTTTGGATATATGCCTAGGAGTGGTATAGCTTGATTTTTGAGGAAGCGCCATTCCTAATTGTCTGAGAAAGCACCAGACTGACTTCCAAAGTGGTTGTTCCAGTTTACATTCCCACCAGCAACGGAGGAGGGTTCCCCTTTCTCCACATCCTCTCCATCATGTGTTGTCATTGAGTTTTTTATTTTAGCCATTCTGGTAGGTGTAAGATGAAATCTCAGGATCGTTTTGATTTGCATCTCTCTGATGGCTAAGGATGTTGATCATCTTTTTAATTATTTCTCTGCCATTCTATATTCCTCTACAGAGAATTTTGTTTATCTCCATACTCCATTTTTTAATTGGATTGCTTGATTTATTGCTTTGTAACTTTAGTTCTTTATGTATTCTGGATATCAGCCCTCTGTCAGATATAGGGTTGGTGAAGATCTTTTCCCAGTCTGTAGGCTGTCATTTTGTTCTGACAACAGTGACTTTTGCTTTACAGAAGCTTTTCAGTTTCATGAGGTCCATTTATCGATTGTTGCTCTTAGAGTCTGTTCTGTTGGTGTTCTGTTCAGGAAGTTGTCTCCTGTGCCAATGAGTTCTAGGCTCTTCCTCACTTTTTCTTCTAACCAATTTAGAGTATCTTTTTTATTTTGAGGTCCTTGATCCACTTGGACTTTAGTTTTTTGCTGGGTGATGAATATAGGTTTATTTTCATATTTCTGCATGTAGACATCCAGTTGGAGCAGCACCATTTACTGAAAATGCTGTCACTCTTGGTCTCATCAGAACATGAAAAAAAAAAAACCAAACATCTAAATAGTTTATCAATAACACAAGCACAGAGAACAACAATTAACAAATGGAACTTTATGAGACTATAATTGTTCTTTTAGGCAAAGGCCATCATTATTCAGACAAAGCTGCAATCCTACTGAATAAAAAGCATTTGTTTTTCCAATTGCACATCTGATAGGAGGTTAATTTCCAAAATACATAAAGAATTTTAAAAAATGACCCATTTTAAAATTTGGGTACAGAAGTAAAGAGAAAGTACTAAAATATGAAACACATATGGGTGAGAAACATAAAGAATGTTCAATATCCTTAGCCAATGGGGAAATATAAATCAAAACTACTTTGATATTTTATCTAATCCCAGTCAAAATGGCCAGGATCAATAAAACAAATGATAGCTTATGTTGCTGAGAATATGGTGAAAGGAAACCCTCATTCATCGCTGATAGGAGTGCAAACTTGCACTACCACTATTTTATAGTTCCTAGAAATCTGCAAATAGTTATAAACAAGATGCAGCTATACCACACCTGGACTTATACCTCAAAGACTCTACATTTTATTACAGAGATGCTTGCTCATTAGCATTTATTTGTGCTCTATTTATAACAGTAAGAAACTGGAAACAGCTTAGATGTCTATCAATAGATAATTGGATAATGCAACTATGGTACATTTCCACAATGAAATATAATTTAGCTGTTAAAAGAACTAAACTATAAAATCCAGAAATAAATAGACTGGGCTAAAGAAAAATTGTCCTGTTTGAGGTTTAAGCTTTCAGTAGATATATAATGTATAGTCCCGGCCCATTCTGCCTCTGAGGGCCATGTCTGTAGCCAACATAAAGTAGCAGGGGTCTGTATTGATGTCTGTGACCCATATTACTGTCAAAAGCCATGAGGATATATGTCCCTTGTCTGGGATGATCGTGGGGCCATGTTGATGTCTAAGTTCTGCACAGAGCTGGCCTTACCCTTCGACCACTGAAGCACTAAGGTTGAGAGGCTTTGCACCCTGCCTGGACAGTACAGTACAGCTGTCCCTAATGTTTGAGTTGAGGTTGCGCAAGAGCATGAGCATAGAAGAGCAGGCCTAAACCAGCTATATTGCCCTGTGGTAGCATGGGCAAGGAAATGATGTACTCTGCCTCCCTCACCCCTGGCTACCTGCAGCTGACAGGAGACCAGGGTCATGACAGATGAACACCTGGCCCTGTCCTTTATAAGATGCCACATTTGGGAAAGTGGGCTCTGCACCTCACCTGGGCAGTATAATAGAGCTGGCTCTGATGGCAAAGGAACACATGTGAACCAGAAGAGGGCATGAGAGTGGGAGAGGTGGTCCCATTCCTTGCTTGTATTTGGCAAGCTAGTCTGGACAGTAATGGAAAGGTGGCCCGTGTGGTGTGGGTATGGGAAAGATGGCAGGCTGACCAACTCACCTACCACCCGGGCACAGATCCAGGAATTTGAGTTGTCCCACCCCAACAGTTATCCCATCTATGAACAGCTGGTGTGCATGAAGGGACCAGGCCTGTAAAACCAAACCCGCAGGATATCTACCATAAAGGGCAACAACTGAATATCCGAGAGGAGTTCTGGTGAAGATCCAGTATTGATAGTGTAGCAGAAGCCAGAGGCCTCAAACCAGACCACGGACTCATTGCAATGAACATTTGTAAGTACAGATGTGTGGCCAATAGGGTATTCTGTGTAACACAACACAATGCAGCTTATACAACAAGATAATTTTTGTTTTGTCTTCATTTTGTTGTTGTTGTTGCTGAATTTGTTTTTTATTTTCTTTTGGGTGGGACATTGCAAGAGCAGAAGGCAGATACAAATGGATAGGGAGATGAGTGGAATTGGGTGCACAATGTGAAATTCATAAGGAATCAATAAACATTTAAAAAAGACATAGTGGAGTAATAAGAAAATAGAGTTTCAACTAACACAAAGGGCCATTTGAGGGGTTTTGGGTTTTATATATATATATATAATACTGTAGACATTTAATATATATGTGATATATAGAAAGAAATATATAGCAGTCATGAAATAGCAACGGAGATAATTCCCTATCTATACACATTTGGCCAACAAGTGAGACCACCATTGTCATGAAGCATTTAAATCTAGTTTAGTCATATACTGGGGAGTCATGAAACCACAAATGTCTCAAGCTATAGCCAAGGATATTAGTTGCTCTAGAGTAACTAATGATCAGGGCCCTATTCCTGAAAACAACACTTACATATTTCATTGAATATGGAGAAACCAACCTGGTGCTTATGTAATCTTTCAGCCATACTTATGTCTGCTCATCGAACTGAAAGCTATTCTGTATACTATGAGAGGGGAAAGGTGACTGCCAACACAGCTCCAAACTCTGTGATCTACAATAGTGACCCGCCTGTATGATTATCTCGTGGAATAGTAGCACAAAACAATGTTGTGGTAACCAATCATTCTCTGATTTGTTAGAGGCCCACTCCACAATGTGGGACACATTGTTGACACTACTGGTGTAGCCAATAACTTGAAACTAGGTAGGATATGAGCTTAAGGGCAAAGCAAATACTAATGTTCCGAGAAAGAAACTCAGCAATAAAATGACTCCTGGTGGCATTCTACTACATTCATAAATATACTCAGTGCATTGCTAAAGCATCATAAAAAATCCTTCTTTTGGAGTAGATGAGAAGTAACACAGACAATCATGACTGGGCAATGTGCAAAGTATTTTGGAATACTTAGTCCTAATTAAGATTTATCAAATCCTTCCCTTAGGAATCTGGGGACTACATAGAGGAGGATTTTAAGAGCCTGAAAGGTTATATGATGTCACAGTTACAGTGTCTTCCAAACATAACAGGACTGATGCAGATTTGCACGTACATAGATTGTAGCAGAATGCATAGGATCTGCAAAAGTTTAAGTTAAAGTCTCAGAACTGAGATGGGCAAGTGGAACTGAGTTCCCACCTCTAACCAAGAAGCTATCTCCTTGACACCAAGCTATTTTCTTGGTGTACAGGAAACATTAGTTTTCTCCTGTGGAATATCACTGGGTCTATAAACCAATCTTATGTGAGGACTCATGCCCAAAACTAGATGACAAACACCAAACTGTCTCACTTGTGTTTTTGTAGATTTTTTTTTGTCTCATATTGCTTTGTTTGGGCTCTTTTTTTTTTTTAACTGTTTTAATTTTATTTGTGTATTGGTTCTGTTTTTTTTTTTTGTGTGTGTGTGTGTGTGTGTGTGTGTTTGCTGTGTCTGTTTACTTAAAAAAAACCTAGTTTGTTCTCTTTGCTTTTTGTTTGTTTGTTAATTTTTTTTGCTATTTCTAATGTATTATTTATATTAATTACAGTTTATTCATTTTGTATCCCAGCTGTAGCCTCCTCCCTCTCTCATCTCCTCCCATGCCATTCTCCAAGTCCACTGATAGAGAGGTCCTCCTCCCCTTCCATCTGACCCTAGCTTATCAGGTCTCATTAGGATTGGCTGCATTGTCCTCCTTTGTGGCCTGGGAAGGCTGTTTCCCCCTCAGGGGGAGTTTTTGTTTATTTTTCTTCTTTGCTGTTCATTTGATTTCTAAAGTGAGAGATAAATAAAGGGTGTATAGTTTCCTGGGTGGGGATGTGGGAAGAATCTGGGAAAACTTTTCAAAGAGAAAATGAAGATCAGAATATAATATACAAAAATTTTTGAATTAAAATATTTAAAATGGTTCTACAGACTATATACAAACATGTTTTTAATGGACTGATTAAATAATGAACTCAATTTTATGATGTACAGAGCTCCTAAAAAACAATGCCAAATTATTGTTTTAACAAAGTAGGAAAACTCAGACTGTATCATAAAAAAACAATAAACACGAAGCCTGTTGCTCATATTTTAAGTGAGGTTAGCCTTTATGAGGCACACATTCAAGAGAAAAAGATAAAGCTACATCAACAATTATTTGTCTTTTTTATTACACAGCAGAGGGGTAGAGGCTTAGTTTGAGCATGCCCAGGAATACTGATTTTGGTCTCAGCTCCCCTAAGCCACCAATGGTTCACAGGTGGTGAATCCTGTGACACATTAGTGAACTCACCTATCACACATTTAGGAAAACAATTCATTTAAAATGTTCCTTGCTCTTTAGGTTTCACTTACTTTCAGTACATCGACAAAGATTATTTGTGGGAACATTTCTTAATTTCAGTAAATCTATGATTTTCAAAGTTAAAAGAAGAAACCGAATGTCTATAAGTAATTACTATCCTAATTCTCTGTAGGCCAAATTAGAAGAGTCCCTGTGGCTCAGCATCAAGCCCATTAAATCGATTTGGTGAGTTCCAGGATGGAAAGTTACACTATCTCAAAAAAACACAGTCAAGGTACAGGAACACCAACCCACCCATAAAATTTTCTGTCCAAAATTTGTCCTGCCTACTAGAAGTGTAGGGATAAAGATGTAGCAGAGATCAAGGGAAAGGCCAATCAATGACTGGCCCAACCTTAGACCCACCATAAGAGAGAGCCGAACCCACACACTGTTAATGATACTCTGCTATGAATGTAGACAGGAACCTAGCATAACTGCCTTCTAAGAGTTTCATCCAGCAAATCATGGAAACATATTCAGAGACACACAGCCCAACAATAGGCTGAGCTCTGGAAGTCTTGTGAAAGAGTGGGAAGCTGGATTGAGGAAGCTGTGGTGTGGGTCAGGGGTCAGGGGGATGTCAGGGACACCACAATAAGACATACAGAGTAAACTAACCTGAGACCACAGAGACTGAACTACCAACCAAGGTCATGCATGGGCTGGACCTTGGGTCTCTTACACATATGTAGCAAATTTGTAGCTTAGTCATCATGTGGGTCTATTTACAATGAGAGTAGAACCTGTCTCTGATTCTGTTGCCTGCCTTTGGATACTGTTTTCCCTATCTGTGATGCCTTGTCTGGCCTTAGAGGGAGAGGATATGCTTAGCCCTGCTGCTACTTGATGAATTTGTACCTAAGAGGAGGGGGCTCCCCTGCAGAGAAGGGGTTACAGGTGGAGCAATGGCGAAAGAGGGTGTGAAGGTGAAGCTGGGAGGAGAAGAGGATGGTGCTGTGACTAGATTGTAAAGTGATTGATAAAATAAATACATACATACATACATACATACATAAATGAAAACAGAACACGGTGGATAGAACCTGAAGAATGACAGATAACGTTATCTGGCTTCCAGTTTTACAGAGGTATACATGCACAAGCAAATACCCAGGTACATACACACAAACTAATAATAGTAAGGTCAAAACTTCTTCTAAGATACCAAATTAACTACATACCGAATTATACGTTGTGCGATTACCACTGAGTTAAGCAGTGAGTAAATGTTAGACTCCAGCCTAAGATCTCAAAGACTTTCCCACATCCATCACTGGTGCATCATAGCCCTAACCTTCCCTTCTTAGTCTGGTTTTGGTTCTTCTTATGTTTTAGTTCACATTTCTTGGAGTGTAACCTAAAGAAACGCCTGGTAATTCATTAGTGATGAGTTCTGGGAGCTAAAAAAGTGAAGTGAGAACCCATTTCACGGAGTATTTAAGCATCTGAATGAAAATAGTTCATATCAATCAGGAAAGTATTCTCTGATGATAAAAATCTCAAATATGATTAAATTTAGAAGAAAGGAATGTTCTCAATTACAGACATCCTGCTTAAAATTCACAGAAAAGTTCATAATGTAATGCCTGTGTGTGTATAATATTTTTGTAACCAAAGGCAAATATAAAAGCAAATGTTATTTCTAAGAAATCTAGGACAAATAATTTATTAATAATTCAATAACTTCTGTCTATTTTGTTTCACTCTGAAAAGAACCAAGGGTGTGAAGTGAAGTAAGTTGTCTCCAGCACTGAGATTGTGTTTGACAACTGCCAGGGACTCCAGATCCTCAATATCTGATGCTCTCTTGAAGCCTATGAAGAGTAGAGTCTGTATTTTCATAGACACACAAACACACACAGTTTTTTATTAAAAATTTATAGGATCTATTTGGTATTTGTGCAAGTCTTACTAATTGTAGCAATTAGCAGTAAAAAAAAATTGTCAAATAATCTTTATAGAAATTTTCAGGAAATTTCCATGTCTATAAACTCTTTAGTAGAATCTGCCTCAGTTTATAAAATGTGTTTAAATCTAACACTATCAAGTGGCTTTAATGTAATATGTATGTATGTATGTGTATGATATATATGAGTGTGTGTGTCTATATGTAAAAATCTATATAACATGCTACTATATGCCCAGCATACACACATTTATATTTTTTTCAACTGCAGTCCATTGTTAGTTTTAAAGTGCTTAAATAAAATGAAAACAATTAGTAAGAAAAATAAATAAATAACTTGACATATAGCAGGTATCTATGGAAGAAACTGTAACCTTAAGCATTTTAAACAACTGGTTTGGCCATTGTTATGATAAGGTCTATAATAAGACTGGTTTATATCTCACAGGTGTCCCTATCACAAGATCTATAAGCTCTATCTATATGCACTTCCATGCATAAACCGGGGAATAAGTTCTATTTCTCCTACATACCGAACAACTGTGCTACACTCTGATATATTGGTTGGACAGGTACCTTGTGATTCCTACATCCCTGAGCTACAGCCTGTGTGATAGACATACTGTTTGTTCCCTGATTTAACAAATGTAAGAGTTCTTGAGAACTGGATGGATGTTATATCTAAGATAAAGTTGGAGGCATGTGACATGGATGCAGATGGGCAATCCTATGTCTATTCAACATAGCATTAGCCTTTGTAGAAGAGACAATTGGCAGGAAAATAAAGGAAGTAGACACAGATGGACTTTGACACAAAAGAAATGGAGGAACACTGTGTTAGTTACTGTTCGGCTATTGTGATGAAACGGCACGACCAAGACAACTTATAAAAGAAATATTTAATTAGGGTCTTGGTTATAATTTAAGAAGTTTAATCCATGATCACCATAAGAAGGAATATAGAAGCAGTAGGCATGGTGCTGAAACTGTAACTGAGAGCTTACATCCTGATCTGTAGGCAAGAAGCAAAGAGAGTATGTGAGACTGGACCTGACATGTGATTTTTGAAACCTTAAACCCAATGGGGCACACCTTTTCCAACAAGGCTATACCTTCTAGTCTTTTTTTTTTTTTTTCAGCCCATCAAATGGGAAAGCGCTTTCAAATATCTAAGCCTATGGAGCCCATTTGTACTCAAACTCTCGAAGACCTGGATCCTGATTTCTATATAAAGGGACCCTCAAAAGCAGATTGGGTGGCTTTGAAATACAAGCAAGATTTATTTTAATTTTAATTTTTGTTACAACTAGATTCATTTGTCACTGCAACTTATGAGCTACTACAAATTCAGTGAATCTGTCTTCGAAACACAGCAATGAGAGTTGCAATTATCTTCACTGCTTTAGTTAGCCTGGGGTCTTACTGCAAGCCAGCATATCAGTAAACAAAACAAAATCTGTCTATGTTTATGAAAAGTTATTCAACCATGACAGTTTTATATTTAGAAATAATCTTCACTTGAAAAATATTTTACTATGATTTTAAAGGTTTTACGGTAATATTAACAGTTAGTGCTTATTTTATTCTTAGCATCAATACTATAATTGCAGTTATATGCATTACATATTTTTTATATTCCCAAGGGCCTGATAAAATAGATCTTCTATCAGGACTCTCCATTTTCTGAAGATATTTGAAATCTAATTTACATCACCATAAGTCTCCCTTAATAGGTCTTCCTTAATTGATGTAGAGGGTTTTTTAGGGCTATTTTTTATTCCATTTATTTATTTATTTATTTATTTATTTATCTATTTATTTACTTACTTAATTACTTACTTTCTTACTTACTTACTTATTTATTTGAGGACTGACATGCTACAGCAGATGTTGAGGTCAGAGGTTAAACTGAGAAAGTTGTTTCTTACTAGTTCCAGATGTACTATCTTATGTGCTTGAAGAGATAAACAAAGTCACATATAGTCTACTGTTCTATTCCTTGCACAAAATCTCATGTGTTTCCTAGAGTCAACACTCTCACTACAGTTCACAATAACCAGGGGTTTCTAGTATCCTTATATTTTTGCCTTATCCATGATAAAATGCAAGTGGCATGAATGAACAGATAGTCTTGTCTTTCTTGGCTGAGTAACGGAAGTTTTGGTTTCTTTAAAAACTCAGTTATGTTATGTAAATATGTTTTTGTTTTAATTCCAAGTGTAGGATTTTAGTTGGGCTATAGTTTGTCCACACATGTTAATTGTCATGTGTGGGGCATGGCTTTTGCCAGCTGGTAAAAGCTCACCCTCCAGAGTACAGGGAATTTTATGGAAGAAAAAGGAGCTAAAAATATCCCAGTGGGGACAAGAGCTCCATGAGAACAACAGTGTGTTTGCTGTTGACAAAGATTGGTATGGCCCTCCCTAAAAAAACCCATTGACCTTAAACAGCCAGGGGATGTAATGGGATCAGTGACCCCTCTCCTCATTTACCTTTTCTTCTTACCTAGGGTTGGGGATTGGTAGAGCAGACGTAGAGGCATAAATACCCCAAATAAAGTGGAGTTTTAGAAACGAGCACTATTTTATGGTTGTTCCTTAGAAACAACACCATTGAGAGTCATCTATACTGTTGCAAATATTTATGGATGGATTAAAATTCTGTTTCCATTATATCCACAAACCTATATCAGAGTTTGTCCATTTGAAAGTTAATTTTTACTCCATTCCCATTTACTCCATTTATAAAATATAAAAAATCTTTACATGAGTAGAACAAATTTCCTCAAGTATGTAAAATTAAATTCAATTTAAAAATTGATTATGAGTATGCCTGATCTGCCCTCCCTAATTACAAACTCTCACACTATAGGAAAGTGGCTTCTCTGTCATTTTGCCTTTTTTCTCTGTTGTTGGATAAATATTTATGAATAGTTTTGGAAAAATTTTTACATTAGTTTTGCCTATTTATTTCTTTATTTAATTTTAAACCATGTTCCTCCTCACATACTTGTACATATTTACCTAGCTCATGCTGTTGTTTCTCACTGAACTGGCACAGATATGCAGTATTCCACACTAAATCAATGAGAGTGACTATTTGGATTTTAAATATGTATTTCTCTTTAGTCAAACTTTGTATAATATTGTCTTTTTAAAGATCATACAAAAGCAACATGTATGCTTACAGTTCAGAGTTCAGCAACTTGGCCATGAGTGAGTTGTAGTTGGGTTCACCTCTTAGCAAGTTTCAGCTGACTCCAGGAACAGTTGAGCAGCTCTTGTGAGGTTAATGCACTATCCAGACAAAGTTTTTTTCTTTCTTTTCACTGCTTCTTTGTTTAACTGCAGCATCATTTACTCAGCTCACTTCTTATTTAGAGGTCAGGGAGTTCATGTAAGTGGACGGTGGATGGCAAATGTCTTGAGGAAATTAAAGCTTTTAGCTCACTAGAGAATTGTTTTTGCTACTGGTGCTTGCCTGAACATAATTTGCTTCCCCATTTTTACTCAAACTTGTTATCTTAAGATGAAATAGGATTGGAATCACAACACCTTTTTTCTTATCTTTATTATTAAATTCTAATCAATCAATTAACTAATGCGAAATAAGAGAGGCCTTATTATTATGTTAGCTGTTTTGTTAGCTAGTATGAAAAATCATGAAAGAATATAGCTTATAAATATTTCCATAAACAATAATCCTTCATATAATGCTTTACAGGTTGAGACTGCTGGCATCATTACAAAGCACTCAGAGAACTACTAGGAATGAAGCTTTACAGTAATTAGTGTAACTGTATGATCTTTATGCAAACCTGTATAGTCAGCATAGTAAGTCATTTACAGGCACTAATTTAAGTTTCAGCAAAATCTCATAAACTGCATATTATGATATTTCTATAATACAGTATTATCCTTGTGTTCTAGATGGAAATGACTCTGTTCTCTTCTCAAATGAAATCTTATGTTGAAACCTTAATCTGATGTGGTGGTACTCAGAGGTACCATTTAAGAAACGTAATTACATTTAGTTGATATCATAAGCATGGATCTTCATGACGACACTGATGTTCAGAAAGAATATTTATCAGTCTGCGTCTCTCCTCCCTCTCTTTCTCCTTTCTCTTATTCTTCTCCTCTGTCCTTTCCTGTTTCATTACCACTGTCTGTCCCTTTAGCTTATGAGGATATATCACCAAAGAAGTCTTCCCCTTAGTAAGAGAGTCTTCATCAGTTCCTGGCACACAAATCTACACTTCCTTAACCTCCAAAACAATTTGAAATTAATTTATCATGTTGAATGTATCTTACCTGTGGTATTTTTTTTTTTACGGCAAATATGGTGTCAAAATGACAATGTATTTGATGTGGTGCTGAAGAGAGATACATCAACCCCACTGCTGCCTTTCTAAATCTATGTTCCTAATGTGACCTTAGAACACAGCAAGATTTAAGGTACCACTACACACATTTTAATACGTACATTGTTGGGTTCTGTGTAAATTGTGCACATCAGAAGACTTCCTAGTTATAAACACATAACAAATAACATTATAAACATATAACACTAATTGTTGTAGCAGTGAAAATCAACAATAAAATTCTGAAAAACCCTCTGTGCCTAGATATAGGTACCAGATATGGTTTACAGTACCAAGGATGGATTCTCTCCTGTTAGTGGACCTCATATCCAGATAGAGGCTATTGATTTATCCAAGATACTTGTACAAATATTGAGCCATTGTGGCTACATTTCTTTGCTCATAAATGTAGTAGTTCATAAGCTACACAGTTAGGTGGGACTACTTTTTGATTTTTTCTCCCATGGAAGCTTACATAGCATCTTTATATATTGTGAGACTTGGTCTGCAGATAGGAAGGTTCCAAGCCAAACCCAGATCATTTACCTTACGGTTTGTGCTTTGTGTTTAGTGTGTGTGTTTGTCATACACATGTGTATTAAGTGTACAAAATTCAAAATAAGAAGAAGGTACAGTGATTGTAACGATACTTAATGATAAAATATATGAAGCAAAATTTAATAGATTTGGGGCTGGAAAGATGATTCAGTAGTTCAGAGCACTTGATGCTTTTTCAGAAGACATGAGTTTGGTTCCCAGTGCCTAAGATAGATAGCTAAAAACCACACATAGCTTCAGGTTCATGGTGCATGATGCCCTCTTCTGATCTCTAGCACCTATGTGCGTAATCTTTTTCTCTGTCTCTTTGTCTCTCTCCCTTTCTCTAACACTAAACTAAATCCTTTGTAAAATCAATGAATTAGAAAAGAGAGATAACTAGTTGATAAATTTGAAACAAGGCTTTAATATTCTATATTTAATAATGATTAGAATGCAGAGAAACACTTAAACATGTTCAATGTTCTTAGTCATAAGGGAGATGAAAATCAAAATAACCCTGTGATTTAACCTTACACCCATCAGAATGGCCAAGATCAAAAACTCAAGTGACAGTACATTCTGAAGATAATGTGGAGAATGGGGAACCCTTCTCCATTGCTGGTGGAAATGTCAACTTATACAATGACTTTGGAAATCAATCTGGTGCTTTCTCAAAAAATTAGTCAGAGTGCTACCTCAAGATCCAGCAATACCACTCCTAGGCAAATATTTAAATGATATACCACGATTCAACAAGGACATTTGCTCAACTATGTTTGTAGCAGCTCTATTCATAATAGCCAGAAGCAGGAAACAATCTAGATGTCCCTCAGCTGAGGAATGGATACAGAAATTGTGGTACATTTACAAAATGGAACACTCCTCAGCTATTAAAAACAAGGAAATCATGAAACTTGCAGGCAAACATGGGAACTAGAAAAGATAATTTTGAGTGAGGTAACACAGAAGTAGGAAGACACACATGGTATATACTCACTCATAAGTGGTCATTAGACAATAATATAGGATAAACATACTAATATCTACAGTGTTTAAGAAGCTAAAAAAACAAGAAAGACTCTAGGGGAATATGTTCAATCTTCATTCAGAAAGGCAAATGCAATAGATATCAGAAGCAGAAGAAGACAGAGAACAGGACAAGAGCTTACCAAAGATGGCCTCTGAAAGACTCTCCTGATGAAGGTATTGAATCAGAGGCTAAGATTCATAGCCAAACTTTGGGAGAAATGCATGGAATTTTATGACAGAAGGCGGAGAAAGAAAGCCCTGGAGCTCCAGAAGGAGACCAACAGAGATAAGAATTCTGGGTCCTGGGGTCCCTACAGAGACTGATACTCTAACCAAAGACCATGCATGGAGAGGACCTAAATCCCCTGCAGAGATGCAGCCCATCGACTCAGTCTCCAAGTGAGTTCTCTAGTAAGGACAGAAGGGAATGTCTCTGTCAGGAACTCAGTGGCAGGCTCTTTGATTATCTCCTAGTGGAGGATGCACCATTGCCAGGTCACAGAGAAAGACAATGCAACCAGTCCTGATGAGACCTGATAGCCTAGGGTCAGTTAAAAGGAGAGGAGGTCTTCCCCTATCAGTGGGCTAAAAGAGGGAGGAGAAGAGGGAGGGAGGGCAGGATTGAGAAGACAGAAAGGAGGGGGCCTAAGCCAGGATACAAAGTGAATACACTGTAATAAATAATAACAATTAAAATAAAAAATAATGATTAGAAATGCAAGACAGCCCACAACTTCAGCAGAAACCCATTGCTCTACCTGGGGCTATGCCAGTACCTGGAACCCCAGATAAGATCTCACCCACCCATAGATTATCCAACTGATTCTCAATGTCCTCCTAGTTTCCTTAACAGCTCCTGTTCCACTAATTTCCATACCATGGCCCAAAACTCCAGAAGAAGCCTATTGGTGTACTGGAGATGGCACCTATACCCTGAACCCCAGGATTTATCTGGAACCTCATAGTCCTCACTAGTATCTAGAACCCCAGTGGCCACACTAGCTAGTATTAAGAACCTAGGCAGCTCTACCAAAGTATGTGCTGGTACCTGGAACCACACAAGCCATACCTCAGCTCTGGAAGTCTAGAATCCCAGAGGCAATGTTGTTACTCAAAATCCCAGAAGTCACACAGGCTGCAAAAATCCCAGGAGAGACAAGCTACTGGAACTGATGATCTGCTTGTCACTCAGGGCAAGAAAAAACAGTAAAATAGAAATGAAACAGAAACCAAAAGAAAAACATTCCTTCAACAAAGATAAACTCAGAAATTGGCATCTAAACGTATATTTACCCCAAACCCAGCTGCACAGATGGCAGGTTAAGAACATAAGCTACAACAGCAAGAGAAATAGGTAGCACCAGAACCCATCTATCCTACTAAGCACATCCTGGATGTTGTAACACAGATGAAGTATAAAAAAATGACCTTATATCAATTTTAGAAAGAAGATAGATGTCCTTGAAGAAGATATGAATAAATCCATTAAAGAAACACACACACACACATACACACACAATACCACCAGTGACAACAACAAAGATTTTCAGGAATTAATAATCATTGGTCATTAATAACACTCAATATCTATAGACTCAGTTCCCCAATAAGAACAAATAAGCTATCCAGGCTCAGATATAGCCCATAGACTCAGTCTCCAAGTGGGGTTCCTAGTAAGAAGAGCAGTAAGAGTTCACTGGCATGAACTCAGTGACAGGCTCTCTGATCACCTCTCTCATGGAGTATGCAGCCTTTCCAGTCTACAGAGGAAGATGATGCAGCCAGCCCTGATGAGACCTGATAAGTTAAGGTCAGATGGAAGGGGAAGAGGACCTCCTCTGTCAGTGGACTAGGGGAGGGATATAGAGGGAGAAAAAGGAGGGAAGGTGGGATTGGGAGAAGACAAGTGATGGGGCCATAGCTGGGTTACAAATTGAATAAATTGTAATAAATGATAATAATAATAATAATAAAATGAAGAAAGAATATGTAAACAAAAAAGAGCACATAATATTACAGAATTGATGTGGAAACAGGATTCACCCTTCTGATGCAAACAAGAAATACACCTCAATATCAAAGATCCATAATACCTCATATTGCTGGTTTGATAGAAGATGTTCCAAGCAAAGATGTACCCAAGAAGCAAGCTGGTTTAACCACTCTCTTAAAAAAAAAAATTAAAAGAAACTGGGAAGGACACTTCCTAATTATCAAAAGAAAAAATCTGCCATTACTTCTCAAATCTAAACATTTATGCCACAAACACAAACATATTCATACTTGTGAAATATACACTACTAAAGCTTAAATTAATTTAATTTAATGTGGACGTTTCAATTAAATTAATTTCAATTAAATTAATTGAAACACCCACATTAACACTAGAAGACTTCAGTATCTCATTCTCACAAATGGACATTCATACAAAAATTAAATAGAGAAATAATAGAGCTAACAGACTGTATGACTCAAGTGTTCCTAACAGATATCTAGAAAACATTTCACCCAAACACAATCTAATATACATTCTACTGAGCACCTCATTGAACCTTCTCCAAAATTGATTACATACTTGCTCACAAAGCAAGTGTCAGCAGATTCAAGAAAATTGAAATAAAGCCCTGCATCCTAACACCAATGATTAAAGTTGCACCTCACCAACAGCAGAAAGCCTATAAACTAATGAAAACTGAAAAACTCTCTACTGAATGACTGATGGCAGAAATAAAGAAAGAAATGAAATACTTCCTAGAATTTGATGAAAATGAATGCACATCTTACCCCAAATTATGGGAGACAATTAAAGCAGTGTTGATAGCATTAAGTGCCTTCATAAAGAATTTGTACATATTTCATCATAGCAACAATAAGAACACACTTGAAATCTCTAGAACAATAACAATAAAAATTGGAAGAAAGGAAATAATCAAACTAAGAGATGAATTTAACATAATGAAAAGAAAGAGAACAATGCAAAGAATCAATGAAACAAAAAGTTGGGTGTTTTTTTTTGTTTTGTTTTGTTTTTTTTTTGAGAAAATAAGATACACAAATCCTTATCAAAATTAACCAAAACCAGAAGTATCCAAGTTAACAAAATCAGAAAGAAAACAAAGAAGTAAGAAAAGCTCCTCCTTCCCTCCCTCTCCTCTTCTTTGTCTTGTCCTCCTTCCTCTCCTACTTCTTTTTTCTCTTTTTCTTTGTTTTCTGTTTTCAGATTTTTGGGACAGGGCATCTCTGTATAGCACTGGCTGTCCTGAACTTACTTTTTAGACCAGGCTAACCTCAAGGCCTCAAACTCACAGAGATCTACCTTCCTCTTCCTCATGTGTATTGGGATTAAAAGAGTGGACCATCACACCCAACTAAATGGAAAATCTTCTTGGCAAATCAAGACCAGATAAATAAGTTAAATAACCCTATAAACCCCAAGGAAAACAGAGCTAGTCATTAAAAGCCTCATAACAACAAAAAGCTAATACCAATACCCCTCAAATTACTCCACAAAATAAAACAGAGGAACATTCCTAAATTCATTTTATGAAGTTTTGTTCCCCCTAACACCCAAACCACACAATAATAACAAATTATATAATCAATTAAAAATAGGATACAGAGCTAAATAGAGAATATTCAATAGAAGAATATCCAATGGCAGAGAAACACTTAAAGAAATCCCCTATCAGGGTACTAGGAAAGGGCCATAGGAGGAGTAGAGGGAGGGAAGGTGGGACTGGGAGGAGACTAGGGAGGGGGTTACAGGATAAAAATTGAATAAATTGTAATAACTGATAATAATAAAAAAGAAATGCTCAATGTCATTAATCATCAGGGAAAAGCAAATCAAAACAACTATGAGATTTCACTTTACAACCATCAAAATAGCTAACATAAATAACTCAAGTGACAGCACATGCTGGAGAAGATATGGAGAAAGGGGAACCCTCCTCCATTGCTGGTGGGAAAGTAAACTTGTACAACCACTTTGGAAATCAATCTGGCGCTTTCTCAGAAATTAGTTATAGCGTTACCTCAAGATCTAGCTTTCTCACTGCTAGGCATATATCCAAAAGATGCACCACCCTTCAATAAGGACATTTGCTCAACCATGTTTGTAGCAGTTCTATTCATAATAGCCAGAGGCAGGAAACAACCCAGATGTTCCTCAACTGAAGAATGGATACGGAAATTGTGGTACATTTACACAATGGAATACTACACAGCAATTAAAAACAAGGAAATCATGAAATTTTCAGAAACATGGTGGGAACTATTAAAGATCATCCTGAATGAGGTAACCCAGAAGCAGAAAAAGTCAACAAAGAAAGAGAATTACAGACCCATTTACTTCATGAATATTAATATAAATATACTCAATTAAATACAAACCGATTCAAAGAACATACCAAGAAGATCATCCACAGTGATCATATATATATAGAAGAAGTCTTATCTCCTAGAAATAATTTTAATACAGTCTGAGATATAAGACACTTTTCTTCTACCAGCAGTTTGTAAAAGTATTAGAATGAAATTTACAACATAACATTGAATTTAAATTTTAAAAAATCCAAGTATTCTAGTTGATTTTATTCATTTATCTGCAATTGTTTTTGCCTTTATGGAAAAGCAGTTATTTGAAGTTTTGTTTTCTAATGGTCAGCACCTGTACCTCTTTTGTGTTATTTTTTTTATCATATCTGTGATCCAATTTTTAAACAGCAAGAGACATTTATTTACAATGTTTTAGTTGATTGTGAAATATTTTATTATGACTGCTGCTATTCATTTTTTATTTTCAGGTGTTCTTTATTATTTAGGCATGTTTACTTCAAACTTATAAATCTGGACGCATTATTATTGCACCC
The DNA here is from genome assembly GCF_907164565.1 of Psammomys obesus. Classification (NCBI taxonomy): domain Eukaryota; kingdom Metazoa; phylum Chordata; class Mammalia; order Rodentia; family Muridae; genus Psammomys; species Psammomys obesus. Next base: position 4,974,602 of record NW_026596240.1, on the reverse strand, counting down.
ATAATTAGATAATTAATATTTACACATGCATTTTCTGTGTCTATTTCCCACATTTTGAATTACCTCATTTATTTTTCTTTTGTACTTGTTAAAATAACAACCTAAAATTCTATTCTTAGCCTAATCCACTCTGTAAGCACTATCTTATTGGTTATTAGTTTGCCTATTGTATTCTGTTTGCTTATTATATTACAATTTACTCATGCATTATTATACTTTTATTCACCCCTTAGACAGTATTTCCCAGAATCCTTTTCTGGTTACTAATAATAGAGCCTGCCATAAACTGCCAAATGATGAGCTCTTTTTGCTTCTTAAGTTTTTAGTATACTTTACTTAAAAACTGTATGTCATTTACACAGTTATCAACATAATATAATATCTAAGATAACTAAGCTGTGAATATTTTTTCTTCATCTATTCTAGTCATCCTTTTCCCTGTAGTGAACTTAGAATGAAGAAATTGAAAGCAGAGCTGGAGAAAAATTTCTATATGATAACTGTACTTATTTGTTTGGCCTGACAAATTATTGCAAGACCTTGGTCTCAGCTTTAAGCAAGAAACATCAACTTAAGGTCAGTCAAGGAGTTTAACCAGTCTCAAAAACTAGACTCAAAGAACTAAAGTAACTGCTTCAGTATCTTGGCTACTATATCTCTTTACACAATTCAGAGTTACCACTTCTCAATAAAAATCCTAGAGGCTAGAGATATGTTGTCTCTACTACATACAAAAATGCCAAAAATGCGGTGCCAGTAAATTTTACACATACACAGACACACGTTATAGAAGAAGAGTCTTCAGCCTCAAAACTTCTAGAGCCTCATAAAATCATCTTTTACATTGTACTTTGATATTTCCATTTCCTTTGTGGGTCTTTCTGGAGGACTGTGGGAAGAAGTTCCTTAAAAGAGGGTTAGAAGAGCTGTGGGTTGTTGGGCAAACAGAGATACTTCTCCTTCAGAATATTACCCAACCCTTGAGTACTTAAATCTTTTTAAATTTTACACTCTGCTGAATCTGTCCTTCTTTCAGAAAGCCCACTACAGTTTCTTTGTAGCTACAGTTCTTCTTTGCTTAAGAAATGAACTTCTTCTTAAACCATGTCCTGACAATAAATTATTTTTCTTTGAGAAGATAAGAACCAAAAGCCTTTATGTAATAGTCATATTCACTTTATTTATAAACTTCTTTTGATTCATAACTGTTTATATATAAACATCCTTTTTTTTGTATGTAATATAAACTGATATGCATGTGTTTTTGTGTATGTGTTCTAGTTTGTTTTTTATGAAAAAGTACATCTTGAATATATTGAATTATAATAAGTAGAGAAGGTATTTGTTATTTCTTCAAGTACCTTTTGAAGATTACTTGTGTCTTAATTTATTATAGCTCGACAATGCTGATTCAAATTTTAGATGCTTAGAAAGTTTTGTACTGAAAATAATTTTTCTTAGAGGAATAGTAATGCATTTTTCATAAAACATCACTTGTAGCTAAGAAATTAATTTGTAGATAAATTCTGTGAGAAAGAAATGAAAGTTTAAATTCATTAACAATGAATGCATTGATTTACTTTTGAATGAACAACTAAACCAAGGGTTATATTTCCATATGTTCCTAACAATTCAAAACTACTGAGGGATATCATTTATCAGAACTTTCTATTTTTCAAGGTTTTTATTTCATATTTTGGCATATGTATATATTATTGAAAAAAACAAACAAAAGAAAATGCATCTTACTTTATGCATCATATATTCTTGATGAGTTGACATAAAACCACCTGTTCAGTAATTTTCCAACCATACAAAATTATTTTCCAATTTCTGATATCCCATATTTTCTTTTAAAAGAGTTGTACTATTATAATTTACATATAAGTTTATATATAATTATTATTTTAATGCACATTGTCTCTATGATGATGTCAAATATTTTTCATATATTTGTTGCCCACTAGTTTTTCTGTTTTGGAGAAGTATCTGTACTAGCATTTTGACATGCTTTTATTAGATTATTTATGTTCATACTAATGAGTGGAATGATGTTTTTATGTATTTTAATATTAACTTACTATCAGGTATATGTTTTTTATGGGAGGTGAGAGGGAAAAGACATGGGAGTCTTTTGATGAGGAAAAGGAATGGTGGAAAAAATATGATTGAATTTTTTTTTATTTTTTTTCCTTTTTTTATTATTTACACTTTATTCATTTTGTATCCCCTCATAAGCCCCTCCCTCCTCCCCTCCTGGTCCCACCCTCCCCCCCAATTCTGCATGCATGCCCCTTCCCAAGTCCACTGATAGGGGAGGTCCTCCTCTCCTTCTTTCTGATCTTAATCTATCAGTTCTCATCAGAAGTGGCTGCATTGTCAGGGTTCTAGGTTATCTCCATGGATAGTCCTTGGTTGGAGTATGAGTCTCTGGGAAGTTCCCTGTGTTCAAATTTTCTTGTTCTGTTGCTCTCCTTGTGGAGTTCCTGTCCTCTCCATCTCCTACTATTTCCCACTTCTTACATAAAATTCCATTAACTCTGCCCATTGGTTGGCCATCAGGCTCAGCATCTGCTTTGACAGACTGCAAGGCAGAGGCTTTCAGAGGCCCTCTGTGGCAGGTTCCTAGGTTGTTTCCTGTTTTCTTTTTCTTCTGATGTCCATCCTCTTTGCCTTTCATGATGGGGATTGAACATTTTAGTTAGGGTCCTCTCTTTTGCTTAATTTGTTCATCACCAACCCTTTATCTGACAGAGGACTCATATCCAGTATATATAAAGAACTAAAGAAGCTGAAATGCAGCAAACCAAGTAATCCACTTAAAAAAATGGAAAACAGAGCTAAACAGAGAATTCTCTGTAGAGGAATATCAAAGGCAGAGAAGCACTTAAAGAAATGCCCAACCTCATTAGCCATTAGGGAAATGCAAATCAAAACAACCCTGAGATTTCACCTTACACTCATCAGAATGGCCAAGATAAAAAAACACAAGTGACAACACATGCTGGAGAGGTTGTGGAGAAAGGGGAACCCTTCTCCACTGCTGGTGGGAATGTAAACTTGTACAACCACTCTGGAAATCTATCTGGCGCTTTCTCAGACAACTAGGAATATTGCTTCCTCAAGATCCAGCCATACCACTCCTAGGCATATACCCAAAAGAGGCTCAAGTACACAAAAAGGACATTTGTTCAACCATGTTTGTAGCAGCTTTATTTGTAATAGCCAGAAGCTGGAAACAGCCCAGATGCCCCTCAACTGAAGATATGATTGAATTTTAACAATATGAAGGCATGAATAGCAGACTGTACCTGATCAACAGGGTAACATTTACTGCACTTCCTCTGGTGACAGGAGAGCGGCAGAGCTCCCAAAGAGCCCAGTTAGCTCACAGGATCATTCACCTGAGGAAACCTGCAAAAATTTCCTGAGATGTGCCAGCCAATTGACCATACACAAAAAGCTGAGGAGAGCTCCTTCAAGAACAACCATCTTCCTGTCAAGGGGCTTTCCCACCCCACACCCCACTCTGCAGGACTTCAGCAGGCACCAGAAACTAACAGCCAACACCTCCAACACCTGAGACAGCAAGACAGGTAAAGGCCAGCATAAAAACACAATGAACAAAAGTCAAAACAATATGAACTCACTTCTCCAAGGGCAAAACAGTCCTGGATACAGTAACATAAGTGAAATTCGAGAAAAGGACTTTCAATCTATGCTTATGAAGATAAAAAGGAGGAAACAAATGAAATCTGTTAAGAAATACAGGAAGATAATGTCAAACAGATCATTGTCATTTATAAAAAAAACAGAGGAAGCTACAACCAAACAGTTTTTGGCCTTTAGAGAGGAAATAATTAAATCAGTGAAAGAAATAAAAGAGAGGGAAGTTCAAACAACCAGGTGAAGGAATGGAAGGAAAATACAAACAGGGAAGGAAACCAAGAAAATCGTTCAAATCTGAGGATGGACATGACAACATTAAAGAAAACACAAACTGAAGAAACCCAGGAGAGTTTTGCTTAAGGAAGAAAACAGGAATTATAGAGGTTTACAACAGATCACAAGAAAAGAAGAAAACAATGTCAGGCTTAGAAGACAATGGAAGATATTGATGCATGTGTCAAAGAAAATGTTAGATGTGAAAAAATCCTGATTCAAAACATCGAAGGAATCAAGGACACCATGAAAAGAAGAAAACAAAGAATAATAGGAATAGAAGAAAGAAAAAATCCCTGGCTCCAAGGCCCAGAAAATATTTTCAATAAAATCATAGATGAAAAATTACCCAATTTAGAGAAAGAGAGGCCTATAAGCATACAAGAGGCCTACAGAACACCTAATAGATTATACCAGAAAAGAATATCCTCCTGCCAATTAATAATCAATACAATAAATACATAGAACAAAGAAAATATGCTGAAAGCTGCAAGGGAAAAATGCCAAGTATAATGGCAAACCCATTAGTATCAAATCTGAATACTCAATAGAGACTATGAAAGCCAGAAGGGCATGGACAGATAGACAAACACTAAGAGAACACAGATGTCACCCAGACTACTATACCTAGCCAAAATCTCAATCATCATTGATGGAAAAAACAAGATATTCAATGACTATATATATATATATATATATATATATATATATATATATATATATATATATACATATATATATACCCATATATATTTTTATATATATATAATATATATTAATATATATATTAAACTGTACCTACCAACAAATCCAGCCCTGCAGAAGATACTAGAAGGAAAAATACAACCCAAGAAGTCTAACTACACTCAGGAAACCTCTGGGAATATTTACATTACTGCAGCAAAAGTAAAAGTAGCCAAGCACACAAACACTCTATCACAACCAACATCAAAATAAAAGGATAGAACAGTCACAAGTCATTAACATCCTTCAATGTCAATGGTCTTAACTCTACAATGAGAAGACACAGAGTAAGAAATAATGTGTAAAGAGGACCCAGTATTCTACTGCATACAAGAAACACCCCTATGTCACAAAGACAGGCATTATCTGAGAGTAAAGGGCTGGGAGATCATTTTCCAAGGAAACAGAACCATGAAGCAAGCAGGAGAAGCCATTTTAATATCTAATAAAATAGACTTTCAACCAAAATTAATCAAAAGAGATGAGGAAGCTCACTTCATACTAATAAAAGTAAAATTCCACCAAGTAAACATCTCAATTCTGAACATCTATGCCCCAAATGCAAAGGTACCCCCATTTGTAACAGAAACATTAATAACACTTAAACCACATATAGATCCCCACACATTAATAGTGGGAAATTTTAACACTCCAATGTCAACAAAGCACAGATCAACAAAACAGAAATTAAACAAAGAAACAATGACTCTAACAGAGGTCACGAATCAAACAGACTAACCCACATCTACAAAATCTTTCACCTAATCACAAAAGAATTTACCTTCTTCTCAGCACCTCATGGAAACTTTTCCAAAATAGAGCATATAGTTGTTCACAAAGCCACCCTCAACAGATACAAGAAGATTGAAAAAATTCGCAGTATCCTATGTGACCACCATGGACTAATGCTAGAGCACAAGAACAGAAATAGCAAAAAACCTACACAAACGTTGAAACTGAACAACTCACTACTCAATGACAGCTGGGTCAGAGAAGAAATAAAGAAATTAAAGCCTTCCTATAATTCAATGAAAATGAAGGCACACCATACCCAAACTTATGGGACAAAATGAAAACAGTGCTGAGAGGAAAATTCATAGCAATAAGAATCTTTATAAAGGAATTTGAAATATTTCATACAAGCATCTTAACAGCTCACCTGAAAGCCCTAGAGGAGTGGAAAAGAGCAGACATAACCAAGGCTGGAAATGATCAAACTTAGGGCTGAAATCAATAAATAAGAAACAAAAACAATTCAAAGAATTCATGAAACAAAGAGCTGGTTTTCTGAGAAAATCAACAAGATAGACAAACCCTTAGCTGTACTAAATAAAATGCAGACAAACACTACACAAATCAGCAAAATCTGAAATGAAAAGGCAGACATAACAACAGACACTGAAAAAATTCAAACTTCAAAAGTCAATATGCCACAAAATTTGAAAATTGAAATGAAATAAACATTTTTTCTTGATAAATTCCACTTACCAAAGTGGATTCAAGATCAGGTAAATAAATTAAATTGTTCTACATCCCCTAAACAAAGAGAAACAAACAACAAGAGTCTCCCATCAAAAAAAAAAAAAAAAAAAAAAAAAAAAAAAATCCAATGGCCAGATGGTTACAGAGCAGAATTATATCAGACCGTCAAAGAAGAGCTTGTACCAATACTCTTCAAACTATTAGTCAAACTAGAAGCAGAATGAACATTACCAGCCTCATTCTATGAGACTACAGTAACCTTGATACTTAAATAGCACAAAAACCCAACAAGGAGAGATTTCCAGACCAATTTCCTTTATGAACATTGATTCAAAGTACTCGAAAAAAAAAAAAAAAAAAAAAAAAAGCCCTCTCAGAAAGAATCCAAGAACACATCAAAAATACCATCCACTATGAACAAGTAAGTTTAATCTCAGACATGCAGGAGTCGTTCCATCAATGCAATCCACCATAATAATAATTAAAAAAAAATGAAAGAAAAAAAACCTCACATGATCATCTTCGTTAATGCAGAAAAAGAATGTGATAAAACACAACACAAGTTGATATTTAAAGACTTAAAGACATCAGGGATACAAGGTACATATCTTAACATACTAAAGCAATATACTACAAGCCTACAGCCAATGTCAAACTAAGAGGAAAATATTTTTAAATCAATTCCACTGAAGTCAGAGACAGGGCAAGGCTGTCCATGCTCTTCCTATCTCTTCAACATAGTACTTGAAGTCCTAGCTAGAGCAATAAGACAACAAATAAAGGAGGTCCAGGGAATAGAAAATGGAAAGGAAGAAGTCAAAGTATCGCTCTTTGCAGAAGATATGATAATATACATGAGTGACCTCAAAAATTCTACCAAGAAACACCTAGAGCACCTAGAGCTGATAAACTTTTTCAGCAAAGTGGCTAGATGCAATTTTTTGTTGTTGTTTCTTTAATTATACTTTATTCACCTTCTATCCTTTCCCTCATCCTCTCCCAATGCTTTTGTGGTGGCACACAAGGGTAGGATTTGCTGAAGGATACAAACATTTTAACTTAAAAATTCAGTAGCCCTCCTGCATGCAAAAGACAAATGGACTGAGAAAGAAATTAGGAAAACAAAACCCTTTATAATAGTCACAAAAAAACATAAAGTGTCTCAGTGTAACTCTAACCAAGCAAGTGAAAAACTTGTATGAAAAAAAAACAAAAAAACAAAAACAGAACAAAACCCTTCAAGTCTCTAAAGAAATTGAAGAAGATATCAGAAAATGAAAAGAAAATGGCCATCCTCCCAAATGCAATCCACAGATTAAATGCAATTCCCATCAAAATACCAGCACAAATCTTTACAGACCTCGAAAGAACTCTCAAATCATACCTTAAAACAAACAAACAAACAAAAAACAGAAAAAAAAAAAAACACTCCTAGGCATATATCCAAAAGACGCTCAAGTACACAACAACAACTGCTCAACCATGTTTGTAGCAGCTTTATTTGTAATAGCTGAAGCTGGAAACAGCTCAGATGCCCCTCAGTTGGGGAATGGATACAGAAATTGTGGTACATCTATACAATGGAGTATTACTCAGCAATAAAAAACAAGGAAATCATGAACTTTGCAGGTAAATGGTGGGAACTGGAAAAGATCATCCTGAGTGAGGTATCCCATAAGCAGAAAGACACACAGTGTATATACTCACTTATAAGTGGATATTAAACATATAATATAGGATAAACATACTAAAATCTGTACACCTAAGGAAACTAATCTGGAAGGAGGACTCCAGCTAAGATGTGCAATCCCCATTCAGAAAGGGAAATAGGATGGAAATTGGAGAAGGGACAAAACAGGGAGCAGGACTGGAGCCTACCACAGAGGGCCTCTGAAAGGCTCTACCCTGCAGGGTATCAAGGCAGATGCTGAGACTCATAGCCAAACTTTGGGCAGAGTACAGGGAATCTTATGAAAGAAGTAGGAGATAGTAAGACCTGGGGAGGACAGGAGCTCCATAAGGACAGCAACAGATCCAAAAAGTCTGGACACAGGGGTCTTTTCTGAGACTGATACTCCAGCCAAGGACCACTCATGGAGATGGCCTGGAACCCCTGCACAGAGATAGCATATGGCAGTTCAGGATCCAAGTAGGTTCCATAGTAATGGGGACAGGGACTGTCTCTGACATGCAATGATTGGCCTGTTCTTTGATCACTCACCCCCCGAGGGGGGAGCAGCCTTACCAGGCCACAGAAGAAGACAATGCAGCCACTACTGATGAGACCTGATAGACTAGGATCAGAAGGAAGGAAAGGAGCCCCCCCCCCCGCTTTTCAGTGGATTGGGAGAGGGAAACAGGTGGGGAAGAAGGATAGGATTGGGAGGGGATGACAGAGGGTACGGGCGGGATACAAAGTGAATAGACTGTAACTAATAAAAATAAAGAAATAAAAGAACAAAGAAACAAACAACAACAACATCAAAAAACAGAATAGCTAAAACACTCTAAAACAAAAAGATTTTCTGGAGGTATCTCCATCCCTAATCTCAAGCTGTACTTTATTGCAACAGTAATAAACCTGCATAGTACTGACAAAGAAACAGACTGGTGGATCAATAGAATCAAATTTAAGGCCCAGAAATAAACCAGTGCACCAACAACACCTGATTTTTGACAAAGATGCCAAAACCATACAATAGAAAAAGATTGCATGTTCAAAAAACTGGTGGTGGTCTAACTGGATATCCACAGATAGAAAAACTCAAGTAGATCCAAATCTATCACCTTGCACAATATTAAAGTACAAGTGAATCAAAGACTTCAAGATTAACCAGAAATACTAAATCTGTTGGGGGAAAAAGTGGGGAAGAGCCTTGAACTCTTGGCACAGGAGACAATTTCCTTAACTGAACAGCAATAGCTCAGCCTCTAAAATCAACAATTAATAAATGGGATCTCATGAAACTGAAAAGCTTCTGTATAGCAAACAATACTGTGAACAGAAAAAAAAAAATAAACAATAGTCTACAGATTGGGAAAAGGTCTTCACCCACGAAAGCTAATATCCAGAATATATAAATAATTTATACAACCACTTTGGACAATCTTGTGATTTATCAGAAAATTGGGAATAGCCCTATCTTAAGATCCAGCTATATCACTTCTGGGCATATACCCTAAAGATGCTGTACCATTCAACAAGGATTTGCTCAACTATGTTCATAGCCACTTTATTTGTAACAGGCAGAACTTGGAAACAACCTAGATGTCCCACAACCAAGGAGTGGATACAGAAATTATGTTACATTTACACAATGGAATACTACTCAGCTATTAACAACAGTGAAATTATGAATTTTGAAGGCAAACTGATAGAACTAGAACATATCATCTTGAAGTAACCCTGAAGCAAACTGACACATGTGGTATATACTCACTTATAATCAGATATTAGTCATATAAAATTGGATAATGATACTAAAATCTTCAGACCTATGTAATCTATACAACAGGCATGACCTTAGGAAGGATGCTTAAATTTCATTCAGAATGGCAAACAGGATAGACATCAGAAGTAGTGGAAGAAAGGGAACAGGATGGGAGCCTAATATAGAAGGTCCTCTGAAAGGCTCTGCCCAAAGGGGAATCTAAGCAGAAGCTTAGACTCACAGCTAGACTCTGGGCAGAGCACAGTGAGTCTTTTATTTTTTATTTTATTTTATTTTGTATTAGAAACATTTTATTGAAAGTGTGAAAACAGGAAATATATCATAGCCCAAAATAAATTACATAACCTATACAGTATATATTTATATCTTTAAAATATTTACTTTGTTTAGGTTCTTTCAGTCTAGTTATTTTGTCTAAATCAGGAATCTAGTAAACTCTACCCATAATTTTTTTTTAAAGAAAAAAACATGTTTCCAAAACTTAGAAAAATATACTGTACTAAGTGGATTTCCAATGCATTATTTCAGGGGTGTCACATAGTGACATTGGTACTTGTCTATAGAATGTCTGGCTTTATGGTGTGGGGGGAGTACCGTAGGACATTCTGTTACCTAGTTACAGGCAAGAAACTGGCATTAGAATGCTAGATTACAACTTGAAGCTCTTCTCACAATCAAAACGAAATGGACAGTTAGAACGCTCCACTTTTCTCATCCTAGGGCCATCTTCAGGGAAGGCAAGTGGAAAGCAAGCCTTCAGGGAAAGCCATGTGGAATGATGCTAGCATTTGGAGCCCGACTTCTGTGTCAACTAAAACTCAGCTCATGTATTTACATTGTATGGTGTGGCAACTCAATGAAACCAGGAAAACAATGTGAGATGCTGATGATCAAGTCAGTTTGTGACTCTGATCCAAGTTCTACAGATTAAATTTCCATTAGGTTGTACCAGTGTGGTCACCAGCGTGGAAGCTGAGGTGGGGAGATAGAAGGATATGGAAGGGACAGAAATTCCACAGGAGACCAACACATCTAAAAATTCTGAGCCCAGTTTCCTTCAGAGACTGATGCAGCAACCAAGGACAATGCATGGAGAGGACCTAGATAGAATCCCCTTCTCAGATGTAGCCAATAGGGAGCTCAGTCTCCATGCGGGTTCCCAAGTAAGGGGAACTGGAGCTGCCTCTGACATGAACTCATTTGCCTGCTCTTTGTTCACTTCCCCCTGACAGTGAGACATTGCCATAGCACAGAGGTAGAGGAACCAGACAGTTCTGGTGAGATTTGATAAATTAGTGAGAGATGGCTGGGGAGGAGAACTCCCTATTCCAGTGGACTATGTGAAGCAGATAGGGAAAAAAGGGAGGGATCACGGGACCAGGAGTAGTTGAGGGAGGGGTCTATAATCAGGATATAAAATGAATAAATTAACAAATATATATATTTAAAAAATGAAATGTATTTCTTTAAGTGCTTCTCCACCATTCAAGGCTCTTTTGTTTAGAATTCTGTTTAGCTCCATATCCAATTAAAAATTGGATACTTTGGTTTGTTAATGTTAATTTTTTGAGTCATTTATATATTCTGGTTATTAGCCTTTTGTTGGATGTTGGATTGGTGAAGATATTTTTTCAATCTTTAGAGAGTTATTTTATTGTATTTTGTAATGTTCTTTGCTTATAGAAGTTCCTCAATTTCAAGAGGTCCCATTTATTAATTGTAGATATTAAAGCCTGAGCTGTTGGTGTTCTGTTCAGGAAGTTGTCTCCTGTGGCAATGAGTGCAAGATGACTATATTACTCATCAGGGAAATGTAAGTCAAAATGACTCTGAGATTCCATCTTTCACCTATCAGAATGGCTATGATTAAAAACTCAAGTGACAACACATGCTAGTGAGAATGTAGAGAAAGGGTAAGATTCCTCCATTGCTGGTAGGAGTACAAACTTGTACAACCACTTTGGTAATCAGTCTGGAGATTTCTCAGAAATTTGGGAATGCCCAAACCTAAAGACCCAGCAATACCACCCCTGGGCATTCACCTGAAAAATGATCAACCATTCAACAAGAAAACATTTGCTCAACCATGTTTATAGCAGAAAATGGAACCAACCTAGTTGTCCTTCAATCAAAAAATGGATAAAGAAACTGAATACTACTCAGCCTTTAAAAAACAAGAAAATCATGAAATTTTCAAGCAAATGGATGCAACTAGGAATGGTTATACTGAGTGAGGTAACACAGACCCAGAAAGACATCCATGGGATATACTCACTTATAAGAGGATTTTAGTCATGTAGTGCAGGATAGACATATAACAGTAAACAGACACCAAGAAGGTAAGCACAATGAGCATCTTAGGTTTCATATGGGCACATTAGAAAAGTGGGAGATATCAACTTATCAGGGACTATGTTACCTGTTTTTTGATTACTTTCCCCTGATGGGACTTTCCTACCAGGCCATGGGGGAGGAAGATGAACTCAGTCCAGAATTTCAGAAATGCATATTGAACATTGTCTATAAGTATTGTTATGGAAGCTACATGATACAATTCGTTAAGAAAGGATTGTGAATCAATCCATGTGTGTGACGAGTCTATGCTGGAGCTTAAGTAGAGACAGGTAGAGGGATAGATTAAAAATTGCTGGTGAAAGTTTTATTATAACAGATAAAAACCAAGAAATATGAGTAAGAAAGTAATAAATTGTGGGAAAATATGTTGGAAATATAATAAGAAATAAAATATTAATAGTAGTCTAGAGAAAAGAACATTTTACAAAGAGATAGTGAGTGTATAAACAGTCTTAGTGTGCTTAGGGGGGAAATTGTTGCCAAACATGAAGAGTAAATGAGTCAGTCTCTGAGCATCAGATACTCACCAATCTAGCACCTCTTCTAAGTACTTAAGCTAGGTATGGCTAGGGACAGCTTTCAAACCAATACCAAAGTGACTCCCAGAATGGGGAAGTTTTTATGGAAAAATGTTTGCTCTTGACATGCAGCAATAATCCTTGCTCTTTCAATCTCCATACTGAATGAACATTTAATGGCAAACCTCATGAGGAAAGAATATCCCGTTTCTTGGACATCACATGCTTCTCAGGATTGATAAGATGAGACACTAAAAGTATATCGTGTAAGGAAACATTCTCTCTCTCTCTCTCTCTCCCTCCCTCCCTCTCTTTGTCTTGGAAATGATAATTCCAAGAGATACTGGGACATTAGGTCTTAATCTCAGCAGTGTTTTATACTCTACAAAACATAAGCAAATATAATGCTTTAAAGAAAATATTTCAGCCCATGCACCTGCATCCTTCCTCCCATAGCTGATTTTGAAATGCCAATGGATATTTTAATTCATCAGAAACACAGGAAAAATATTTAAAATCCATGCATATCCAGTTATTAGAGGCACATAAAGAGAAAACAACAACAAAAAAGATGCTATCATTGAAAGACAGGAATACATATTCAAACAGTTGAAGGAAAGACATGAAAACAGAATTAGAATGAATAAAGAAAACACAGAGAAAATCCTAGAGCTGGAGAACTTAGAGAAAAGATCAAGAACTACAAAGGTAAGCATCACAAACAGAACACAAAAGATAAAAAGGAGAATCTCATGCACTGAAGATACAATTGCAGAAATTGATACATCTCTCAAAGAAAAGATAAAATCAGAAAAGTAACAAGTATAAAATATTTGAGAAATCAAGAACATCATGAAAAGACAAAATCTAAGAATAATAGGAATAGACAAAAAAGTTTTCAGGCTCCAAGGTCCAGAAAATCTTTTCAAGAAAACCATAGAAAGAAAATTTTCCCAACTTAAAGAAAGAGATGGCCAAAAACATACAAGAGGCCTACAGAACCAAATAGACTAGACCAGAAAAGAAACTCTTCATGTCACATTAATAGTCAAAACAATAAATGTATAGAACCAAGAAAATATATTAAAAGCACCAAGGGCAAAAGGCCAAGTAACACACACAGATAGACATATCAGAATGACACCAGACTTCTCAACAGAAACTGTGAAAGCCAGAAGAGCCTGGGCAGATGTCGTACAGATTTTAAGAAAACACAAATGTCAAACCAGATTACTATAAACAGCAAAATTTTCAGTCATCATGGATGGAGAAAACAAAATATTCCATGACAAAACTAAACATCAACAATACCTACACAGCAATCCAGCTCTACAGAAGATACTAGAAGGAAAACTTCAATCCAATAAAAAAAAAAAAACCTTAATAGTGAGAGATTTAAACACTCCACTCTCACCAAGAGACAGATCATCTAGACAGAAACTAAATAGGGAAATAATGACACATACAGAGGTCCTAAAACAAATGGATCTAATAAATGTCTACAGAACTTTTTACCAAAATTCAAAAGAGTATATTTTCTTAGCATCCCACTGCAACTCCTCCAAAATTGAGTATATAATCAGACATAAATCAATCCTTAATATGTACAAGAAAATTGAAATAAGCTCTTGCATCCTATCAGACCGCTTGGACTAGAATTAGACCTACACAACAACAGAAATAAGAAAAAAGCTTACACAGACATGGAAATTAAACTACTCTCTACTCAATGACAGCTGAATCAGGGAAAGAATTAAAAAAAAAAAAACAAAGAAAAAGATTTTAGAAATGTCCTAAAATTCAATGAAAATGAAGGGAAAACTTATTTAAACTTTTGGGACAAAATGAAAGCAGTGCTAAGAGGTAATTTCTAAATGCCTTCAGAAAAAGATTGAAACATCTCATATAAGCAACTTAATTGTACAACTAAAAGCTCTAGGAGGGGGGAATAGCAGACACACCCAAGAGAAGAGGGTTGAAAAAATCTAACTCAGGGCTGCAATCAATAATTAGAAACCAAGAAAACAATTCAAAGAATCAATGAAACTGAGAACTGGTTCTTTGAGAAAATTAACAAGATAGACAAACCCTTAGCAAAACTACCTAAAAGGCAGAAAGTATCTAAATCTGCAAAATCAGAAATAAAATGGGGACATAACAACAGACATTGAGAAAATTCAAAGAATCATTAAGTTTTACTTCAAAAACCTATATGCCACAAAATTTGAAAACCTAAATGAAATGGACAATGTTCTTGATAGATTCCATTTACCAAAATTAAATCAAGATCAGGTAAATAGATTAAATAGTTCTATATCCCCCAAGAAAATAGAAGCAGTCATCAAAAGTCTATCTGTCAAAAAAAGCCTAGAGCCTGATGATTTCAGTGCAGAATTATACCAGACCTTCAAAGAGATAATGCCAATACTCTTCAAACTATTCCACAAAAAAGAAACAGAAGGAACAGTACCAAACTCATTTTATGGGGCCACAGTAACCTTGATATGTAAAGAACACAGAGACTGAACCAAAAAAGGGAACTTCAGACCTATCTCTCTTATGAACATTAATGCAAAAATGCTCAATAAAATACTAGGAAATCAATCCAAGACCACATACAAGATATCATCCCCCATGACCAAGGCATTCAAAGGTGGTTCAATATACAGAAATCCATATAAACAAACTGAAGGAGAAAAACCACATGATCATCTTCTTAGATGCTGAAAAATCATTTGATAAAATCCAACACACATCCATCTGTAAAGTCTTGGAGATATCAGGGATACAAGGCACATACCTAAACATAGTAAAGGTAATATACAGCAAGCCTATAGCCAACACCAAACTAAACAGAGAGAAATTTAAATCAATTCCACTTTTGAGTGGGAAGAAAGGCTTCCCACTCTCTCCGTATGTCTTCAACATAGTACTTGAAGTCCTAGATTGAGCAATAAGACAACTAAAGTAGATCAAGGAAATAAACATTAGAAAGAAGAAGGCAAAGTATCACTATCTGCAGAAGATATGATAGTACACTTGAGCAATTCAATTAGATAACTCCTTCAGCTGACAAACACCTTTAGCAAATTGGCTGGATACAAAATTAATTCAAAATAATCAGTATCCCTCCTGTACACAAAAGACAAAATGGCTGAAAAAGAAATTATGGAAACAATATTCTTCAAAATAGCCACAATAACATAAAGTACCTTGGTGTGAGTCTATCCATGCATGTTAAAGACCTGCATGGAAAAAAAAAAAACAAAAACAAAAACAAAAAACAAACAAACAAACAAAAAAAAACAACTTCAATTCTCTGAAGAAAGAAATTGAAGAAGATAACAGAACATAGTAAGTGTTCCCATGCTCTTGGATCCATAGGATTAACATAGTAAACATTGCCATCCTGCAGATTCAATTCAAGACCCATCAAAATACCAATAGAATTCTTTTTTTTTTCACTTGTTTTTTTTTTTATTTTATTTTATTTTATTTTTATTTTTAGTTACATTTTGTTAACTCTGTGTCCCAGCTGTATCCCGCTCCCTCATTCCCT
This sequence comes from Psammomys obesus, assembly GCF_907164565.1. Lineage (NCBI taxonomy): Eukaryota > Metazoa > Chordata > Mammalia > Rodentia > Muridae > Psammomys > Psammomys obesus. The sequence goes on along the minus strand of NW_026596240.1, from coordinate 4,958,550 downwards.
CCCCAACCCCACACTCCCTCCCTGGTCTCCTCCCTGCCCCTTTCCAAGTCCCCTGATAGGGGAGGACCTCCTCCCCTTTCATCTGACCCTGTTTTATCAGGTATCTTCAGGGCTGGCTGCAAAGTCCTCCTCTGTGGCCTAACAGACTGCTCCTCCCCTGGGGGGAGGGGTGTCAAACAGCCTGCCCTTGAGATCCTGTTAGAAATAGTCCGTGTCTTTATAGAACTTCATACAACAATTCTCAACTTCATATACAGTACAAACAAACAAACAAAAAAGAAAAAAAAGAAAAACCAGAATTGCTAAAACAGTCTTATATTAATAACAGATCATCTGAAGTATCTATCTCCTTCACTGATCTCAAGCTGTACTAAAGACCCACAGTAAGAAAAACTGCATGGTACTTTCATAGAAACAGTCTGGAGGCCAGAAGGGCCTGGGCAGATATCATGCAGATTCTAATGGAACACAGATGTCAACCCAGTTACCATACCCAACATAGTGAAGTAAGGGAGAGACATAGGGGGAAAAAAGGGAGGAAGTGTGAGAATGTAAGGAGACAGGGGAGGGGTCCACACCCAGGATATGAAGTAAATAAACTGTAATAACTAATAATAACAAAAAAACACATTATCACAATGGAAATGAGAAAAAGAAAATGTTTATTTGCTTTTTTGTAAAGAACTAAAGCTTTTATTCAGAAAATATGGAAAATTTGTTGCATTCAGGATTACTTGTTAAATTGTTAGGCAAACTATTTCTTAGATATCATGTTATTTTTTTAAATATTAAGATTAATTTGTAGAGCATAATTATCAATTCTCAACCTCCCTCAGATTTCTATTTTCATCACAAATTATGTAAGACAAATTTGTAAAGGCAAATTTTTTAAATTTAATTTTTTATTTTTACTTATTACAATTTATTCATCTTGTATCTGAACTGTAACCTCCTTCCTCACACCCTCCTAACTCCACCTTCCCTCCCTCATCTCCTTTCATGCCCCTTCCCCCCAAGTCCACTGATAGGGGAGGTCCTCTTCCCCTTCCATCTGATCCTAGGCTATCAAGTCTCATCAGGACTAGCTGTATTGTCTTCCTCTGTGGCCTAGTAAGGCTGTTCTCCTACTCAGGGGAAAGTGATCAAAGAGCTAGCCACTGAGTTCATGTCAGAGTGAGTCTCTGTTCCCCTTTACTAGGGAACCTACTTGGAGAATGAGCTGCTATGTTCTACATCTGTCCAAGGGTTCTAGGTTATTTTCACAAATGGTCCTTGGTTGGAATATCAGTCTCAGAAAAGAATCCTGTGCCCAGATATTTTGGTTCTGTTTTTCTTCTGTGGAGCTCCTGTCCTCTCCAGGTCTTTCATCTGACTCTTCTTTCCTGTGCTCTGCCCAAAGTTGGGCTGTGAACCTCAGTAACTGCTTTGATACCCTGTTATGTAATGTCTTTCAGAGGCCCTCTGTTATAGGCTCCTGTGCTTACCCTGTTTTCTCCCCTTTCTTGTGTCTATCCAGTTTGCCTCTCTGAATCAGGATTGATCATCTTACTCAGGGTCCTCCTTCTTGCTTAGCTTCCTTAGGTGTACAGATTTTATTACATTTATCCTATATTATATGTCTAATATCCATTTATAAGTGAGTATATACTATGAGAATCTTTCTGCTACTGGGATACCTCACTCAGGATGATCTTTCCTAGTTCCTACTGTTTGACTTCAAATTTCACGATTTCCTTGTTTAAGTAATCCAAATAAAAATGGGGTATGGAGCTAAACAGAGAATTCTTAATAAGGAAAAATCAAATGTTAGAGAAACACTTGAATAAATGTTCAACGTCCTTAGTCATCATGGAAATTCAAAGAAAAATGACCATCAGATTCCATCTTATACCCATCAAAATGGTTAAGATTAAAAACTCAAGTGACATCACATGTTGGAAGGGATGTTAAGAAAGGAGAACCATCTTCCATTGTTGGAGAGAATGTAAACTTGTACAACCATTTGGCAAATCAATCTGGCACTTTTTCAGATAATTAGGAATAGTGCTACTTCAAGATCCAGCGATAGCACTCGTAGTCATATATCCAAAAGATGCTCATGTATACAACAATGATATTTGCTCAACCATGTTTGTAGCAGCTTTATTTGTAATAGCCAGAATCTAGGAAAAATCCAGATATCCCTCAATTGAGGAATGTATAGAGAAAATGTGGTGCGTTTACACAATGGAATACTGTGCAGCAATAAAAAAAACAAAGAAATCATGAAATTTTCAGGCAAATAGTCTCATGCTTTCTTTAAATACTTATTACAGTACCTTTGTCTATAAGAATCTTCAGAATCTTTGAAGCATTTAGCTTCGAGTCTTCATTCAAACAATACTTTGTATTCATCAATACTTTCAACTGAAGTGAGGAAAGTTCAAATGAGAGCAAGTTATAGAGGTATTTAAAGTTCTTCCTTTGTTTATTGTATTTTATGTATTTACTTTTATTTTATACATCTACTTTTACTTCTGTCATATAACATTATAATAATATATGTCTTGATTTGAGTTCTTCACCTAACTTTTAATTTGATGCCTCATACAAGAGACAACGTACTCTAGTACAACCTAAGAAGGGATGGGCTTTAATGAATCTAACTGAGTTAATCTCTAGTCCATGGTCATGTGCTACTACACATTGGATAAGATGAATTCCTCAGAGTGTCTTGATAATAGTTCTCCTGAGTTTTGGTATTTTGAATGAGAACTCACCTTGACAATGAACATTGAACAGTGGGTCCATAGCCAGCACTGTTGTTTGCCAGAGGTTATGGAATATATGAGGTGGGGCTAGGTTTGAATGTTTGAAGGCAAATAGACCTTTTTCCTATTTCTGCCACCATTCAGTTGCTTTTCCAACAGGTTCAACTTTATCCCCTGAAATGATAAGTAAAAAAAAAAAAAAAAAAAAAAAACATTTTAAATTAATTAATTAATTTGTCCATTTATTTATTTATTTATTTTTGCTGCTGTTTCATTTGCTGGTGATAATTTAAAATGCAGCAGCAGAGTATTTGACGACTCCATCAGTCACATGGCATTTTAGCAAAAACATATTTCCTCTTGTAGGAGAAGAGCATTTTCAGGTCAGTACATAGGAAGACTCAAAAGAGAAGTGGGGCTTTCTGTTTTATATATATATATATATATATATATATATATATATATATATATATATGTTTATACAACTCAAGATATAGTCTTAATAATAAGTCATGGGGATAATTCCTGAAATGTGAAGCCAGTACTTTTAAATTTTACCCAGAATAGCATTCACTTTATACTTCTGAAAAAAATATGGATTTTACATGGTTGAGGAGATTTATCGTATTTTACAAGCATTTATATGTCCAATAGATGGTAGACACAGGTTCATACCCTGTCCAGCAAATATGCACACTCAGAAGATTAGGGAACTTTCAAAACAGTTGAAATTTTTTCAGGTGATTATCACATCTTTGAGAATGAAATTTTTTTTACTTGCTAGGGCATGGAAGACACATAAGAATTCACAATGGATGTTGGCTAATTAAGCACTTGCCAGATATAAATACAAAATCATCTCTGTTAAAATAATCATTTATACTGATGCTGTATAACTTCATAATGAAGTAACTTCATTATGAAAAGTAAAATTTTCATCATCAGGTATTCCAAGGATAGTCTCTCTCCTTGGACTTAACTAAAGAGAAAAGACCCAAACATCCCTGGTATCTAATGATACCTTTATGAGATCAAAACCCTGCTAACATGCTGAAGAAAAGGGTGTGTCATTGAGGGCATTTATTACTTTTGCAATTTTGCAGTTTCTAACACCCATACTGGGTGATTTACAACCGCCTGTAACTTCAGTTCCAAAAGGATCCAATGTCGCTGGCTTCCCTCGGGTTCCTGCAGTCACACATGCACATACTCATACAGAGAAACACATACATACATGTAAGGAGAACTACTTTTCATTTCTTAGTTCCAAATCCTTTCACAGTCATCCCCAAACCAATATGGTTCAAATTGTGACAGTGATATACCATGAACTAGGTACCAGTTACTGACGTCTTATTACTGTGATAAGCATGATGAAGCAGTATGGAAGAAGAAAAATGTTTATTTGGTTTACAGGTCACAGTCTATCAACAGGAAAAGCTGAAGCAAGTGCTCAAGGTAGGAACTGGGGGGCAAGAACTGAAGCTGAGACCTTGGGGCAAAAACATTTATTAGCTAATATCAGAATATATAAAGAACTAAAAAAATTAAAAAGCAACAAATAAAGTACTCCAGTTTAAGAAATTGGGTACAGAGCTAAAGAGAATTCTCAAAAGAGGAATATAGAATGTCAGAGAAACACTTAAAGAAATGCTCAACTTCCTTTGTTATCAGGGAAATGCAAATCAAAACGACTCTGAGATTTCACCCATCAGAATGGCTAAGATCAAAAACTCAAGTGACTACAAATACTGGAGAGGATGTGGAGAAAGGGGATCCCTCCTCCATGTTGGTGGGAATGTAAATTTGTAAAACCACTTTGTAAATCAATCTGGTGCTTTCAGACAATTAGGAATATATTTACCTCAATATCCAGCTATACCACTTCTAGGCATATATCCAAAAGACGCTCAAGTACACAACAAGGACATTTGTTCAACCATGTTCATAGCAGCTTTATTCATAATGGCCAGAAACTGGAAACAACACAGATTTCCCTCAACAAAGGAATGGATGCAGAAATTGTGGAACATTTACACAATGAAATACTACTGAGCAATTCAAAACAAGAAAATCATGAAGTTTGCAGGCAAATGGTAGGAACTAGAAAATATTATCCTGAGTAAGGTATCCTACAAGCAGAAAGACACACACGGTATATACTCACTTATATGTGGATACTAGACCTTTAATATAGGATAAATATACTAAAATCTGTACACCTAAAGAAACAAAGCAAGAAGGAGGACCCTGGGAAAGATGATCAGTCCTCGCTCAGAAAGACAAACTGGATGGACACGAAAAGAGAGAGAAAACAGGGAACAGGACAGGAGCCTACCACAGAGGGCCTCTGAAAGACTCTACCCAGCAGTGTATCAAAGCAGATGCTGAGATTCATAGCCAAACTCTGGGCAGAGTACAGGGAATCTCATGAAAGAAGGGGGAGACAGTAAGACGTGGAGAGGAGAGGAGCTCCACAATGAGAGCAAGAGAACCAAAATATCTGGGCACAGGGGTTTTTCTGAGACTGATACTCCAACCAAGGGCCATTCATGGACATAACCTAGAATCATTGCTCAGATATAGCTCATGTCAGCTCAGTATCCAAGTGCGTACCCTAGCAAGGGGAACAGGAACTGTCTCTTACATGAACTCAGTGGCTGACTCTTTGATCCCTCCACCCCCACCAAGGTGGTAGCAGCCTTGCCCAGCAACAGAGAAGGACATTGCAGCCAGTCCTGATGAGACCTGATAAGCTAGGGTCAGATGGAAGGGGAAGATGACATCCCCTATCAGTGGACTTAGAGAGGGGCATGGGAAGATGTGAGGTAGGAAGGGTAGGATTGGGAGGGAATTATGGAAAGGTTTACAGCTGGGATACAAAATGAATAAACTGTAATTAATATAAAAAAGTCATTAAAATAATATTTATTGGCTGGTTTCTCATGGCTTGCTCAGCCTATAGTCTTAACCGTCCACATGACACATGTATAAAATTCCTCCACAGACATACTTATATGCCACTCTGATTCTATTATTAATTTGACCTCATGTGTAAACAGAAAACACTCCCAATTTTCTACCTCTGCAACAATGCATTAAATTGAAATGTTACTGGCAAATCTTATAGCATATGGGGCAGAGACAGTACTGTGATTGAGTGCTTGCATATGGATGAAAAATTTAATTAAACTACAGTAGTGTGTCATTAAAATATCTCTGATGTGCTAAATTACTGAAGCCTTTCCAGATGAAGGTGCAGGTAAGACATATTTTCTAATCCTTAGCTTTCTGATGTCATTTTCTAAGACTTATTCTGATTCTTTCTCTGCTACAGACTGTTTTTCTAGAGCTCATTCAACACTCTAGCTGCCTGTACAAGCATTGCTTAGAGTATTTTTTTTTTAAACTACATATTATCAATGCAGACTTCTTGCTTCAAAATCTCTAATGATTAGTTACATAGTAAGTTCTGGATTCCTTCCTAATTTTATCACCAATTTCTTGCCAATTTATCATGTCTAGGATCTGTGAAGTTCAAAATTCATAGGGGAGAAAGATTTGAACAAAACTAATTACATATGAAAATATTTAGACATTGAATCAGCTCAGAAAATCTACAGCCATATCTAGAGTATGGGAACAAAGAAATTCATGCAAGAAAATTTCAAGTGAATATGCCACCAGACAGACTCAATAGACAAGAGTGTTTGGGAAGGTATGAACCCAAAGAAAAGAAAATTCCAAATTACACTGAGTATGCCTATATAATATAGTGATTTAGGGCCTGAGTTTCATGGTTCTTACTTTCTAAGACTATTGATTGAAAGGTCAATAAGCTGAAAATAATTACAACATTTTGCAATGTGTTATTCCAATACTAATAACATTTTTATTCTATTAAGCAAAACCAGTAAAGATTTTGTTTTTGTCAAATTCACAAATGCAGTAATTGGTTTTACAATATGTGGGGGAAAATAGAACAAATACCAACTCCAGTATTAACTTTAGGAACTACTTCTCAAAGAGCCACACTAGAGAAATGAGAAGTTAAGACATGAATTGTGAAAAAAATATGACTATTTCCTAAGGTAAAAATGTAAAAATACACTAAATAAAGTAACACAAACAAACAAAAAGCAGTAATAACAACATGAAGTGGACAGCCTTCCACTGGTGTTAAAATAATATGTTCCCCGATAAATGATTCAAAAGCTAATATTTGTAATTCTTGTTGCCTTCACTTGTTTATGGTGTGTTTGTGTGTGTGGTGTGGTGTGGTGTGTGTGTGTGTGTGTGTGTGTTGTGTGGTGTTGTCTGTTGCAGTCGGACATCTGGTTTCAGAAGTCAGATAGTGAAGAAAATTAAATAAGTTAATTCTTTGTTATTTGTTTCTTATATATTACACCCCCTGAAGTTTTCCTCCCTCCACTCCTCAGAGGCCCCACTCCCTTCCCAGCAAATTCCCTCTCCTTCAGATTCACTATGTTTCCCTTAAGAAAGGGAAATGGAAAAGGGTCACAATAATAAAAATAGTCAGACACACCTACCGCTCCCACTGTTAGGAGTCCCAGGAGAACACCAAGCTTATATAACTGCATGTATGTGGAAAGACCTAGCTCAGAAGCAGGCAGCATCTGTGATTATCACTGGAGGCTCTGTGAGTACCTATAATCTCTGCTTATTTGATTATGTTAGCCACATTCATGTAGCATCTTGGACTCCTCCAGCTCCTTCAATTATTCCTTTCCCTTTTCTGCCAGGTTCTCCTGGCTCCTCTTAGTGTTTAGCTATGGGCCTCTGCATCTGCTCCTATTAGTTGTTGGGTAAAGCCTCTCTGATGACAATTGGGCTAGGCATTGGCTTCTAAGTATAGCAGAATAACATTAGTAATCATTTTATTAATGGTTTTTCCAGTCCTGTCTGGTTCTATCCTGTGTCTCCAGACTCCCTAGCCTCTAGTTCCTGGTCATCCAGAGTGTCTGGCTTTGACTTTCTCTTGAGAGTGAATACATGAGAGAAAATCAACTTCTACTGTTGTTTCATTTATGTTTGGTTTGCTTTATTTTTAACTCTAAGATTTCTTTTTCTTTTCTCATTAAGTACATGAGTTATCCTGTGTCTGTTTTCATTTTTTTATAATTCAAACTTCATTTCTTTTTTAAGTAGACACCCCTCAGGCTTCAGCAGTTTACACCATAAACCCTGTTACCCTTTACTGTGTTTCTTTTGAGAAAGGATAAAGTCCCTCATGAGTTTCACTCATAGATCCATTTCAGAGGAGCTTTTCATTTCTTTCTTAGATGAAAGTTTTGCTAAGGGAGGACACAGTCATCTTATCTCTTGCAGCTCTTTTGATAAGGATATGTCGTAACTCAAACTATTTAAAGCAGTTTCTGCTTTTAAGTTTTAACGAAAATGTCAGACAAGAGAAGGTAATTAAATACATCTTGCTACTCTAGTTTTTAATCACTCAGCCATGTTCTCATATCTGTACTTGCTTTAGGTGTCCTTCTGCATGGCTGAGAATTTCTGCAATTAAAGAGCTTTTCATTTTTAGAGTCCTTTATAAACAGCCATTCATTAAAGCTACACATGTAGTCAGTTAATGACTTGAGATCTCCCAGGGGCTTCCTGATTTATGATGATTAACAATCCTTCCTTCTATGCCAGCATAGAAGGTGACTTATTCCTGAGTATGCAGCGATGAGTTGTTCTCTTTTACTTTATGTCGTAGTGATAAAACACTCGGATCAAAAGTAACTTTTTTGAGGAATGAGTTAATCTGACTTACACTTCCAAGTACATCATTAAGGGAAGTCAGGGCAGGGATTATCACAGAAACTTGAAGCAGAAAATTGGAGGAATTCTGCTTACCAGCTTGATCACAGGAGTGTGCTTAGCTAGCTTTCTGCTACTACTACTACTATTTAGTATTCATTACTACTATTATTTAGTAGTAGGAGGCGGATAATTAGTAGAAGTCCTTTAACAATGTGAGATTATAATAAAATTATATGATGCATATTTATTTACTCCTGTGTCTGTCAGTGTATATATATCCATTGAATATGTGATACAGAGGAGTTATATTAAATAAATCATTTTGATGCTTCTTTCCTTTTGTTTCTTTTTGTGACTGTGCCATTCATGGTGCCATACATAAAACAAAAATATCCATGAATGTTGAATGTTAGTTAATACTTAAAATAATTACCCTTGAAAGACTGAGACAGGAAGGATCAGAGGTTCCAAGATAACCAGAGTTGTACACCAAACTGTATAAAATATAAGCATTGTTTGGAAAATGCAGATCTGTTTGTACTATGTCCAGGTGGGGAAGTCTCGATGGCATGCTTAAGCACACCTAAAATAATGATGTTGGAAAGATCATTGTTGGGTTTTATAAAATATAGTTGAGAAATATTCCCACTTATTTTATTTTAATAAAGGGCTTACTGGAGAGAACAATATTTACCCAAATGACAGAAGTAAAACTTGCACATGTTTCATTGATAAAATAGTCCTGAGTGCTCTAAATTCCCCACTCATGTTGATGAATAATTCACACTTCTTGTACTCTCTGATTAAGCAGGATAAACTTTTCATCAATCACTCAAACATGGATTAACATTCTTTTCTCTACCAGGTCCCTTATCTATAACTCTCAGACCAAGAGCCATAGATCTGAACAACTTCCTCCCCAAAACAGGCTGCTCTAAAAACAAAGTATCCTCTAGTCTGTTTAATCCTTCCCCTTTCAGTCAGCTCACATCCTCACTCTGACCCTTTTTAGCCTTGCTCCTTTACTTATTTGAAAAAACAAGCAACATCCTCAATATCCTACTGAAAACCCTTTGAGAAACTCTAGCACTAATGATTTTGATGTTTCCACAAGTGGAGTCATTACCACTCTTCAGTGACAACTGTCGCTTCCTTTAGGTAAGTTTTCTCTTACTCAGGAATTAAGTTTATATGTAATTGGTATGAGTGACCAGAAAAGGAAATTAATTTGGACAACTTCACATCCTTTAATGTTGTTATTGTTTACAGAATAAGACAGTTGTATAAGCAATACTTAAAAAATATACTCATCTAAAGGATACAATGGCCACAGGTAATGTCTGTATGGAAAGCGAGAGACATGACACCTTTCATATGAAAATAATGATTTGCTTGCCAGCCAGAAAGAAGAAAAAGAAAAAAAAAATAGGTAGAGTTAGAATGCATTTATCACAAAGTACTTATTGTTTTTATTTTCGACTGTGTGACACAGCAATTGACTCTCATGAGCATTCAGTGGTGTGGCTGAACACAATGTTGGCTTTTGAAAACCAACAGACCTGGATTCGAATTTAAATATGTTGAATAAACATATCATTAAAATCATATAAGTAAAGGAAATAAATGCCATTCTCTTTTCCCAATAAAACTAAAAATATTTACTAAGACATCCAATTTCATACCATTTTATGCTACAGTTAATATTTAACATTTTTCTTTATCTTTGAAAAAATTGCTTGACATGGACATTAAAAAAGAATGACCACAGATAATAATGAACCTAGAATTTGAACTCAGGCTCACTTGTCTTACAGCAGCCTTTGTAAGTTAATTATTCATTGTCAAATCAGCTTTAAGGTTTTGCCATCTCAGGATGTGTAAATCTCAGTAAAAAATATACAACTCCAAGGTTTAGGGGGAGGATTACCCTAAGCAGGAAAGTGATTAGCATAATGATTAGCCCCAAGTAATGCCCCAATAAATTTTAGCCCTTGATGTTTTGCAAGTGAGAATACTAAGATTCAGAGGAGAAACAAAAGTCTCTCAAGGTCTTCCAGGTAACAAGTAAAGCAATTAGGATTCAATGCCACATCTCTCTCACCCAAAACATGTTATTTTCCATCACAGCTTGTTCTCTCAAATGAATGAGATAAATTGAATCTTGTTTAATAAATGAAACAGGGCATTTGCTTTTATCATCTTACTGCTCTGGGGTAGGGTTTTCAATCTGATCTCTTGTGGGAAGGGCAGTGAGACCAACAGGACCTTATGTCTTAGTGATTGCTTCTCCATCTGGCATGATTGAGTAAGGGCCGGAGACTTAGGGGGAAATCAATTCCCTCTCAGCTGTCGCCTTTCTTTCCTTCTTACTTGTGTTTTACGACATCTGCTGCTGCTGTTTCTTCACACCCATGGCTCTCAATCATTTTATTTTCCAAGTTAAAATTAAACTCTTCTCTAAGGGTGTCCTCCTGGCTCATTGCTAAATAATGCAATACATGATGTCCTACCATGTTCTACTTCTGTCCCTGGTGAGTGGACAAAGACAGAGCATATGGGGACATTATGAGACAGAGATGGCAGAAACTGCAAAGTTGTCTCCACAGAAGTTCTGAGTTGTTCAAAGGCTTTGTTAAAAGGAGGTTTACTGTGTCATAACACAAATAAGATCCTTTACAATTTGGAATAGCTTGCTCTTCAGTCTCTTATAGGCGAATAAAGAATTCAGCAAATTGAACTGAAAAGGGCTCCACCTTGCTATCTCTGGCTACCCAGACCAGAGATGCTGATTTAAAAGGATTATATTAAGTACATTCAACATGTCTCAATTCAGTGGAGCTTTGAAAGAAGATCATAATTAAGTTAATTTTTCCATAATAGACTAAAAATTATACCTTGTAGGTAAAAGTTATTTGCAATTATTTCTCTTTTATCAGGCAGCAACAAAATAGGTAGCATTTGATTTTTGAGATATATATGCACTGAAGAACTATTTAACATATGAATAAATATATTGGCAGTTGAAACTAAGAACAAAAGGATGGAAGAAAAGCATTAAATGTACACAAAAGTACTTTAAGTCATAGATTTAAAAAAAATACAGAAAAAATTAGTGATTTACTCATTGTGCAAATTTTTTGTACAAGAATGCTTCCTCTACAGGATGTTAGATGTGTTAAAAGACCCAAAATGGAGATGGAGAGAAAACAATATATATATATATATATATATATATATATATATATATATATATATATATACACACAGCAATAGAAACTAACTAAAACACGTTAAGGGCACTGTGTGTTAGATGAGCGTACATAGTTAACCTAACCTCACCTTCTTATTCAAGTAGAAGACATGGAGTTATGCTTGTGTGCAGTGTGCAGTCCCAACACTGTGCTCATGGTATTGCATGTGAACTGGGGCCAGTGCTCTGATAACCACTACCACAAGTTCCATAGGCTTTTGGAACTCATCTGCAGGGAGAGTTTGCACTCTGAACTACAAAAGCCCTGGAATACTGTACAGAGTTTAATAAACCATTCTGGTTTGGAGTTTGGAAGGCAGGAATGCTGAAAGTAATATAACAGTAGAAACCTGATCAATGAATTTTTAGGGAGAAGTAAAGATATTTTCTGGAACTGGGTAGAAAGCATTTTTACTGATACATGAAAAAAATAATTGACCTCATTCTGCTGGTTTCCTGAGTGAGAATTTGAGTGAGACTAAATAAAGAAATTATAAACTAGTTTGTGTGTTAGAGAAAAATTTCAGACAAGGTATCTTTAGTCTATGGCAATGCGTACTGCCTACTAAGGTCTAGATAGAGCAAGTTTAACCAGGTAGATTTGAAATCACCTATTATTGTTGAAGAGATTGGTGGTATTACAGAGAAATCCGGAAATTTGCCCTCATAATCAGGAAATGCATAGATAAGACTCTTCCTAGAATGTTTAGTTTAGTGAAGATGCAAATTTACTACAAAGGAGAGAGCTGAAACTGAGAACGGTATTCCTCTGAAGAGCTGGTTAAGAAAGTGTTGGACAAGACTAAATTCAGAGAATCTGATGCAACCGCGGTTCAAGGCAGCTACACTATGTCCAAATCAGACAACAGAATATGGCTACACTGTTCACAATCCACTGATTTTGTAAACATTAAAGTTTCCAGATTGAGGAGGTCATGGAATCTTGTCCTACAATTCCAGGAAGCTCTCGAAACCATACAATGACTGTTAGACTTGAGGAGCCTGTAAGTTGGCCCTGGGAAAATACTGTGCAAAGCAGTTAAGGTGAAGCCTAAATTGAAATAAAGATTTTGAAATGTTAGAGATTCCAGGACCTCTAAATATCAGGTAGGAAAACTATTTAGGGAGGGGAGCTAGAGCAAAAGAGAAGCTATTTGTGCTGCAGCTTTAGTATAGGTGGAAGAAAATGTTGACTTAAGCCCTTTGGAGCAGGAATGGTTACATTTCGAGTCCTGTATGCTTGACATAGAGCTGAAGGATTTGCTTCTTGTTCCTGCCCAGTTTAAATTGTTTTCGTCAAGTAATTTCATGTTACTTCGGCTTTCTTCCATTTTGCAACAACAGTATTTTGTCACAGTTGATAAATTTCTATTAAACTACTTAATTTGTAATAAAACACTAGACTATGCCATTATTGTAATCTGTTTATATTCTACAACATATATAAATTATTTTCCATTAGAGAAAATAAATACCGTTTAAGTTTATAGATCAAAAGAGGAAAAATAGGAACATTATTTACTGGTAGATCTTGATACACTACTGTGCGGAGGATCAGTACCATTTCCATCTCTGAACTACACTTACCAGTCAGACGAAATGATTCTCAGCTATAAAGAATGCCATATAATAGTCTAAACCTTAATCTTTTTATCTTATTTGTTTGCTCTCAACTGCCCACCAAATCACAAAATAGCTTAGTCCTGAGGAAAAATAAGAGAGTAGATGTCCAGATTAAAAATTACTGGCATTATATAGTAAAAAGAGGCAACACGACATATCATAATTCTACTATAACTTGGCAAAATTAGATTAGACAAAGCATTTTTGTAGAGACTTACACCATAAGTATAGATTAAATAGCTCTCATAATGCCCTATGTTAGCTAATTTGAGCAATATAATCTTATGCAAGTAAATATACATTGTTAGGACCAATTAAAACAATGATGAGGTGCACAGCAGATCTTATATGAAAGAGGTTTGTTAGATGGAGATGAAGAAAAAGAGAAGGACAAAGGGAGACATGATAGGGGAAAAGGGGGAGGGCAAGAGCCAAGGGACTAGAGAAGCAGAGAGAGCAAGAGGAAAGAGAGGGACAAAGTAGTAGGTTGATCCTTTTAAGGAGCAACATACCCACCCTTAGCAGGTGTGGCCACCTGGCTGGGGACACATGATGACATCATAGGTTGCTAGGCAAAGGAGAAGCAGGTGCCCAAATACTAGCATTCCTCATTTTTTCTATAATTAAATTAAAAATAAGGAGCTTGGGCTGCTGCTCATGTAAGACAAGTGAAAGTATGTCAATGTAGGTTCTTTGGAAGCAGCTCTTGGTTGCCATGCAAGGTAAAGAGAGAGAGAAGAATTCATAGCAACAAAATGGCCAGATTACATGGTCAAGAGGTGGAGAGGAAGCCCCTGCCTTGGAAAGTTCAGGGTAGAGGGTTGCCAGCCATGCAAGGCAGCAGGTAGGGACTGAGGAATTCTGGGAGAACCTGGAGCTGCTTGTCCTGGGCCTGAAGCACACCATCCCAGCCTTTTGTTAATAGTAAGTGAATAGTGGGAGTATATTTTCTTCTGGCTACTTCCTACTGACACTGGGGGCACTGTAGGGAGGTCAAAAGGCTGAAATGCTGGCCAAGTCCAGGAAGAACAGGCTGTTTTGATGCTGTCCAGGGTCTGTAAGAACATCTATGGCTGGGAGGGAAAGTGCAGGTCCAGCTTGATGGAAGTCTGTGAGGTCAGACTGGAACACATGTGGGTAGCTGCTTTGGCACTGTTGTGGATGTTGGAAATGTTAGGCCCAAAGTGGGGACCCCCTAGGGTACCCTAACTTCCCGAGAGGGATGAAGAGAACTCAGGAGAGTAATCATCGATGCAATAGCATGAGGTTTAATTCAGCCATCTTACGATGGGGCTGCTCCCCCCCACAAAACCAGAGAGGAACAGCCAAGAGACACAGAAGTCTGAGGTTTTTAAAGAAGGAGCGCAGGAATCACAGAAGTTGTGAGCTTGGTGACACTGGATTGGGTAGTTGACTTTTTAAATGATTGGTTCATTTGAGGTGCCAAGTCCATCTGGTCCTGCCCCTATCTAGGTTGGGGAACTGTGATGTCTGGACTGGTTATTAAGCAACATTATCTCCTACTGCAGATCTGGACTCTCCTCCACAGCGGGGAGGAAGCCTTTAGCATTCCTTTGCAATGGTTCTTGTCTCATTTTATCTGCTCCTCCTCCTGCCTTCTGTAAAAGTGCTGGGAGAATTTAGTTTAACATGGGGTATAGAATTTATAAAGAAACCTGTAAATGGTAGCCTGTTCCTTTCAGAAACACCTGGGTCTGGCAGGATACTGAAATATATATATATAATATATATATGTTTATCATATATATATATGTTTATCATATATATATATTTATCATATATATACATGATAAAGATAAAGTTAAGTAGGTTATGGAGAAATTTCTTTAGGTCTACATTTAAAACTTTTGGGACAGAGGTGGAAGGTTTGGATCAAAGAGACTTGAAAATGGGTCCCTCCATTTACCTGAGGGAACCTCCATTTACCCAATCACTGGCAGTAATTAAAAAGGCTTTGCTATGGATCTGTCATCTAAGGAAATTGAGGATAAGTTTGGTTACAGAAGTGTGAAAACTTAGAGACCCTTACAACAGGCACTAGGTTTAGAAACCTGAAACTCTCCAGAAGATATCCCAAAGGAGAATCTGGAGGAACATATCTTGCAGGCAGGGCAGGTTGTAGGTGAAGGGTTTTGTGGCTGGGTTGATGTCCAGATTTCTCATTCCATAGCCTGGAGAGTAACTTCACACATGAAAGAGACTAGAGTGTAGAGGTAAAGGCTCCATACAGGCACTACCTCAGACTTCTTATGTCAATTATCTATGTGGATGTTGTCCTAAGCAATGGGACCTCACTGTCAGCTTTGAAAGAGTGACCTACTATACAAGCATTAGCCTGGGTTGTGTAAGGATCTCCACATTACCTCCTCAGCCAACCAGTCAACACAGTCCCATCACTTGACGCCTTGCCTGGCAACAAAAGTTTGAAGTCCCCCTACATCTCCCTTTTTTTTTTTTTTTTTTTTTTTGCTTCCACTGCTGTTGGAATAGAGGACAACGGGGATTAATGCATCAACTAAGAGGAGCTCACACTGACTCACAGAGACAATAATAGCAAACATGGGACTTGCATGCGTGTTCACCATGTTCCCTGCATATATGTTGTGGCTACCAGTTCTGTATTTTTGTGAGACTTCTAACAGAGGGAGTGAGTGTAACTCTTTTACCTACTTTAGAGAATCCTTTTCTCCTATTCAGTTGTTCTGTTCAGCCTCAGTATCAGGCCCTTCACCTGGTTTCACTGTATCTTGTTTTATTCTGTTTGGCTGTGGTCTCATGGGAGCTTGCTCTTTTCTAAAGAGGAAACAGAGAAGGAGTTGATCTGGGGGAGAAGAAGCTGATGAGGAGATGGGAGGCGCAGAGGTTGGGAAAACTGTGGTAGAGATGTCTTATGTGAGGGAAGAATCTGTCTTCTATAAAAATGATGTGCAGAAGGAAAGCCTAGAGAAAGCCTCACATGAAAGAGAAAATAGTAATGATTGAGAGGTGTTCCTGTTCAACTTTTGAGATTATAATATAATTACAACATTTTATCCTTCACCTTCCTCCTTCTAAGCTCTCCTATGTGCCCCTTTTCATTCTTTCAGATTTATGGCCTCTTTCATTCCCTTATTAGGGTTGTATAGCCTTGGAGCCTTTTCTCATCTAGTTTGGCATGTTCATTAGTGATATCCTTGTTCACTTACATTTGAGCAGTCATGCTGGTGTGAATTTACAGGTATAATGTCTGGCATTGCCAGGAGATGCAATCTCATAGTAAATTCCATAATCCTCTGTTTTTTCCTTTTTATTTCTGCCTACTCTTCCATAATGTTTTCTGAACTGTATGTGCAGGAATATTTTGTAGACATATTAATTGTGAATAGGTTCTACAATATTATATTCTGATTGATTTTCTTGGTTTTCTATAGTTGTCTCTGTGTGTTGCAAAGAAGAATTTTCTTTTTTTTTTCATCTTTTGATGTTTTTTTTTTTAATTTTATTTTTCTTATTAGTTACATTTTGTTAACTCTGAATCCCAGCTGTATCCTGCTCCCTCATTCCCTCCCCAACCCACACTCCCTCCCTGGTCTCCTCCCTGTCCCTTTCCAAGTCCACTGATAGGGGAGGACCTCCTCCCCTTTCATTTGACCCTGTTTTATCAGGTATCTTCAGGGCTGGCTGCAAAGTCCTCCTCTGTGGCCTAACAGGACTGCTCCTCCCCTGGGATGGTGGGAAGGTCAAAGAGCCTGCCCTTGAGATCCTGTTAGAAATAGTCCTTGTTCCCCTTACTTTGGAAAACTACTTGGTTACTGAGCTACCACAGGCCACATCCGAGCAGAAGTTCTATGTTATATCCATAGATGGTCCTTGGTTGAGTATCAGTCTCAGAAAAAACCCTGTGCCTGGATATATTTGGTCCTTGTAAAGCTCCTATCCTTTCCATATCATACTAACTCCCCTTCTTTCATATGATTCCCTGCACTTTGCAGAGGGTTTGGTTATGACTCTTAGCGTCTGCTTTGAAACACTGCTGGGTAGAGTCGTTCAGATGCCTTCTGCGGTAGACTCCTGTCATACGTTCAATGCACATCCCATTTGTCTTTCTAAATGAGGACTGATCATCTCTGCCTGTGTCCCGCTTTCTTGATTATACCTCAAGACCCAGCTATACCACTCCTAGGTATATACCCAAAATTTGCTCAAGTACACAACAAAGACATTTGTTCAACCATGTTTGTAGCAGCTTTATTTGTAATAGCCAGAATCTGGAAACAACCCAGATGTCCATCAAGGAGGAGTGGATACAGAAATTGTGATATTTTAACACAATGAAATACTACTCAGCAATCAAAAAGGAGGAAATCATGAAATTTGCAGGCAAATGGTGGGATCTAGAAAAGATAATTCTGAGTGAAGTATCCCAGAAGGAGAAAGACAAACATGGTATATACTCGCTTATATAGACCTACAAGATATGATAAACATAATGAAATCTACACACCTAAAGAAGAATTTTCTTGATGAGGGGTGAAGATTATACTGATTGGTGGTTATGAACAAATATCTATAGATTGTTGTTAGGGATTATGTTAGTTTAGTAAATTAGAAGTTGTAGGTTCCGTTCTAAAAACCTTACTTTACTATCCCTTAGCAGTTAGCTAGGTTCCTAGTACTAGGCAGGATTTCCCTCTTGTTGAGTGGAATTCTCTTTTTTTTAAGCATTTTTTCTTAAAAAAAAATATATATATATATAACACAATAAGTGTAAATTATGTTATGTCATAATATTAACTTATGTCATATAATATTTAAATATATGAATATATGATAGGGAAGCAGTTTTTTATTTAAAATCATTTTAACCAATGTATAGACTAAAATACAGTAAATAGAACTTCTTTCTATTTTGTGGCTTTCAGGAAGCTGAATTATTTTAAGTTATTATATAATGATCATATGCATTTTATGGGCACTATGTGACATTTGCTATTATTATAAAATGAGTAATGATAAGTCTATATAGTTACTATAAACATCAACTCAAATGCATATATTTGACTGAAGACTTCAATTATGTTCTTCTAGCTATATTGAAAATAAATAGTGAGATATTGTGAGGTATTAAAACTGTATTGTACTTAAAACTGTACAAATGATTCTCATGAACTTCATTTTTAGACAAAATCTGCAAGCTATTTTTTTACCCATACATGTTTATCTTTTCCTGCCATTGGCGATTATAGAACATTTCAGGTCTATAAAACCAACTTTTTTGTCTTCATTTATATTAGTGAAAACACAGAGTAACTGTCTCCCTATGCCAAATTAACTTAACAAAATATTCTCAAGAACCTACAAAATGTTTTCAAAAACCTGAAAGTAATGTTAGTCTGTGTATCAGCCATACCTTCCCCTCTTTCTTTTTATGTGAAGTTTTTATTAACAAGGTAATAAATTCTCTAAAGATCTAACAACATTGGTCACTATTACAGTGATGTGGTCCTTGCAATGTAAAGTCTTTTAGTATTTTAATTTTTTCTTGTTTAGTTATTACAATTCATTCACTTTGTATCCCAGACGTAGTCCCTTCCCTCATCTCCTCTCAGTCTCACCCTCCCTCTCTCTTCTCCTCCCATGCCCCTCCCCTAGTCCACTGCTAGGTAACGTTTTTAATCAGGATCTCAGATGTCACACAAAATAAAACTTGTGATACATGCATGGAAAACTCAAAGTTTCATTTTGATATTCAGTCCTGGGAGGAAACTATCCATGACATTGTTATGCATGTACATGTAGAATTCTAAGCCACATCCCAAAAAGTTTCTGCTTAATTTAGGATTATTCACAATAACCACATATGGTGTTAGTCTAGGTGGCTATCAAAGGGATAAAGACAATGTTGTGTATATGAACAATAGAATCTTGTTCAAACACGTTGAAAAGTAAAATTATGTTGTTTTTAAATGGATGCATCTTGCAGTATTTGTATTAAATGAAATAAACCAGACTTGTAAAGTCAGTTTCACTGGTTCTCTCTCATTGAGGGGTCTTAGATATTCTATGGTTATATAAAACTGTTTATTTACACACACACATGTGAAAGCAAGATGAGACTGGGGAAAAAGGAGAATAGTGGGAATCAAGAAGGGGAGAAATAAAAAGGTAAGAGAAAATTATAATTGTCAACAAACAATATAAATTTGAATTAACTTATGAGACTCATCACTGTATAAGTAAGCATGTTATTAAAATGCTAAAGAAAGAAAAAGAAAAAAAGAGTGCAATAAATGAAGGAAAAATATTCATCATTTCATCCATAATAAAATGGTAATAACTTAAGAAAAATGTGAAACAGACAATTACGGAATAAGAATAGATCTAATTGAAAAGATGAGGGGAGTGAACATATTCAGAGCAATAGAAAGCACAGTAGATAGATAGATAGAAAAATTCAGTAATTTATATATATATATATATATAATATACAGTATACAAATAAAATCCAGCTCATATTCTGTATCAATTTTTCTAAAAACAGATGTACAAATATCTCACAAAAGTGTAAAATTTCTCAAATTATGTGGTGTTTATGGAGGCTGAAAATGTAAGTCAGTGCTAGCTTGCTTGTCTAGCACATACCAGGCTCTGGGCCTGATTGTTGCCAGTATCACAGGCATTATACAGGCATGCTGGTGTATGCCTGCAACACTAGGATGCAGGAAGTAGGAGAATCATGGACTGTGGCAACCTGGGGATTAGCACTTTAAGACCAACCTCATTATCAAAGTGAAATACAACATATCCAAGTAAAACAGAAAAAAAAATGAGGAAATGTAGTTCAAAATCACATTTGGGTATCACTTTCCATTCAGGGTATAACTGATATTCAAATATATCATTTTATTTTGTTTAAGTTGTTAATAAAAAAAACTATCATTTTGATAATTATAAAAAGAATGAACAGTGTTTGTGTCTTTACTTGAGTGATTATCTGCTTATCACCCAAATCCTTCCTTGCAGCTTTGAACTCCTAGATTATCTATCTTTTGCTCTTTCTCCATCCTGAATTGCTTAACATCACATCTTATATTAGAAAAGATAAGAGAAATAGAGTGGATGAAAGTTTGACCTAAAGAAAAAGTTGCACAGAAGAGAGAGAGATCTGTGTACAAGTCCTCTATAGTTATTCTATTTGTGAATGGTGAAACTTGATAGGATTGCATGTGGTAATACAGAAAAAGAATTTTTTTTAGCTACGTTCCCAGCAGTTTAGCCAGAAGAATAAAGTCTTTAGTCAATGATCATGGAAGTGGATTGCTCAACAGGCAAAGGCTTCAGGTAAAATGGAAAGCTGAGAAATGGTTCCTGTCCTAAAAAAATCTTAAAAACAGAACATATGGTGTAAGCTTCATTGTAAATCCTGGAAGTATTGAAATACAGAAGAGCTAAATTTTCAGTGAACGTCTGAAGGCTCAAGATAGCCAATGCTTCCAAAACTGTGCAGGCAGGAAGTTTCCCCACTACTCAGCATCTCTGTCCTACACTGGTGATAAGTGTGTTAGATCGGGTGCATGTTTACCCAATAGTTCAGTCTGATTCTTTTTTCAATCACCAAGCTGCGTGTCATTCTTATCCCGAGACTCTCTCAGACACATCCCTAATAAGTTTGTGATCCTCGATAACATTGCAAGCACAGTTTTTTTGTTTGAATAACTGTCAGATGCTATATCTTTATATAAAAGTCAAAAGATTAATTAATGTGACAGAAACCCAGTCAGGACTACCTGTATTATTAGATATTTTTTCACTTGCATGGTCTCCTAAACTTAGTTTTTGTATTTTAGAAGCAGAAAGTTTTTTAAAGATGCCATTATTTTTATATAGTTTTAAACTTAATACAGAGTAATATTAAAGCAGATACAATGTGAAATTGTGATATCACCTCCATTTTTTATGAAAAACAAATTAAATTATAGATGTAGCTTGTTAAGTGGTCAAGATGAGAAGAAACAATAGAAAATCAAATATAATTAACTTCATTTACAATTCACTGAAAAATATGTCTGTGTTGACCATTTTGATTATTGATTTCAATTACAACTTTGAGAAAATAATATTGATTTGTTTGCCTCACCCAATAACTTTGTTACATATGTCTGATAGTTAAAAATATTTTTATATGATAAATGGATATGTATACACATATATAAACACAGACACATACTATCTTTCTACCTATCTATTTTACATAATAATACTCACAATACAGTTTCAAAAAGTTAAGACAAAATGTTTTAGTCAGTCAAATTAATACTGTGGTTAATTATATATGTTTTAATTCCTTAATCCATATGGGAGATGTCAAGACAATTTTTTTTTGAAATTTCTGTGAAACAATCAATAATCAGTTAAAAACATTGTTAAGATCTGCAACTGCCTTACAATTTTTTAAAATGCACATAGTTATGAGGCACAGTATGGGTATTGGGAACCAAACTTGAATCCTCTACAAGAGAAGCATATGCTTTTTTTAATGTTTTTAAATTTCTTATTTTTATTAATTATACTTTATTCAATTTGTATTCCACCTGTAGCTCCCCCCCCTCCTCTGCCAATCCTATTCTCCCTCCCTCTTCTTCACCCATGTCCCTATCCAAGTCCACTGATAGGGGAGGACTTCCTCTCCTTCTTTCTGAACTCTGTACCCTCTCTTTACCCTTCAAATACAATTCTCACCTAACCTGTTCTCAGTAGTTCTCTTTTTTTTTCTAAATCCCCTTTTGTATATTTATATTTTGATTAAGTACATTATAACAGATTAAGATGACAACACAGATGAAAATGGACAAAGAGTCTTAGAAAATTTTGTGAATGAATATTTATAAAGTACTCCACGGGGAAAAAGTTGTGAAGACATTTAGTATCTAAAGTTGTTCCCCCACACATGTGTAAGGAAGACAAATGTGGAAGAAACAGGAGACTATTAGAAAATGTCTGAATCCACAACAAGCCTTAGGAGATGACTTTTTTCAAAAACAGTGATTCTTCAATGAGGCCTTAAGATTATTGAAGATGAGTTGAAAGACTTGTGTCTCTGCTTCCCTTTAGTGTTCATTTCCTCTACTTTGGGTGAGACTCGGATTTATTTTATACTTGAAAGTTAATCACTCAAGAAGTATCTATCTACCTAAGCTATTTCATCCTCTATAATAAACAGGGAATACCTTTGTTTTTGACATAAAACTAAAGGGACTCTGGGGCTGGAAACAAAGGTTCATCAGGAAAAAAAAAAAAAAAAAAAAAAAAACAAAAAAAAAACACAAAACTCTTACACATGATTTTCTCAAAGCTTACCCATGTTCATTTTTCAGCATTATGTCACACAGCTCACAGCTAACTCTAACTTAAGCTTAAAAAATTCAAGTGCCCTTGTCTGACCTCCATGTGTATGCCCCCTCCAACAAACTTAAAATTATAAAAAGAAACTTTTACAAAAAGATTGAAGTAGAAATTTATGAATGTTTCTTTCAAATTTAATTTTTCAGACTAGATTGTTTGAAGTGGATAACCCCACACTAAATATAGACAACACTCCTCATGATACTTAAGTCCCGAACTGTATAAAAGGCATTCCTCTTTCTCAGATTTTGACTCTGAACACACCGTAAGGATCCACCTACCCCCATGCCATCCCCTTTATGAGGAATACACCTTCGAACTGACTATAGTCCCAATGAACCTTTCGCTGTTTTATTTGCATTTGTTATGAGTTTGGTCACAGTGATGAAATGTACCAAATATACTCACAATTCTGATTCCTGGATTTTGCCAGCATAATGACTCAACACAGATCTAATTTTTCTGAGTGCATACACAGCCCAGATTCATGCAGAATAATCTGGTTACCAATGAAGAAATTCCCAGGTGGTTATAACATTCCTTATGTGCTTTCTGCATTTCAGTACTAATCTTTTTCAGTTTCTCCCATGAAATATATTTACTTCATTCCCTTTATGAATATCTAATATTTTTATCTATATTTGTTCTTTATTTATTTCACATCTTTATCCCATTTTACAATTTCTTTCATTTTTCTCTCTATATATTGTATTGGAATGTAAATTTCATTTCATTTCTTTGCAGTCATTATGGTAACTTTTATATATGGTTTTATATATAGATGGATAAGAAGCCCTCTTTGAATTTAAAAACGTTTCTGCCAACAAAGAAGCAGGTAAGTGAGCTGGTTAGTTTTTTCCATATTGACACAGACCTAGCGTTACCTGGAAGGGATGGGTCTCAGTTGGGAAATTCTTTTATCAGATTGCTTATAGGCATTTTTGTAGTTTTTTTTTTTTTTTAATTAATGAATGATACGTAAGGCCTTCTCAGTGCAGGCAGTGCAACCACTTCATAGACAATCCTGGGTTCTTTTAGAGAGCAACTGAACAAGATAGTAAGCCCTGTTCCTCTATGGCTTCACTCTATTCCTGCCTTCATGGACTCTTTTTGAAAGATTTTTTTTTTGTAAGCTGAATTATTAAATAAGCCTTGTCTTTTGTATGATGATAGTCATGGCATTTATCACAAATGAAAGCTAACTGAAAAAGCAAGTTAACAACATACCTTCTGTATACCATAGCAAATTCTAGCATTAGTAAAGATATGAGGGAGAAAAACCAAAGGAGCTTTCTAAACCTTTAAATATCCAGGAAAGCTTTGGGAAATCTGTACCTGAGCTTAAATGACCTATATTGCAGAAGCTGAAATACACAGAATGCATTCTTCTCTAAAACATTATGGTGGGGAAAGACACACACCCACTCATATATACAAACACAGATATACACACACAGAGACAGACAGACAGACACACACACACTTGAGGTTACTCTCCCCTTCATAGAAAGTTGACAATTTTTGCAGACAATAATGGCTGTGTTTGAGAATAATATTGGAAACCAAAGAAGAGAGGTCAGAAGTTAAAACCCTCATAAAATACACATGAAATAACAACAACAAAAATATTGGCTTCAAATAATTTGCATTAAATGTTTGGAATTTTTGCCTCAGTGCTTTCAAAGAGATTGAAGATTACTACATTTAATATCAAAAGTTATCACTGTTGACTTCCATGCAAGAGACTACCATGATAAAACCCAGCCCGGTTCTTTCTTACTCCTGGAACATGTTTGACTACGGTTGACATTGCTGGCATGGCATGCAGCTCTGCCAAGCTCAACATATTTTAACATTGTATTTTATTGATTATCTGAAAATTTCACATAACACACTCTGATCCCCCCCCCCAAAAAAAAAATAAATTCAATTTTTGTTGTCTATAGAGTCACTGCAGCATGGTCAAACTTTCAGTGGTTAGACATTTAAAGAAAAAGTAAACCTTTCCCCACACTCTTATTCCTGTCAGTAGCCGTTTCTTACAAAGAGCTGCACTTCAACATCCTTATCATCATTTTTAAGAGTTCTCTTTGATGGCTTCCTCTCTCGGTTGTTACTTCTTTGGGGATGAAGTGGGGGGGGGGGTTGTCCCAGAAGATTTTTCTTTTTATTGACTGTGATTTGCAGCTATGGACACCATGGCAGAGGAACCTTCCTTGTTCTATATAGAGAACAGGAGCATGGGTCATGGATTTTCATGGTATGTGGTGACAACATGAACCACTGAATTAAGCATAGTCCCCAGAGGCAGCCCAGCCACTGACATCAATACAGATCCAGGGGACTACACGCATCATGGACTCATGGATTTCAGTAGTATCACAGGCCATGAACATCAACACAGCCCCTCACTGCAGTAGGACAACAGATCCAGCCATGGCATTCAATGGAAGCACAGACCACACACATCCACATGGTCCTCTAAATGGTCTCCAGTGGTGGCATAGAAATGGCCCTCTGCTGTAGAATAGCCCACAGATACTGTCTTAGCTCTCGGCAGCATCATAGGCCAAGGACATCAACAGTGCTTCTGAAAAAGTTTGGGCCACAGATACTAACATGGTCCTTATCATCAGCACTGACCCTGGATATCAGCATGGCTTTATGTGGCAACACAGACCACCAATGGCTTTCAGTGGTAACACGGGCCACCATAAACATGAATCAAATCCCTCAGTTGAAGTTGGACCACAGACCTACACATGACCAAAGCAGCAGCAGGGAGATGGGCATCAACATGGCTTCAGGAGGCAGAGACCGAAGACATCTGCATGGAATTCAGTGGCACTTTGGCCTCCAAGGATATCAAAATAGCATCCAAGCTAGAGCAGGATCATTGACTCAGACATGGTACACAGCAGCAGCATGAGGCCATGAACAACAATGTGACCTCAGGTGACAGATCAGGTCAAGTACATTAACATGCAGTTGATCTAGCAGTTGGTCAAGTCATAGACATAGATAAGGTTCAGTCTTTACCAACAGTGTATGCTTCACTTTGTTCCTCCATTCTTCCCACCTCTCCATCACATATTCATTCATTTCAGTGGCACTGGAAACTGCAGTACATTAGGCTGTATAGATTTTCTTCCACTCCACCATTAAAGCTAAACTCAGAACCAAAAATAAAAGCTTGATAATTTTATGAATTGCCTTAGGTTTGCTCTAACATTGCTATATGACAGACAACCTTGCATTCCTAAGCCTGTTTGTTTCCTTTCTCAATCTAGAAAAACAGTTTTCTCTATTAAGTGCAACATCAAATATATCTTCTTGAAAATAGTATTTTTTTTCCACAGTGCTTATTGGTTTGTTAACAGACTTAAAGAAAATGTACATTTCTGAGGCTCCATACATCTTACAAACAACATGTTTTGCCATTTAAATGGAGATAAATCAGAACTTACCTGAATTGGCTTTGGTTGTACTGTAAACATGTATTGGGATTCACCTGACACTTTGGTATCTCTTTTGTTTTCCTTTTATATCATTAAGATTCAGATCCTCCGCTACATAACTAGATTGCTGTTTCCATTTCACTAACACTAAAATAGAAATAATTATTTTTCACTTTTAAAAAATTTATTTATAGTTTTATAAATTACAGTTTATTCACTTTGTATCCCCCCTGTAAGCCCCTCTCTCATCACCTCCCATTCCCAGTCTCCCTCATCTCCTCCTAAGCCCTTCCCCAAGTCTACGGATAGGGGAGGTCTTCTTCCCCTTCTCTGTAATCCTAGCCTAGCAAGTCTCATCAGGACTTGGCTTCATTGTTTTCCTCTGTGGCCTGGTGTGGCTGTTCCTCTATCAGGGGGAGGTGATCAAAGATCCAGCCACTGAGTTCAGGTCAGAGACAGTTCCTGTTTCCATTACTAGGGAACCCACTTGAAGACTGAGCTGCCATGGGTTCATCTGTTCAGGGGTTCTAGAGGTTCTAGGTTATCTCCATGCATGGTCCTTGGTTGGAGTAGCAGTCTCAAAAAGAACCCCTGTGGCCAGAATTTTTTTTTCTGTTTCTCTCCTGGTGGAGCTGCTGTCCTTTCCAGGTCTTCCTATTTCCCCCATCTTTCATAAGATTCCCTGCACTCTGCCCAAAGTTTGGCTAAGAGACTCGGCATCTCCTTCGATACCTTGCTTGGTAAAGTCTTTCAGTGGAACTCTGTGGTAGGGTCCTGTCCTGTTGCCTGTTTTCCCCTCTTCAGATGTCTATCTCCTTTGGCTTTCTGCATAAGGAATGCCCATCTTACCCAGGGTCCTCCTTCTTGCTTAGCTTCTTTAGGTGTACAGATTTTAATATGTTTATCCTATATTATATGTCTAATGTCCACCTAAAAGTGAATATATACCATGTGTGTCTTTCTGACTCTGTAATACCTCACTCAGGATGATCTTTTCTATTAACCACCATTTGCCTGCAAATTTTACGATTTGCTTGTTTTCAGTTGTTGAGTAGTATTCCATTGTGTAAATGTACCACAATTTCCGTATTCATTCCTCAGTTGAGGGACATCTGGGTTGTTTACAGATATATAGAAATCCATCAATGTAATCTGCCATATAAACAAACTGAAGGAGAAAATCCACATGATCATCTCCTTAAATGCCAAAAAAGCATTTGACAAAACCCAACACCTATTTATGTTTAAAGTCTTGGAGAAATCAGAAATACAAGGCACATACCTAAATATAGTAAAGACAATATACATCAAGCCTATAGTCAACATCAAACTAAATGGAGAGAAACTCATATCAATCCCACTGAACTGAGAGACAATGCAAGGCTGTTCCCTCTTTCTGTATCTCTTCAACATAGTACTTGAAGTCCTAGCTAGAACAATAAGACAAGTAAAAGATATCAATGGGATATAAATCAGAAAAGTAGAAGTTAAAGTATCACTATTTGCAGATGATATAATATTATACAAGAGCAACCCAAAAAATTCAAGAAGAAATTATTTTTAAAAATATCCAAAATATTAACGTCATACTAGACTTTCTTAATTTAAGGTCTAATTTTTATCCTTACTGTTTAATTTGCCACATCTTACATTTTAATTTACCTGGATATGAAATCCAGTGTTCTAATATCTTTTGTTATGATAAAATACACTAGCGATAAGAAACTTCAGGAGAAGGAATTTATTTAGCTAGTACTTCTAGGTCACAATTTACCATCTCTGAGAATTAAAGGCAGGAATCAAAGTAGCTAGTTACATGACTGTAAACATATCTTAGCTTGAACCCATATAAGATGCTGTGATGTTTATTCTTATACTGTTCAGGATGCTGTGCTTTAGGAATGTTGCAAAGCATAATGGACTGAATCAATTAATCCTCAATACCATCTTTTAAAGATCTGTCTGACAAGTCTAGAACATGATTTAGAAAATTCCCAATTAAATCTTTTCTAGATGATTCTGGATTGTGTCAAGTTCATAATTAAAATTAACCAAGACAGTTAAATTGTTTTATATGCTCTGTAGGCATCTTACCACAAAAATATATTTATCACAAAATCTATCTATGGTTATGTATGATGTGTACAATTCTGTTCTTATATGCACTTTTAAGCAGATAAATATGTATTTGGTAATAGAGCAAGATGAACATATGAAAGTTAAATATGCATTATGAAACAAGAAAGGATGCTTTGTCCCCAAAAGTTCCTGCAAAAAAATTTAAGAAATGTAGGATGCCATTGGTACAAATTTATTCTTTCTAATGAAAATATAATAAAGAATTTCAAATATGTTTTAATTCCTATACCATTTTGGCCACTTTATAACATAGATCCTATAATCAGCAGGGGAGAGAATACAGTTATTGGTTAATTAGGTCTAGTATTAATAGCAATCAGTTAATTAAGTCTAGTATTGGCTCAAGAATCATAAGCAACTGCCAAGCTCATACTAGTTCATCAGGTGAGCCATGAAAGTGTTGGATAATACAGTAAACTATGAACTTAGTCAATATTTCAATGCTGGAAAGTAAATATTTACAATAAATAAAACAAGGGCTTATAATGTTTAAACTAGATATTTATAAATACATAATGTGAATACAAACATCTTTGAAAAAATATTATCTATATTTCAGTGATGAAGAAAAATGGTGTTTGAAAATAAGGTAAGGGTCTTGGATGAAATTAAAGTCCTCTTTTAATTGGCTTTGAAAACTGTGGTGAGGCAGAAATCTCATAAACACCAGAAGGAATGAAGGCACCAGGAGAACAAGGACCTCTTAATTAACTAAGCAAGGTGCATGTGAGTTCTGAGAGACTGAAGCAGCAAGCACAGGGCCAACAAGGTTTGACACCAGGTCCTCTGCATATATATTATTGCTATTAGGGTATTATCTTTATGGGACTACTAAATCTGAAAATGAGTGTGTCTCTGAATTCTTTGCTTTTTCTTAGGACTCTTATCTTCCATTTGGTTTCCCTGACATATTTGATATGAAAGTTTTACTTCATCCTATTATATTTCATTTTGTCATGTTCAGTTGTTATGTCTTAGTAACCTGTTCTGAGAGACAGAAAGGGGGTGGATCTGGAGATCAGGAAAGTTGGAAAGGAATTAGGAGGAGTGAAGGATAACAAAAATATAAATCATGATATATTTATGAGAAAAGACTCTATTTTCAATAATTAAAAGGTTTACTGTGTAAATTGCTATTGCTCTGACAATTCTAGGGAGTTATGATTTAAAATTAAGTTAATCCAGAAAGTAAAGAAGAAATTGTAACTCCTTAGAGCTTGCTCAGCTTCCCTAACAACAACCACTCCTCTTGTCTCCATATTCTGGAACCCCAGGTTAGACTGCCCACAGTCCATTAACACTCTGAAGAGAAAAGCTAGTTTCCACAACAGCACCCATTCCCGTTTTCTCCATACAAATCTAGCAGAACTCTCTTGCCTTATCAGAGGCCACATTGGTACTGGAACCCCAGAGGCCCTGTCAGCTCCCAGAAGCCCAGAATCTTATAGGAACGCTAGCATCCAAAACTTAAGAGGCCTTGTGGATTGCAAATTCTACTGGTCCTGAGGACTAGTTATCTCTAGAACCACAGGTCTCTTAGGCCAGAAGAAGAGAAAGGATACAGAAACCAATATTAAAGAGGAGCAGTCTGTTAGGCCACAGAGGAGGACTTTGCAGCCAGCCCTGAAGATACCTGATAAAACAGGGTCAGATGAAAGGGGAGGAGGTCCTCCCCTATCAGTGGACTTGGAAAGGGGCAGGGAGGAGACCAGGGAGGGAGTGTGGGGTTGGGGAGGGAATGAGGGAGCGGGATACAGCTGGGACACAGAGTTAACAAAATGTAACTAAAAAGAAAAAATAATAATAATAAAAAAAAATACATCCAACAAAATAAACTCAGAAACTGACACCTAAACCTACAGTTACTCCAAACCCAAATGCCTAAAGACCAACTTAAGGTCACAGTAAATAAAACCCAGAGCAATATTGTACCACCAAAACCTACCTACCTTACTACATCAAGCCCTAGATACTCCAGCACAGCTGAAGCACAAAACAAAACACAAAATGCCTTAAGATCTAACAGGATGTTAGTGTGTAGAAGAATGCAAATAAATCCATAAGTATATCATATACCTCATAAGTATAGATTCATAAGTGTATCATAAGCATATCAAATACCTCAACATTAAACCAGAACCTCATTGAAGAATTAGTGTGGAATAGGACACTTATTTAACTTTGTTCACAACAGCTTTATTTATAACAGCCAGGAACTGAAAACAAACATATGTCCCTCAACTGAAAAATGGATAGAGAAAATGTGGGGCATTTATACAATGTATTATTCAGCTGTTTAATAATAACACCATGAATTTTGTAGGCAAATTGATAGAACTAAATAATCTTGAGTGAGGTAAACCAGACTCCGAACACAAACATGATATATATTCATTTATAAGTGGATATTAGCTGTAAACATCCAGAGACCCAGATAGGCTAAGTAACAAGGAGGGCTCAAGTAGGGACACATGGATCTCCATGGGAAGGGGGAAATTGAATAAACATAGCAAGTGGAGTGTGGGTTGGGTAGAGAAGGGTTCAAGAAAGATCAAGTAGGGCAGTAATGGAGGGATAGAGTAATAGGAGACACAACTGGAATTGGAAGTCCTGTCAGAGGTGAGACGGAAAACTAATGGTATGAACTAGAAATTCATGGAAACTCCCAAGTATTGGTGAGGGTGACCCTAGCTAAGACTCCTAGTAATGGAGGATACGGAGCATGAATAATCATCTTCTATAACCAGGCAAGACATTCAGCAGAAGAATTCTAACACAAACTCAGCCACAGAACCTTTAACCTATGATCTGTCCTCCCTGCAAGATGAACTGGGGTAAAGGTGGCAAAGAAATTGTGGGAGTAATTGATCAGTGACTGTTCCAGCTAGGTACTCATGTCATGCAAGGAAGCTTAAAACTGACACTTTTTGGAGAGCCAGGAACCACAGGCTAGATAGCCCAGAGACCTAGGATAGAGCCAAACACAACTCTGCTATAGTCATAGACAGGAACCTACTATAATCATCATCACAGAGGTTTCATCCAGCAACTGATGGAAACGGATTTAGAGACCCACAGCCAAATATTAAGCAGAGCTCAGGGAATCCAGAAGCAGAAGGAAAGAGGAATCATGATGGGAGAGGCTTTGGGGATGATAATGAGGCATGGGAAGACGATCAGGTATGGGAAGAGTGAGCAGGGTTTGAGAGGAGCAGGACAGGGAGAAAGAACAGAAATCAGTGTTGGGGGTCACTTTGGGACAGGGAGGCTCCAAGGAGTCTATGGAGGTGACCCAAAGAGACTACAAGCAGCAGGGACTATGGAGCCTGAAGTCTCCAACCCCTGTAGTTAGCTGGGACTTCTAATAGAGGGAGATCACCAAGCCACTCATAAAACCTTCTACTCAAAATATGTCTTGCCTACAAGAAGTGTAGGGACAAAGGTAGACCAGAGATTAAGGAGATGGCCAACCAATAACTGGCCCAATTTGAGACACAACCCATGAGAGAAAACCCAGGAATGATACCATGTTCAGTGAGCTGGACTCTCCCACCTCAATTACTAGTCAAGAAAATTTCCCACAGTGTTGCCTCCAGGCTGATATGAAGGAGGCAATTTCCCAGTTGAGGTATTTTCTTTCCAGATGAATAAAGTTTGTGTCAACCTGACAAAAAGCTAACCAGTACATACTCTGTCATATATATCATAGGGGAGGAAATATTTCATGCCTTGTTGTTTGTTATGAAAATAGACTGAAATGTTAGTTAACTGTAAATAGAGAGTCAACAGCTAATGAAGAGTTTGGCAAGATGGGGACAATTTCTTAAACAACAAAATAATTAGATGTGAGGGAGACATATTTGAATAGGTAAATTAGATAACCGCAGATGAGATTTCCCTGAAAAGATTATTGTAAAACTTCAGAAACAATAAACCGAGATTTGCTAGAAAAAAAAAACAAAAACATAAAAAAATAAAGCTGTTGTGTCTTGTCTTTTTATCATTCCCACCAGTAACATATATCTTTATGTCCAAATCATCTATCAGCTTGAACATAGACATTCTAGTTTTGAGAAGTGATATTGCATTGTGTTCTCACTTATATTACTATGTTGGGTCATAATATTGCACACCTTTCAGGCATTTAATGACTAATTAAATTTATTATGTGTCTTACAATTCAGTTTTGGAGTTTATATATGCCCTATATGTAGTGCTTTTTCAATAAAAAAACAGTAACTACTAGATACTTTCTCCCTATTTTCTAATATTTCTTTTTGATAGTCATTTTAAGTATTTAAGAGTCTTTGAAGTTTTACAAGCTGATAATTAGAAATTAACATATCATATATATTAAGTTTTGCTTAATTTGATGTGTCAGATTTGAGTATAAACAACTGAATCTAGACATAAATAGAAATTCATCACTTTAATATTCAATTAAGAAATTATGCTGTGAAGTTTTGTATTATATTGCTCAGCAGATCGATGAGAAAGCAAACTCACCCACATCAGCTGCAGTGTCTCCACAAAAGTTTCTTTGGAATTACTGTTCAAAGCCTCCCAGGGAATGGGTTTACCTTATAAAAGAGCACTGCTGGATATCGTCTGTCCTTTGCTTAGCTAATATTAAGCACCTCCTCCTCTTCAGTTTGAGAGTTAATATTTATGATATCTCTATTTCAGAATCAAAGGCTTTGAGAGTCAGTGATTAATCGACTTCTCCCAGGCAACACAAACAGAAGAACTTCAGATCTAAGACTTTTGAATTCAAATCTTTTGCCCACAGGCAATTTTTAACAAAGAGTATGCCCCAGTGCATTTGGGCTTAGTTAGATTGGCTACTTTACTGTGTGTTTAAAATTTGAGCTAATACCTTACCCTTTATGCACTTATTTTTAAGTGTGGTGATATGGAGCGGTGGTGGTGCTGCTGGTGGTGGTGGTGCTGCTGGTGGTATGTGTGTGTGCATTTGTATGTAAATGCAGATATGCATATGAACAAACGAAGGTAAATGACAACCTCCAGTTTTAATCCTTGCCTTCTACCTTCTTTGCAGTAGGGTTTCTTATCAGTCAAGCTGGCCCATGAGTTCTCAGGAATTCTCCTGTTTCTGCTTCCCACATCCTCACAGGATTACAGATACTTCTTCCACTACTGGGTCTTGCGCAGCTTCTGGGAATTCATACTCGGGTGTCCATGTTTGATAAGGAGGCACTTTCCCTGCCATTTTTAGCCATCTTTCTGGATTTTATTTCTACCAACATAACAATATTCCACAGTGTTTTTTTCTTATTTGGACTGCTCAAATTCATAGCTTCCAAATAGGTTTTCAGAAAGTTCTGCCAAAGCTTGAAACATTACCATGATAAAAGATTTACTGAGACTTTCAGTCAACAGGAGTTGTAGAGAAAAGGGAACCAACTAGACCATGGCTGAAACACTGATATTACATATAAACTTACAAAAATCATGAAAATAAAGCTATGTATTGGCAATCGGATAATGTACAAGGTCAAAAATGCCTTTATTTCAGTCAATGCAAAAATCTGTGTGGATTTTACTAAATAACTTAATTTGTGTTGATTCCTTGAGGCTCCATACATATATACAGTGTAGTCATTGTGTCCGTATTGTATTCATAACCACCTGTCCAGCTACTCCCACAGTTCCTCTACCACATTCCCTTTCCATCTTTGTGTACTCTTTTTAAACCTATTGATTTCAATTAGTACTACCCGTGGTTACATGGATGGGGCCATGCACTGCAGTGTGTTCAACAGACCAGCTGTCACAACATTGAAGAAAAGTGACTCTCCTTTCCTCAGCAGCCATCAAGTGATAGAAGTTTCAAAGTTACAGATGAGGTATCACATGACCCTATTTATTCCATGCTATAATTTTGACAGGCTTGATCTTAGGTCTTGTATAGCCAAGAAGAGCTCCTGTGAGTTAATGACTGCAATGGCCTCTATGTTTGTCAGCCTGGTATCATCACTTCCTTTGTGGTTCCTGATGGAGAATAGCTACAATAAATTCATCTTATTTCTTCAATCATCTATGCAATCCTCTAGTGTAAGGATTTAAATGGAAAGAAAATTCAGAAAAGAAAGCTGAGTAACAACTACATCTGGCTATTCTGGCTTCTGTTAGTACAGACATAGATTAGACTTAAAAAATCACTGTCAAATTCTAGAGGTTAGGAAATAGATGAATATGATGGCAAACATAGTTACTGCTACGGCTCCTTATTTTTGTTTGTAGGTGGTTGACTCCTTGTTCTGTCCTTACAGGTCTGAAAGTAATTAAAGTTCTTCTCCTCTATTTTTCTAACCCATCATGGATTCTACCTTTAGAATGTCATCAAATTTTCATTGTCTACTAAATGTAATCATATTGGGAATATGGCTTCAACACATGAATATTTTAGGAGATATAGAGGAGAAATATATACTCAGTCCATACTATAAGGCTTTTAATAATGTTGAAAGTTTAAATTAATAATGTCACAAATGCATAAAGATGAGGTAAAGGAGAGTAAGTAATGAAAACAGAGGCTATTGCCTGATCAACTATATATTTTAAAAATAATTCTGGCATGTTAAATAGTAACATTTTCCAAGAAATATAATAATAGGTAATAAAGTTTTCTTTGTTTTTAAGTTTCTCATGAACAGTGGCTCATGTGAAGATGAAGTTAGAAGTTTGGATTCTGAATTTTTTTTCATCCTGTACAGTATATTTAAAAAGGCAGATAATAAATTGTTTTATCAATGAGCCAATGAATGATATTGTGTCTAGTGCTTTAACCCAGTCTGTTAACCAAACATCATTTAGTATCTACATCAGAAATATGTTGAGTAAAATATTCCATAGACTAAGAGTATAGTTCAGTAAGTAAATTGATTCCCCAAAAGCATGAGGACCTGGATTATTCTTAGCACCATGTAAAAACCCAGACAGGGGACTGAATGGCTATTATCCCAATGCTGGCATGGTAGATATGGGAGGATCTCTGCCAGGTTAGGCAGTTCGTGAGCTCAACATAAAGTTAAAAGCCTTGTCTAAAAAATTAATGTGGAGGCAGTATTATGGCCGATACTGATACTCGGTGTCAGCCTCTCTCCTCTGCTCTCATCTGTACTCCCACCTGCATAAATGAATGTATGAATGTGTACATGCAAGCTTGCATGCACACAAGCACACACACACACACACACACACACACATACACACATGCTCACACAAATTTTCATGTCAACTTAAGACTATCTCTCAAGCATGTAGAAAACTAAGAATTTGTAGGGGTTATTATATACTTTGGATAAAGTGTACGTGTAGGGTAAGGAAAAAAGGAAGATGGTTGGATATGACCAATGCATGCACTATGCATGTATAAAAATAACACATTGGATTTAATTATTGAGGAACAAATAATATAGATTAAAAAGGAATGAAGGGCTGAAGGAAGGAAGAACTATTGTGTACAATGTACTGTACAATGTACACATGAGCACACATACACTGGACCCACATTGCAGCACTCTTCTATTGCTTTGGGGTTTGTTGATCTCTGTAGGCGATATGGCGTTTCCACCTATAAATAGTGTAGGTTTCTGATGTTGTACAAAATTACATGATACATTTCTCAAAATAGATGATAGCATTGCTTCATCTAATATTTTTGTTAGATTCTTCACTGTACTTAAAGATTGCTTCAATAAGATTTCAGCTATTCTTTCAATAGCCAAATTTGTTATGCTAATCAAATGACTGCACCCTCCTGCAGGATCAGAAACACTTCAGTTCAAACTTTTAGCTTCACTGTTCCATTTTATAGTACAATTAAGCAAACACATGCAGCAAAGAAGCACACAAAATGACTACATTAAAATAAAAATTGCAGTGCCTGTGGGGAACAGATGAATTCCCAGTGTGTGTGTATTTCTGATAAGAATACAACCATATCAAGGACCCCAGTGTCTCAAATCCACAGAAATGGCATGTCTATTTCCATGTCTGTTACACAAGTGTGGCAAAACTCTCCGTGGTCCAAGTGCCATTGTTGTGGAGCATTTGATATTTAGTTAAAGCCAGTGTGTGCAGAGTATACCAACTGCAGCTTCATCATCGAGGATCTCTGTTTAATAAGCAGCTTGAATTAGAAGGCTGCTGGCATTGTTTTCTTTAGAGTCCATAGCTCACAAGGTCATTATTTTGTAAGCAGGTTTTACATTTCTTCATTTCCTAATGTCCCAAGTTAGAACAGTCCAACACCATGCGGGTTGTGAAAGTGTTCTAGTCTGTATATGAGATGGCAATTGCAGTGACTTAATGTCTCCTGGTTACAAAGAATATGACAAACTTGACCATTAAAAAAAAATTAAAGCATGTGTACTGTTTTTGAGATAATTGACTTGTGAAGATCATGAAAATACAGAACATCACATTTATCTTGTTATTGGCATCTTTCAATTTTGCTACTTACAATTTTACGAAGCGGTCTGTAATACATATGCAAGGTACTGTATATTTGTGATGTACCACCCTCAACACGCACAAAAGAATACTCCGCAGGAACACCTAACTCTGTCTGTGGAATTAAAGGGCGCATCACTTCTTGGTTTACTCTTGACTCTCATATGTTTTGTTGCCATTTTTACTCTGTATGTTTTCTATAGCTAACACATAGACAAAGAACAGACTTTTTCCTTATTTGTGAAGGTTGAGAATTAAAAGTGATTTTTACTTTAAAGAAATGTAAATGTAGGAGAACATGACCAATGAGCATATGGGTGTCTGTGTTTCTGTCTGTGTTATGTACTTGTGTGAGGCATGCGACTGAGTATGCAGATGCACATAAGGAGGTCAGACATGTCTACCGCTCTCAGCTTTACTGCATCGAGACAAAGTCTTTTACTCAACTAAGATCCTGGTAGGCTACCTAGCCAATGAAATTTCAAGATCTGTCTACCTTTATCTCCAAATTCTGAGGTCACAGTGTGAACAGCCATACCTGGCTTTTTATGTAGTGCTGAAGGTTTGAACTTAGGTCCTCACGCTTGTACGACCACTACTCTTACAAACTCTGCCATCTGAAAAAAAAAAAAAAAATTTTCATGTGAAAATTTCAGAGTCCAAAAATTTCCATAAGCAGAATTTTTGGAATAAAATCCTGCTCATCAATGATGCAGAGCCACAGCAGAGCTGGGTCGTAGCTATGCAAACACAAGTTCTGTAAAGCCCACACAGATTTCTTCTACACAAGTTTACAGACATCTGCTGGATGCAAGTTTTTAGTGACCTTTGCTAATTTGTTCTAAATTAGGAATGCTTCTGGATGCTAAGTTAGAATTTTGGTAATTTCCTGTTTTCAAATTAATGAAGATACCTCCCTCTAATTTTTCACTTATGTGCATTTTTTTTCATTTCAGTGTATTGAAATATGCCAATATACTGTTTTTATCTTCCTTGGAACATATGATTTTCTAAATAAACTAAAATTACTATAATCAGTTCCTCTTTAACCCAAAAGATATTTAGAAGAGCCATCTTTTTCTGAGTATCTCAAAAGGATTATGATTTTATAGGGTTTTTTTGTTTATTTGTTTTGTTTGGCTTATTGTATGTTATTTTTGTTATTAGACCTAATTTATTCTTATCTTGACTTCAGAAAATATTTTACAATAATATCTTACATTATTTATCATCCTTCATAACAATAAATAGGATTCGAGAAATATCACATTTCAGTGATGAAAAGGTTAAAATACGTTCATTTATATATAAAACATTAATTCACTGTTATATATTCCTTATGATGATTAAATATTTCCTACACTTAATTCTTGCTTAATTTATCTGTCAAAATTTTGTTAGCTCTTCCGAATAAATTTAACATTAGAGTTTTAGGTTGGTGAGTCATCTCAAAAAATACTCAGCAAATTATTCAGAATTTCTATGATAAAACAATCTTACGATAACCAAGAGTTTGTGGAAATACAATTATGGAAATGCATTTCTATCTACCAGATAATATTATTTAAATTATTTAAGTTTTATACAGAAAAAGTATAATATACGAAAATAACATATTCAAGGGCTTTATGAG